>NC_132926.1:6855825-7157490 GCF_047675955.1 Chlorocebus sabaeus | reverse complement strand
TATTTGTATTAATTATTATTAAGATAGTTGTTACTTATAACTAATTCAAAACAACCCTTTGAACCCCTATCAACTACATAATTTTATCCCCAAAATAACCTTTTGAAAGCCCATGTAATAGGGTTTTAACTGCATTTTATAGAGAAGTAAACTGGGAGTGCAAGAGACAGACAGGCCATGGCAACACAGTATGACTCTGACTGTGAAGGGATGTAGGGACAGGAAGCCATAGCCCAAAAGAAGAGCAGGAGATGGCTCCAGAGGGCCAGGGGAAATGGCAGGAAGATAAGTGGAGACTGTCAGAGCCCCAAGGTGAAAAGACACTCCAGGCAGAGAGTACAGCATGTGCAAAGGCATGGGGGCCTGAGGGAGCATGCCCAGCTCATTTGAGAACTCGTCAGTGGTTAGGTGTGATAAAAGCCGAAGGGGTGTGTGAAGGAGAGAGGGTGCAGTGGACTGGAAGCTGGAGAACCACTTCTGAAATGACTTGCTAAGAGTTTCCATTTTCCTACATCAGTGACAAATCTCCAGAGGACTTCAAGCAAGGGAGGGATGAAATCAGACATGAAACAGAGGAGGGTAGTGCCTTTGCAGCCTTTCAGTCATTTCCCATGGAAAACCCCATCTGGGCTTGTAGTAGAATTCTTCATAGGGTCCGCCTCTTCTCTAGATGCTCCAGAGGTCTGCAGGGAGGCATCAGAAAACTCATCGGCACCCTCAGCAAGTGGCCCAATAATTTGCTCTTTTCTGGAAATAAGGTCTGTGAACATTAGCAGCAGACACCATGGCCTTGGAGAAGTTGATTTGGGAAACTGTCTACCCAAGGGGAATACTATTGCATTCCTTGAGATAGAGAAAGAGAGAGAGTGAATGTGTACCTTCTTGTAAGTTTTTCTCATGTTTTTTTTTTTCTAGACTATAATTCTAATATATAGCAAACTGGTGGCTAAAAGAACGAATTGTTCCAAAATCATGATGCAGAAAAATAGCTCTTGAATAAGGCATTTCAAGCATACTGTGTCTGAAACTCAACTTTTGATTTTCTCACCAGAAGCCCTGCTCCTCTGGTCTTTTCCGCCTCAGTAAATGATTCCAGAAACCTTGGAGTCATTCTCTAGCCCTCTTTTCCCCGCCATCCGACATTCAGTCCGTTAGCAAGTGCTATCAGTCAACTGTACCTTCCAAATATAAGCAGAATCTGACCTTTCCTCCACCTCCTCTGCTACTTCAATTGTCTAAGCCATTCTCATCCCTTCCTTGAAAAAGTAATACCCCACACCACTGGTGTTCATGCCCTACTACAGACCATTCTGCACACAGCCACCAAAGAGGCAGTTTGAAAAATACAAAACAGATGTGTTGCTATGTCACTTTCGTCTACTTACAGGGAATAAGGTCCAAGCTCAACACGGCAGCACACAAGTTCTACAAGATATGGCCCCTATCTACTCCTCCAGATTAATCTCTTGCCACACTTCCCAGCTCTTACAGTCAGCCTTGCCGGCCTCCTGGCGCTTCCTCACACACAGAAGCCTGCTACTCTGTCCAGAAAGTTTTCTTCCAGAGCTTCCTTGGGCTCATTCCTTTGATTCCTTCAGGTTCCAGTGTTAGCTTCTTGAAGACAAGTCTTCTCTAAGCACACTTTTTCAAATAATACCCACTGCTTTCCATCATTCTATTGCTTTACTCTGTGTCTTCATTGCATCTGTCTCTATCTGAAATTATCTACTTGTCTATTGGCTGGCGTGTGTCCTCCATTAGAATGTAAAACCTATAAGGGCAGAGATTCTGACTATCTTGGTAATTGATGTCTAGAACATTGCTGTGCACACAGGAAGTAGATACATTATTTTAAATGAACAAATGAATGTTTCATGTTCCTCCCCAATTCTCAGTCCTACTCCTCAGAGGAAACAAATTTTAATTATTTCAGTTATGTTTTGGTATTTGCCTCCATATTCCAATGATAAGTTTACACTTCCATTTTATTGTTATCTACTTATTTAATTGACAAATAAAATTGTATGTATAATGCACAATATGATGTTTTGATACATGCACACATTGTGGAATGGCTAAATCAGGCTAATTAACATATTTATTACCTCACATTCTTATCATTTTTTTGTGGTGAGAACATTTGAAATTTACTCTCTTAGCGATTTTCAGATATACAATACCTTATTCTTAACTATAGTCACGATGTTGTAAAATAGATCTCCTGAACTTATTCCTCCTGTCTAATGGAAATATTTTATCCTTTGACCAACAACTCCCCGATACTCACAATGCATGTGTTACAGACATTAATTATTTACCATTTGATATGCTAAATGAAGGTTAGCTCATTGGCACTTCCACCTCCACCTTACTTTTCCTCATCATCTCAGAATATTGTGTCACTATCTTTTGATGAGTAAATAACATTATTATGACTATTACATTTACCTGCTGCAGAGTCAAGTAGTGTGCTATGGTTTTACTTTCTTTCTTGTACAACTTTATGGTGTCCCTAGTTTCTATCATTATTCTATGCTTGCAATTTCTTGTAAGTAGTAAGTCTAAATTTTTTAAAGCACCATCCAATTAGGTATTCTAATAAGCCCCCTTTTTTCAAGGATCCCACCCTCTGGAAGCAGAAAGAGTTCCCAATTTCTGCTTTTCTCTAGCCTAGTCCTTTTCTAGCCTTAGATGTAGACGGGACTTCCTACAATTGCCTTCCAGGGTTGTACCCATTGTTTTCTAAATCCCATGTCTTCCTTATTTTGTGTCTGTTCCCTGTGGTTCTGAATCCAATGGGCTCTGAAAGGGTTCACATCTCTCTACTGAAACCTGTGGAAAATATTGATGTGTTGGAAACTTAATTTCTATTCATTATAATGACGCCTTTCACTTTTAACTAATTCAAAATAACCCTATGAAGTAGATTCTTAGCCCCATTGTATAAAGAAGTAAACTGAGTTGCAAAGCAGTTAAGGAACTTGCCCCATGTCACACATCTAGGAAGTAGCAAAGCTGGGATTTGACTAGCCCAGGACTACCTAGCCCCAAAGTTTGAGGAACTGCCATCTACTGAGATCTTACCACACACCGGGCACTGTGCTGAGCTCCTCACATTACATGTCATCCTCACCATATCCATCCAGAAGGTGTTGACATGAAAGCTGTTGTCAAATATTGAAGGGCTGTCACAGCAAATATAAAATTAAACTTACTAAGAAAACTACAGAGAGCATAAGTTGGATCAGTAAGAACAAGTTATAAGGAGATAAATGTTGGCTTCAAATAAGGAGACAGTTTCTAACCATCTGAGCTGTCCCAGAATGGATTGAGTCACTTTGAAAGATAGTCAACTCTCCAACCCTAGAGATACATGAGAGGAATCTCTCTGTTTAAAGAATCTATCTGCAAATCTTTGTTTTGTAAACCGGTGAGCTAGGGAGGAGAAAAGAAGTAACAGATTGCTATGGTTTTAATGATTTTGCCCTCCAAAATTTATGTTGAAACTTAATCTCCAATGCAACAGCATTGCGAGGTGTGGCGTTTAGGAGGTGATGGAGTCAGGAAGGCAAAGAACCCTTATGAATGAGATCAGGCACCACAATGAAAGGGCTTGATGGAGTTTGCCCTTTCTGTCTCTTCTGCCTTGTGAGGACACAGTGTTCCTCCTTCCAGAGAATGCAGCATCAAGGCGCCATCTTGGAAGCAGAAAGCAGCCCTCACCAGATGACTGAACCTGACAGCAACTTGATTATGGACTTCTCAGACTCCAGAACTGTGAGAAATAAATCTCTGTTATTTATAAATTACCCAGTCTGTGGTATTTTATTATAGCTGCACAAATGAACTAAGACACAGACTAAGCTCTTACTATAGTAAGATCTATAGCCCAGGCACAGTGCTTTGTATACAGAATCTCATGGAAAAATATAATGATTGTATTCTTATTTGAGCAGTGAGAAAACTAAGCTAAGAAAAATCAAATTATTAACCCAAGATCACATAGCTAATGTTCCATTTCAAGTCCAAATCTGTCTGACCTCAAATCCCATGAGGTAAGTCATGCTAGATATGCAATTTATAATCCTTTCAGCACCAAGATTTCCTTTGAGATTCCTCTCACGGACCTCTTTAAAAGATCCTGTCTCTCCAATTCACTGCTCTATTAAGCATTAGTTGCTAATCGAAGGCTTCTTTCCCTGTCAACCATAGGGAAGGAGCTGATAGAATTCCATGCCACAACAAGGGCAAACAAACCCTTCTGATAACCTCTTCAGACTTATAATTGACGTACGTTAACTTTCAAAACAGCTCCCAAATCCTTGTAACTACTTTCCAGGATCCCTCCTGAATTAAGAACCCTAAAGTAAGAATAATTTATACAGTTTTAATTGATGTTATTGTTTAGGGAGAAGTATTATTTTTGGCTGAACATATTTTAGTTGTTCAGTGAGCTCCTTTTTTCCTTCCTCCCTTTTCCTTGATACAACTCAAGTCTTGAACTTCATTCAAGATCTAATTAAAAACTAATTTCCTCCTAGACATTTTCTGCCTTGGAACTTCCACAGCACTTGCATTCGAACAATAATTTTGAACTACTCTCTAGTAACATTCCATGTTTTGCCTTCCCTTGTCTCTCTACAAAATTTTATCCTATAGGCTCCTTCAGTAACAGAATTGTCCATGTGTAGTGGGGCATCAGACATGTGGCATCAAGACTCGATTTCTCTCTGTCTGTCTGTCTGTCTGTCTCTCTCTCTCTCTCTCTCTCTCTCTCTCACTCCCCCGTCCCCCACCCACCCAGTAGAACGACAAATGGCCCTGGCTCGCCTGGATAAGGAGATTCCTGAGCTGTGGGACTTTCAGTGCTAAAACTGAGGAAGTACAGGAAAACCAGAACAAGTCAATCACCCTACTCTCCACCTTTTGTTTGTCTTTTCCTCTGTGCTGGTTCCATCTCTAGCCAAATCCTATCTGTGTGGTCTGGTATTTCAAGGCTTATCGTATCCTTGCAACTCACAATTCCAGTGGGGAAAATAATTCTCTTTTACAATGGTGACAAAAAAAAAAGTCTCAGAATTGTCTTACTGACCTGGCTTGGATCACAGGGCAATCCCTAAACTGATTCCCAGGGTTAGCTGAAATGCAAGATACTGGTGGACCACATGTGGACCACATGCTCATCTCCAGGGCCAAGTTTTAGAACCAACCACAGCAAAATCAACAGACCTGAAGATGAAGAAGTGATGAGTCCTCAGAGGAAAATCAAGCTGCTAATATTAGAAGAAAAGAGAATAAAGTACAGGCGAGCAAAAGCAATGTCCACTACAAGAAGTGGTATGGCAGGCCAGTGGGTCTTGATGTCACACAGACCTGAGTTGAAATCCCAAATCTATAATTTCTAGGCTGAGTGACCTCACTGAACCATCAAAGGATAACGAACAGGTCTTAGGGCTGTTGTGAGGATTAGAAGCTGAAGGTGTTGGAGGTAACCAACAAAGAGCAGGTGTTCAGTCAATGCTCTGCTCACCATATTTTCCCAGAAATAAGCAGCTTTTACTAGCCATTCCCAGTGGCAGAACCTAAGGCCATCTTTCATAATGTGTAATTGAATAGGAAATACTTTCTCTGTCTTCAAGTGTGATTCTGGAGTTATTTTGAAAACATTAGTATTCAACATTTCTATTCACTCTGAGATCCTGGGGCTAAAATGAATAATCTCATTTTTAAAAGAAACAGGGATAGAATATGACAATGTCAATTTGCTGAAAGTGTTTTACTTTCCTCAAGATACTTAATCAGATCAGTCCTCTATAGATTCTGAACTGATTGGTTCTTTGCACAATGTTTTCAATCTCAAAATCTGAGAAAATTGCCTAGAGGTAGCTGCATGAACACTTTGTAAGAATATTTGTAAAGAATAGAGATTAAATATCCAATTCTTTTTACAATCCACTTTGTACTTGGAGTTTAAGTTCTTACTGAGGTATAAGAAATACTCGATCTGTCAAATCATAGAATTTTTAGAGAGTCCTTAGACATTCATCCTTCACTTTACAATTAAGAGAAACCAAGGCCATATTTAGCTACAAGTCCTTCAAATGCATCACAATAATTTACTCTCTAAGGCCTTCTCATGTGCTGTTTCTTCTGCTTCAGATGCTCATGGTTCCCTCTCCCCCATATCTCTATAATTCATTCTGCTTCTTCACAATTTAACTAAAGGCCGCCACCCCTGGGAATCTTTTCTTGACACCTGCCACCCCAAGATAGATAAGGTGGCCATTGTTGTGCACTCTGCATCGTGGTGGACAGTATCATTGATTTTCCTGCCTTCTTCTGCCAATCCTCCCCACCCACTGACCACCCCTGCCCCCTTGCTGAGTTCCTGGGGGAAAGAGCCAATGTCTTGCTGAATTTCTAGTAGGTGACATGGTGATTAGGACACCACAAGCATCTTTGTTTGTTATCAAAAAAACCAATCTGCCAACCTGGCTGGATACATTTTGTAGGCTCATGGCAAATTTGAGTATTCCCATTGTGCAGGGCAAATTTGGATCAAATAGCAAGGAGGTAACTGGGCTCAGCTACAAAGGTTGGATATGGCATTTTGCATTTATCTAAGGTATACCATCTGCCTCCTGGGTACACACCACAGGGCTTGGCAAAAAATATTGAACACATCTATTACTTTCAAGGAATAGTCAGGTGGAGAGTGTAAGAGGAATGAGCAGTCAATAAGAAAAAGAAAAAGTGACAAGAAAAAGACAAAAAGGGTTCAGAGAAGGGCAGGTTGCTTTTGCTGGAGTATGGTTTCAACAGACAGTAGGGAAAGTGGGCACCTAGGTGGAGAGGACAGTGTCAGCAAAGGGCTGGAAAGAGAAGAGAGGTATCGGTGACCCTCCCCAAGAAGAAAGCAAAACAAGAGGATAGGACACCAACATGGGAGGCTTGTAAAGCGTGTGGTGTATAAAGTGAATCCAGAGGAGAAAAAAGGGGAAGATGGGGCTTACATCATAACACAAAGGGAGACCACAGGGTATCACTGTACAGACCAGGCTAATCATAGGCTCAGGTAGAATACCAATGACTGTGAAACTAAGTAACATTACATTCCTCGGACCTTATGAATTCCTATTTGTGCCTCTAGACCTTCTCCGTGAAACTAACTGGTTATGTGTCTGTCTCTATGGCACTGTGCAAGGCCACATGACATGTTGAAAAAGCATGTGGTGGCCGGGCGCGGTGGCTCAAGCCTGTAATCCCAGCACTTTGGGAGGCCGAGATGGGCGGATCACGAGGTCAGGAGATCGAGACCATCCTGGCTAACACGGTGAAACCCCGTCTCTACTAAAACCACAAAAAACTAGCCGGGCGTGGTGGCAGGCGCCTGTAGTCCCAGCTACTCGGGAGGCTGAGGCAGGAGAATGGCGTAAACCCGGGAGGCGGAGCTTGCAGTGAGCTGAGATCCGGCCACTGCACTCCAGCCCGGGCGACAGAGCAAGACTCCGTCTCAAAAAAAAAAAAAAAAAAGAAAAAGCATGTGGTATAGGATGAGGCAGAAATCCATGCACTACCACAAGTCAGCTGTGTGACCTTGGATATAGGCTTGGATATAGGAAGGACCCTCCCTGTCCTAATCCGTGAGAGTGATGCTCATCTCACTGGATTATTCTGGAATGTAAATTAAATTGCACATTAGAGAATTCCTGGATTATGACAGCTTGTGAAAGGCTGAGTTCACCCTTCCCCTGAGCATCTCCCCACAGTTACCCAAGGCAGGACCCACATTCAAGTCACCTGTGCTTCCCCAGGGCCTATGCCAGCACCGAGCTCATAAGTCTTCATTGGATGTGTAGTTGAAGTGAGTGAATAAATTAATTAATTTGTTAACTAGGTTAGCTACTGGGTAAATGGAGAAATAGATAATTAATGAATAAATTATTATGATAATTATGATAATTAATGACTAAATTATTCTCTCATGGTGAAGAAGAAAAATTGGGCAAGCAATGGAGCCTGAATGCGACACATGAAACATCTTGACATCAAAAAACTCCAAATCAATTTAAGCCCTCATCCAAATGGCCAAAGAAGTTGGTTGTGAAAACATGGTATAGACAAAGAATTATCTTTGTTCTCAGTAATTACAGATGCCATCCATTGACCACCTGTGGGTACGCTGGGTGTAATGTAAGACATTTTGCCCACATTACCCTGTGCAACGATTTCTCAGAGTAAATGTTGTCTTTATTTTACAGGTGAGGAAAGTCCAAAAAGTCAAATCACTTGCTCAAGGAGGCAAGCAAGTGGCGGACCTAGGATTTGAACTCATATTTCAAGATGCCCTTTCTTTGTCATTTGGGACATATTAATTCTGGGTAATCTAGGCCTGTAGTTGACTGATTGATTGATTGATAGAGAGAGAGAGACAGATGGGTAGATAGATAAATAGAGATTAGATAGATACATAGGGATTACATAGAGATAGATACATAGATATGGTTAGATGGATAATTAGAGATACATAGATTAGAGAGAGAGAGAGAGAGAGAGAGAGAGATAAACACTAAGTGAAACCCTTGGGAAAGGTCCATTTCTCTTCTTGATCCTAGAATCCAGAGTCATGATCAATGGCAACTCAGCAGTGATACAGTGAACTACACTTCTCTTTTCTGCCCTTTGGGAAGTGGCATTCTTCATTGAGGTTTTTCAATCTTACAACACAGCTGAGACTGGTGAACAGGCACTCTGGGCCTTTCTCCCTCTTTACCTGCCTTCTTGTTTCCTCTAGAGGGAAAGAAAGTGAGCAATCTGGACAGAAACAGGACCCTTTGTCCCTTCGTCTGAGTGAAAGGCGAAACACTGCTCATCCTCCTGGGAAGGAGGAAAGGTTAGGAATTGCCTTGTGTCTTGTGTTTGTTATAAGCATTAAATGTGGACTCCACACAGATGGCAGGATCCCTCATTGGTCTCTGAAGATTGTAATGAGCACACACTTCGAGTTCAGCTGGCTTCGCCACTTAAAGCTCTGTAACCTTAGACCTTTTATTTTCTTTGGGCCTCATATTCCTAGTCTTGTAAAATACAAGTCATAATACCTGCCTCCCTGGACTATCACAAGAATCAGGGGATAAACCAGGCAGGTAGAAGTACCCAACATATAGTGGAGGCACAGAGTCTATGGCCAGCAAAAGAGCGTGCCGTGGCCCCTGAGGCAGTGGGGACCGTGAGAGGGGTGAGAGCAATGAATGACATGAGAGGAGCGTGTGAGATGCTCAGGGAAGCAGAATGCACAGAAGTTGGAGGTGGGCAATTTAAAGATGGGAAGACCTATTAGGGGGCCATTTTCTTTGTCTTCCTGGTATAAGAAAGAAGCAGAAAGGCAGATTTGGGATGATCAGAGAAGTCAGGGTTACCCCGACTCTTTTTCTGGCCTGCTACTTGCTACACATTGAGGACAGGTTGAAGAAGGCTTAAAGAATAGCTTCACCCTGCACCACTGTGCATCTCTGGGGAAAACCACCTGACATGTCTCAGCTCAATTTACTCATTTGCAAATGGGTATGAAAACACCTACCTTGGAATGTAGTTAAAAGGACAAGAAACACTGTTCATAAAGCACTGAGCTACAAGCTCAGCAAGCCGTAGATACCCCATCTACAGAACGATTATTCACCAGCCAGGAGCATGCTAACAGCTAGTGAGAGAAGCATATGGACAAGTCAAAGTATACAAATTTAATTGAATATGAATTGAATCACTTCCAGTTTTCCTCACTTGGGTAATAGCAATAAATATTCATATTTTTATAGAATCTTACATTTTTCAAAGAACTTGTCTTGAATTATCTGAGCAACAGCCCTTCAAAGTCACTGAGGTGAGCTTAGTTGGGACTTTCAGAAACAATTTTTAAGTAGCTTGAAATATTTCAATAGTTGTCCAGAAGGGCTCTAATAGGAGCTGTTCCTACTGTTCACAACAGTAAAAATCTCCTACAATCCTAGAACAGCACCATGGTCTTTCAGACTTTCTACGTTTGCACACGCTATCTCTTCTCCTCGGAATTCCATTTCCCCTTTTCTCCTTTTCTATCTACTCCTCACTACCCCTTTCCCTCTGTTCCTACCCCTCCAACTTCCCCCACACACAGTAAGCAAAATCAGACAGCCTTAGTTAGGAGCCAGGCTCCACCCCATGCTAGCTATGGGGCCTTGGGCAAATATTACAACCTCTACTGCCTCTGTTTCCTTATCTGTAAAATGGGAGGAATAAAAATAGTATCTACCTCCTAATATTCTTGGTATTGTTGTCATCTCTTCCTTTAAAACTCATCCATGACCTTTCACTCACTGTCTTCTTCTGCCTGCTTGGGTCACGTGATGTCTGCCCTTTTTAGTACTCTCAGCATCCTGGGGCTTGCCTCTGGTGTAATGTGAATCACACCATTTGACCCACTAATTCCACTCCAGTAACCTAGGTTAAGGAACTATAATCTGAAATGAATTCAAAGCTTATAGACAACAATGTCTACTGAAGCACTGTTTCTAATAATAAAATTTGCAAATAACATAAATGTCCATGATGAAGGCCATGGTCAATGACTAAGCCAATTATTAATGTTTTGTTTTTTTCTCATCCACTAAGGCCTGGACAATGTCAAGCTTCTCTCTAAACTCAATGCCTCAACAAGAGCCTTGAATGAAGTAACTACTCAATAAATGTTTCCATCCACATATTCAGCAAAGATTTATTGAACACCTGTTATGAGCCAAGCACTGTGCTACATGCTTTATGTACATTATATTATTGAATCCTCCCAATACTTCCTGTGGTAGGTGCTATTTTCAATGTCAATTTTAAAATGAGGAATTGAGACTTAAAGAGGTGAAGCCAATCCTAGGTCTGCCAGACTTGAATGCCCAAGCACTAACACTTATGTTCTGTGGTTCTTGATGAATGAATACCACTGATAAAATAGTGGTTTGTCCATCCACAAAATAAATGCAGGCATGATATTTTTGGATGGGATTCTCTTAGTGTTTAAACAAGCTACTACTTTAAAAGGTCAAAAAGCTTAGAAGTAATATTAATTCAATTTTTAAAATGAAGCAAGTTAAGTGACTTGCCAAGATCCCACAGCTAGTGAGTGACTGAGCTCTAACAAGAATCAGGTCACCTGATTCCTCATCTCTGGCTTTGTCCACTTTTCTTGCCCCAGCTGGAGGCTGTTGGCTGCAATTCAGTTGTAAGATATTAATTTAAGGGCCAGCCTTAAAAGAAAATATTGAGCAAGAAGAAAACCATGCATTTTCCTACAAAAAGATTTTTGTGGAGGGTCTTTGTCCACGCAAAGTTTGTTGCCAAATTTTTCTCTGATAGGATTGCCACAAAGAATGGATGATTTGGCACCGTCCAAAACTCTGAGAACAGTATCATGTTTAGCCCACTCCAGCCTCTTTCTATGGCTTGTGAAGTATAAAATAGGACTACATTCCCTAAGAAAATCTACTCTCATTCCAGTTTTCTAGATATGCTCTCTTGCCTGCTCAAATATTGCAATGCTTTCTACCTCGTATTTGCCCAACAACACTAACCTGGTTTTTCTACAAATCGTTTCTAGAAATTTCTCCTTCATAAGGGTGAAGATACGAAATGTCTTCAGCATTTCTATCAAGGAAAAGCAAAGGTTAGAGTTCAAGTAAGTATGGGATCATTCAGGTAATACTAATAGGAAAAGGCGGATTGTCTAAATGAGCTGGAAGGTCTACATTTTCCCCATTCCCTGAGAAATCATTCAGCTCTCCTCTCTGTTTGGAGGTGTGTAAATGCAGCTTAAAATGAAACAGAACCTTTAGGCTGAGGATCTCAAATGGATATTGCTTCAAAGTCACCATTTAACAGTGCTATTCAGGAGGGAAAATAAAGATAAAGTTGCCATGGGAACCTCTGTAACACCTGGCATAGCACCTCTGACTCACAAAGCTGTATCTTAAAGAAACACAAGCATTAGCTGATGCTTTTAGTAATCCCTGGGGCCAAGCGTGCTTTCCTGATACACAGTGAGAGAATATTTACTGATACACATCAATCTTTTTATGAGGGAGAAACTATTTTTTAAAAAGTGAAGTTTCTCATAGCCCAAATTCATTTTTATTGTACCCTAAATGTTTCATATGGAAAAATACATTTTCTTTTTCATAATCATTTCTGTTTCTGGTGCAATATAGGAGACATCTGCCCCTTAAATTTAATAGTTGCAGCTTGTACAGACAGTTGGTATGGGAAACAGGTCACAAATTTAAATTCATGGAAGGTCAAGTTTATGTGATCTGTACAGACAGCACACACCACAAAGGACACCACATTTAAGTCAGAAATCAGGGTGTAATTCTTGGCTTTAACATTAGCCAGCTGGTATGTCTGCTCTCTGACTTTCAGCATCTTCATCAACTACATCTATTACCTGTGAAAATACCTACATCATCAGGTGATTGTGAGAATTTCATTAGACCATTGGAGAAGAAAAGTCTTTTTGTAAACTGTAGAGGGAAGAGAAGGAAATACATTTATTGAGTGCCTAGTACGTGCTAGACACATATAAGCAATGTCATAGTTTTTATGTGTAAAACACAAGGCAAACCAGTCATAGATGAGGCTTTGTAGGTTAACAGGAACAGATAACATAGGACCTTGAAAAAGAGTGTGGATTTCACAATGTAGGTAACTGAAAGTCATTAATTTTGAGCAGCAGAGTTACATGTTCAAAACTGGATCTTTGAAAGGCCCTTGGAACAATGAGGAGGGTAGACAGAGACAAAGGGACAGGAGGAAGAATGGTAGGGAGGTTCTTACAATAAATAGCCAAGGAGAGAAATGGTGGAGGTGAAGATATTATTGTTTATGATGCCTCTGTGAACAAGGTGGGTGATAAGGTCTGGCTGATGGTTCAGTAAATTACTGTCTTCTCCAATGGTGGCTACTATGGGCTAAATTGTATCTTCCAAAAAGATAGGTTGAAACCCTAAACCCCAAAGCTTGTGAATGTGACCATTTGGAAACAGGGTCTTTGCACATGTAATTAAGATGAGGTTGTTTTGTTACTGGTTGTATTGGGTTAGGGTGCACCCTAACTCAATGACAGGTGTTCTGATACTAAGAGAAAAATATGGACACAGAGACACATAAGGAGAATGCCAAATTATGACAGAGGCAGAGACTGGACTGATGCATCTACAAGTCAAGAAATGCCAAGGATTGACAGCAACCACCAGAAACTAGGAGAGGCAAGGAAGGATCTTCCCACGGAGTCTTCAGGGAGATTGTGGCCCCACTGACATCTGGATTTCAGACTTTTAGCCTCCAGAATGGTGAGAGAATCAATTTATGTTTTTCTAAGTCACCAAGTTTGTGGTACATTGTTACGGCAGCCCTGGGAAATTAATATGGTCACAGGCACACGTGGAGAAAAAGAACTCAGTCAACATGTCCTGGTAGTTCCAACAATGCTCTACCTATTAAGAAGTGCCCCCCATAGGGTGGATACTGGGGTGTACCACTCAGATCTTCCTTTAGGACAAAGACTCTCATTACACCCTTGAGTGTTGGCTGTCGGGAGCTCATAGGTGTGTCCCTCTCCAGGAATTGCCCTCAGTTGAAAAGAGCTGTTTCAGGTCATATCTTGTCCTTTTCTCTATATCTAGCCCATATCTATATACTTGTTCCTGTGGGGCTAAAATGACCCCATGACTCCATTCAGGACATCTCTACAGGGCCATTTCAGCTCCTGAGCTCCTTGTGAGCTCACCTGAAGTCTCTATTGTAATTGCATTACATCTCAACTTCCCTCTCAGTCCAATCCAGCTTGCCTCACTTCCTTGCAAATTCACCCCTAAGAGCAATATACTTCTTGTACACAAACCTTTATCTCAGAATCTTCCTCCAGGGACCTGAACCTACGATACTCCGCAACATTACTCCCAACCTCACAAATGAAATATTGGCTTTTAGCCTTAATCTCAGATTTGCCTCTGTAAGAACCTGGGATGCATTCTTGGATAATCACCCAAAGGTATACAAATTGAAGAAAAACTCCCTCTACAAAGGTAAACTTCCGTACAATTTTTTAAAACTCTGATATGAAAATAAATCTGATTCTGCATTAAGAAAATATTAGAAAATGCATGCTACACTCTAGCCTAGAGCATGGAGTAATCCTGCAAGCCATAATATTTCATCGCTCTGAGCTACCACCATTAGCAAATGTCATCATAATCCATTGTAGACACATGGAGAGATGACGACTCAGGCCAACCTGAGGAGTTGAAGAAACTGGAATTTATAATGATAATGAAAACCAGCCTGGTGAGAATGAAAATAAGAAAAAGTTTATTAAAGTTCCAGGGACAAATAGAATTTGAACCACACAAGGGACTAGAGACAGAAAGATACGAAGAAATGTATTAGCTCTATTCATCTGGACTGAGTCACCAAATCTCTTTATCAACAGGAATTTGATTTTAAGGCAAGAGTCAAAGGATAAAGAGGCAAGCTGAAGTCAGGACTTGGCCTTTTAATTTTAAGGATCCAAGTATCTTCATACACACTCAACCGTAATTGGTTATAATTTTGACATGCAAAACTGTAATTGTCAAAACTGTTTGTCTGGGACTCAATATGTCAGGAATTATGCTAAACACTTTCCATGGATTCAGTCACTTATTTCTCACAGGACCCTATGATTTGGGTTATATTATTGTTCTCATTTTGCAGAAAGAGTAAATGAAGCAGAGGAAGGTGGAGCAACTTGCTCAAGGTCTTGCTGCACCCCCCAGATCCCATTAGTAATGATAGAAATTGGAGTTGGATCTTGGGGCAGCCAGGCTCCTAAGATCTTCCTCTTAACCCCCACATTCTACTCACTCAGAAATACCTCTCTCTAATCCTTTTTCTCCACACTATTTTTATCTTCTTTTCATCTGGCTTCTATGCACAATTCCTTACTGGTTTATCTTCCTCTTTCTTTCTCTTCTATCCATCTTAGAGTTTGAGAGAGTCTGTACAGAAAGTCCCCTTTTCCCCACCAAGTTAGAAACCCAGTAAACAAGAAATATATCCGTAAGTCAGATGCTGATGACTACATCAGCTTTGTTCCTGATAAAACCTAGGCTGCAAAACAAGGCTTAGACCTGGGGACAAGTAGGTTGACAATAATCTTCTGAATTGCATTTACCCTCAAAACTGCGGGGTAAATGGTGAGAGGGAAGTCTTTCCTGTTAATATCTCACCAAAGCAGACATCAGATAAAGATTGTCCCTTCTTGACCAGGCACAGTGGCTCACGCCTGTAATCCCAGTTCTTTGGGAGGCCAAGGGGGGAGATCACCTGAGGTTAGGAGTTCAAGACCAGCCTGGCCAACATGGTGAAACCCTGTCTCTACAACAAATACCAAAAAAAAAAAAATTAGCCAGGCGTGGTGATGCAAACCTGTAGTCCCAGCTATTCAGGAGGTTGAGGTGGGAGGATCACTTGAACCCACAAGGCTGTGCATCTCTGGGAAAAACCACCTAACGTGTCTGAGCTCAGTCACATGCCACTGCACTCCAGCCTGGAGGACAGAGCAAGACTCCATCTCAAAAAAAATACATATATAGAGTCCCTTCTGTGTAGGCAGACAGACCTGAAAAGCAGTAAGTGAGAGAAAGCTTCTACCAGGCAAGGAAATAAGTGCTCTTCTCTAGCCCACTTCCGTGTAACATCACTTTTGACCATGTCTCTCCTACTTAGAAGCCTTGAAGTCCAACTATCCCTTCAAGATCAGATTCAAGCTGCCTAGTGAGATATTGAAGGCCCTTCCTCCCTGTGGTCATCACTCGAGCTATTCACTAATGTTTCTAGCTCCTCTCGTTCTGGGCCTATGGGAGAACTGTACTTCAAGATCATGTACTTCAGGTCACGTGACTGGCTTTGTCAAATAAATGTGAACAGAAGTGACATGTGTCACTTCTAGGTGGAATCCTATAAGGGCCAATGCCTTCATCATTTTCCTGTCCCCTTGCCATAGGGAATGATGAGGATCTGGGTGGTAGAGGGACCATCACCCTGAGTCAGGATGACACAGGGTAGAGCTCCCATTGACCCGTGATGGATCTGCAGCACAGGAGAGAAATGGACATCTGTTGTTTACAGTCACTGAGCTTCAGGACTGTTTGTTACTGCAGTATGGCCTAAGTCACCCTGTGCTATGCACTCACAACCTCCCAATTCCTTTTCCACGTGCTACAATTTCTAAACACGCAGGGTGACTTCTCACCTCCATGCTTTGGCTCATACTAGTCACCCTGTTTACCTCCATTCACATGTCCTCCAACATCCAGCCAACTTCCAACACCTCTTTCAAACCCAGATCAAAAATCACCTCCTCCGGGACGGATCCTGTGTCTCCTGGAGACAGAAGTCAATGTTCTCTTCCTTTGGACACAGCTCAGAAAACACTTAAGAATGACTGAGTGGGGGGGTTTCTGACCAGAGCAACTGAGTGGAAGTCTATGACCAGATTTAACTTGTCTGCTGTCTTTTACTAGATTAAGGATCCTCAGGTTGAGTAAGCTTGTAGCCCTTTCTTTCCTCTTTTTTTTTTTTTTTTTTTTTTTTTTGAGAAGGAGTCTCACTCTGTCGCTCAGGCTGGAGTGCAGTGGCGCGATCTCGGCTCACTGCAAGCTCCACCTCCCAGGTTCACAGGTTCACGCCGTTCTCCTGCCTCAGCCTCCCGAGTAGTTGGGATTATAGGCACCCACCACCATGCCCAGCTAATTTTTTTGTATTTTTAGTAGAGATGGGGTTTTGTGGTGTTAGCCAGGATGGTCTCGATCTCCTGACCTCGTGATCCGCCCGCCTCAGCCTCCCAAAGTGCTGGCATTACAGGCATGAGCCACCACACCTGGCCATACCCTTTCTTTTTCATTCCAGGCAATGTCAATTCTTCCTGCAGAGTAAGCAGGAACATGTTAACCACAGTCCCTCCACACTGCAGGGCGCCAAGCTTGCCTGTAGCCCAAGGGAGGGACTTGGTATTTTCTTCAAGCCATTCAGTGCATGTGCCAAGTATTTTGCTTCACAAGCCAGGGAGAGCCACAGAGGCAGCAGCAGAAGGGGAAGAGGAGGCACATGGTGAGGCATATGGTGTCAGTGGCACCACGCCAGGGATGGCAGCACTTACACGTTGGCCATGGGCAGAACTTGGAGAACAAATTACATTTCTCCCTTTGGGAAAGGAGACAAAATGAGACTAGGGTGTTGTGCCAAGACGACAGTGAAGTGCTAAATATAGATGGGCCCTTCTGTCTTGAGCAATGGTTCTCAACTCTGACCAGACATTAAAAATTACCTGGAGAGCCTTAAAATATTTCAATGTCTAGGCAGCATTCCAGACTAGCTAGATCAGACTCCCTGGGGGTGGGGCCCAGACATCAGTATTTTTTCAGAACTCCCTATATGATTCACGGGCAGTGGAGCTTACAAACCCATTCTGGAGCACAGCGTTCATCTGGTCTTCCCAGAAGACCTCAGGAGGCAGATCGCAAGAATGTATGGTTTATTCTGCTTTATGTCTCCTATCCTTGGCACTACCTATATTCTATGAAATTGGGATTGTATACAGTCAGGGAGAGAGGAGTGAGTATTTTCTGAGGGCTCCCTCTGTGGAAGACTTTGGTGGTATATCCCTCACACACACTGTTCCATGTCATTATCACATCGATCCCATGGAACGACCACTCCCTTTGAGAAATGAGAAAGCTGAGGTTTAAAGAAGTGAAATCACATTCACACAGTTAACAAGCAGCATTCGGGATTCAGTTCAAGGTCCCTTTTCTTCCACACCACTGCTTTTCAAACTACTGTGGTGTTTGAGGTGCTGCAAACATTTGATTCAAGTAGTATTTTCAATGTAAATCTGTAATTTTTGAAGCCATAATATAGAAAAGCACACACAAAATTGTCTCATATACTACCCTGCAGCACACTAGAGTCTTCCAGTGCATTGCTGTGCACGTCTGTGTTAACTCATGTCTGTGCAGGCCCCTGAGGAAGAATTATCTTACCACCTCTGTATTTACCATTGTATCTGTCTGTTCTCATGCTGCTATGAAGAACTACTGGAGACTGGGTAACTTATAAAGGAAAGAGGTTCAACTGGCTCACAGTTCTGCATGGCTCGGAACCCCTCAGGAAGCTTACAATCATGGCCAAAGGCACCTTTTCACAATGTGGCAGGAGAGAAAATGAGTGTCAGCAGGGGAAATGCCAAACGCTTATAAAACCATCAGATCTCCTGAGAACTCACTACCAGAAGAAAAGCATGGGGGAAACCGCGCCCGTGATTCAATCGCTTCCCACCGGGTCCCTCCCACAACACGTGGGGATTATGGGAACTACAATTGAAGATGAGATTTGGGTGGGGACCAGCCATGAACATCTAGAAAATGGGTAAGCTGATTAGAATGATTAAAAGTGATCTTTTTGGCTGGGCACAGTGGCTCATGTCTGTACGTCCAGCACTTTGGGAGGCCAAGGTGGGAGGATTGCTTGACCCAGGAGCTTGAGACCAGCCTGGGCACATAGCTAGACCCTGTCTCTACAAAAATAAAAAATAAGAAAAGTAGCCAGATGTGGTGGCACACACCTGTAATCCTAGCTACTCAGGAGGCTGAGGCAGGAGGATCACTTGAGCCCAGGAGTTAGAAGCTGTAGTGAGCTATAATCATGCCACTGCACTCCAATCTGGTCACAGAGTCCCAAAAAAGACTCTGTGTCCAAAAAAAAAAATGCTCTTAAAAAATCAGGCATGGGCATGTGTAGATTCACATAAAATTGTTCAAGTGAGTATATTAGGGCAAGATAGGTGTCTGGCATCCTTGCATAAAAACTGAGTCAGGCCAGCTCAGTGCAAGTGCCCATCAGGTGTCAAACTAGGTGAATACTGACAAGGCACAACACAGCCTTGTCATTCTACAATGACGATGGGGTTTACAGTGAGTTTCAGGGCTTCTGTAATGTGACTAAGCTCTGATGGGCAGGTCACAGTGTTACCGGGCTTCCATTGCAGATAAAGATTCCACAGTGAACCTGGAACCTAAAGTTCTGGTTTAATGTGCAAAACACAAGAAGTTTGGCAGCCTTGAAATTCACAAGGATGCTCATTTGATAATTAAGTCATGTTCCAAAAAACTAGATAATGGGGATTCTAAAACCACCAAGGAATCTATGCCTTTGACTTCCTCCAAATTATATGTTTGAAACTCAGAAATGCCAATATATTGTCAGTGATTTGATGGTGAAACATAAATGTTGTTTGTGCTTCTGAGCTACTTGACCAGTTTACTCAGACAATTATCCTGAGATTACTCAGTGAGCAATTATAAGCAAGTGTCTGGAGGTAGCAGCCTCAGGCTGGATGGTGGGAGGAGCCTGAGGACCCTGCGACGGTGTCTTCCTGCGCAGGCACAGACAGAGCAGACCCCTGAGTAGGCCTCCTAGGTAGCCAGACCTTATCACAGCCACCCCATGCCCTCAAGGCTGATCCGAGCTCTGCAGGGCAGAATAGAGTTTAGGCCAGAGTTTTGGGTGGATAAGGAGGCCCATGGGATTCCACTGTCCATCTCTTCCTCCTCTGATGCAGAAATTAAAGTTGTGATTGGATATTTAGGAGTCATTATCATGGATGATGAGTTCCAATTGCTACAAAGAAATGTCATGGACAAGTACTAGCAGAGGTCTGAAAATAGGCAAGACAATGAACTCACATGCTTGCTTTCTTTTTTTTCCTTTTTTTTTTTTTTTTTTTTTTTGGACAAGGTCTCAGTCTGTCACCTGGGCTGGAGTGTAGCAGCCAATCATGCATGCCTATTTTAAATGAATATATTTCTTTGATTTAAAAAATTGATGAACAGCTGTTGTAGCAGATTCCCAGATTCAACATGGCAGCCCTCACAACATCACAGCACGGCAAAGATGAAAGCGCTAGTTGCTTTTCAACAGGCCACGCACATTCATCCATTTTCAGGCTTTTAAAGAATGCTTCTTGACTAGAGGGTGGACAAAAAGATCAGGAAGTTACACCTCAGCAGTGGTTTAGTCGCAGCTTCTTTGTGCAGATCATCTTCTATGTTAGCTTTTCAGACTAGTCTTGGCACTAGCTCCCACCTCCAAGCAATGGGATTATTCTGGACATTGTTGGCCCTATAGGCTGGGAGAGGTGTGGCCAATGAGGACAGAATACCTCTTGGAAAGGCTGACTCTGTCCTGCAGCTCTTCATTAATGTTAAGGACTGATGAGTCAAAGAGAAAATGACCTGATTCTCTCAGGACCTCCGCTTCTCCTAAAACACTTTCTTATATTCAGTACTCCTTCAAGAGTAGACGCCTCTTAGCTGCTTCTGCGCCAGACCACTCAGCAAGACAATGTCTTGCCTTCCACCTGGAGGTCCCCTTCCCCCAGCATAAAGTTGGTGTGTCAAAAATGTAGACTAACCCCCCCACCATTACAAATACCCTTGTCCCAAGTGCCACAGCAGGCTTTACCTAAATTTCAAATTTTCTATTCATTCTCAGCTATTTCACTTGAGTCGGAGTTTCAGTCCTTCTGCCCTGATGGCCCAGCTGTTGAGGGTCATTTGGGAGTATTTATCTAGGGGTTACTCAAACCAGCTGCCCCTGTCTTAAGATTTCTGAAGCTCCTGTTGTCATAGCTAGTCTTGGCTAAGGGAGTAGGCTGAAAGATACCAAAGATACGTCTTTCACCTAGAAGTTACATGTGAAAAATCAACCCCTAGTGTTCCATCTGCAGTCTTCTCATCACTACATCTTCTGCTAGTCCTGATGTTGTCTCACTGTTTCTAGAAGCCTCCTTTGAGCATTATTTTTGGGGAAAAAATATTTTTATAGAGGAATATTCAGACTAACCTAGAGGATCTAACCTTGGAATTTCTTTCTTGTTCGTTTGTTTGTTTGTTTTGAGATGGAGTCTTACTCTGTCACCCAGGCTGGAGTGCAGTGGTGTAATCTCAGCTCGCTGCAACCTCCACCTCCCAGGTTGAAGCAATTCTCCTGACTCAGCCTCCCGAGTAGCTGGAATTATAGGCGTGCACTAGCACACCCAACTAAATTTTTGTATTTTTAGTAGAGACAGGGTTTCACCATGTTGGCCAGGCTGGTCTCGAACTCCTGACCTCAGGTGATCCACCTGCCTCAGTCTCTCGAAGTGCTGGGATTACAGGCGTGAGCCACCGCACCTGGCCTAACCTTGGAATTTATTCTAATTGCCTCCTCAGAGATTGAAGCATTATATACTGTGTACTTTTTATTTGTTATGTCATGAAGGCAAAAATGCTTTCTACACTGGCATTCCTCTGATACTGTACCTGAATGAATATATGCTGTGTGCTCCAAGTAGACTAAAAGGTATCCTTTCCTCACAGCACATTAGGTGTGTTTGTACTAGTTTGTATAAAATCCTTTCTGAATAAAACAGTATTACATTTTCTGTTGAGATGGCTGTGACTTTGGCTTAAAAGAATGACTACAATTCCTTTTTTCTGCCAAAATTTCTCCTACCAAGATGATGTTTCACTGGTCTAGATCAGCATAAGTAGGGGATAGCACAGCCTAAATGCTCACGTGTCTGGCTTTGGTTTAGTGTAATGTTTGATAAACATTACTGACCAGAAAATATGCATGTCACATACCTTAGAAAAAAGGAAAAACACAGTACAGTTTACCCTTGAATAACACAGTTTGAACTGCCCAGGCCCACATATAGGCAGATTGTTTTCATAAATATATTGGAAACTGTTTTGGATATTTGCAATAATTTGACAAAATCTGTAGACAAACTGCCACCCCTGAGATAGCAAGACCAACTCCTCCTCTTCCTTCTGTTCCTCAGCCTATGCAACATGAAGACAGTGAGGTTGGAGACCTTTATGATGATCCACTTCCACTTAATAAATAGTAAATATATTTTCTCTTCCTTATGATTTTCCTAATAACATTTCCTTTCCTCTAGATTACTTTATCGTAAGCTATATATAATATATATAACATAAAAATATACATTAACAGACTGTTTATATTATTGGTACGGCTTCTGGTGAACTGTCAGCTATTAGTAGCTAAGTTTTTGGAGAGTCAAAAGTTATATGTAGATTTTTGACTGTGTGAGGGGTCAGTGCCCCTAACTCACATTGCTCAAGAGTCAACTGTAGTTTTGTTTTGTTTGTTTGTTTTTTTAAAGGGCCTGCCATTTGTAGCTGCTTTTATATGTGATTCAAAACTTTCCCAACACCGGACAACTAAAACATAAAACCAAATACAGGACTAAATAGGATGTGGAGGCTGCACATGACTGTCATTCATAAACCTCAGTTCAAATCATGAGCTCACTGCAGCTGCCTTACTGTCCTCATTGACTTTGACATAAGAAATTGTTATAATTTGAAATGGTAAAATAAGACGTCTGTGCAGGATGGGTGGGGGGACACTGGCTCTGACACTGCGTGGTACCACTGGGTCATAAGGCCTTGCCTTTGGGCCCCTAGCCAGAGGGACAGGGCAGGTATTGGGCCAGTAGACAATGACCAAGTCTCCAACGGGCATCAGCCAGACTCTGCAGACTCTGGAGAGGAGCCCTCCTCCCACTGGTGCCTGAGTCAGAATTAGGGGTCTCATGCCCAGGAAGTATGGGGACACCATGGTCCTTGCCCCATTGCTGGATGCCCAGTCCTGAGCCCTTGTGCTCTGCATGGCTATGACCATCCTGGCTGGCACCACCTCAGAACCTCTGGGCACACAGCAGTGTGCACTATGGAGAGCCACAGGGTTCTCCTTTCTCAGGTGGTGAGGAAGATAGGAAGACAAGACTAAGACAAAGTTGATTTTCAGCAAACCTTCAAAGGGTGAAGGGGAAGTTTTCCCTTGTCCCCTACAGTTTTGAGTCTGTGAGCAGGATAATCGGAACTGCTCTGCTCTTCTGGAAGCTTCAGTCAAGGGACACCAGGACCCAACAAGCCAGCAGAAGGAGTCAAGAAAACTTTTTGAGCCAATGAACATGCATCCCACCACATTGCCACTGTTCCTGGCACATATGAGTAGGCACAGATCATGCTGCCACCACCCTAGTGAAGTGATTTGGTCAGCACCACTCACCAGAGTGTAGTGATCACAGTCTTGGAGCACCTTGGCCCCTCTAGCACAGCAGGTTCCTAACCTCAAGGGACCAGACAAAAGAACCAGGAGCTCAATACCAGCCCCTCAGAGTTAGAGCACACAGCCTAAGAGTGCTAAGTTGAGCTATGGCCCCTTAAGATCTTCCAAAAATGAAGCCAGTTTATTGAACCCAGATTATAACACAATGAAACCTCCAAGGGCATCAAAGAAGATAAAAGCAAAAAAGACAAAATCCAAAGGACAGCAACTGCAAAGACTGAAGAAACATCAGCCCACACAAATGAGAGAGTACCAGTGCAAGGACTCTGGCAACTCAAAAAGCAAGAGTGTCTTCTTACCTTCAAACAACCACACTAGTTCTCCAGCAATGGTTTTTAACCAGGCTGAAATGACAGAAGTCAAATTCAGAATATGGATAGAAATGCAGATCACTGAGATTTAGGAAGAAGTCAAAATCCAATCCAAGGGTTCTAAGGAATGCAATAAAATGATCCAGGAGATGAAAGACAAAATGTCCATTTTAAGAAAGAAGCAAACTGATCTGATAGAGCCGAAAAACTCACTTCAAGAACTTCAGATTACAATCACAAGTATTAACAGCATAATTGACCAGCCTGAGGAAAGAATCTCAGAGATCAAAGTCCAGTTCTCTGAAATAACTGAGTCAAACAGAAGTAAAGAAAAAAGATTAAAGAAGAATGAACAAAACCTTCAAGAAATCAGAGAGGGAGAGAAAGTAAGCAACTTGGAAAACATATTTGAGGATATTGTTCTTGAAAATTTCCCCAACCTCAGTAGGGAGTTCAACATTCAAATTCAGAAAATGCAGAGAACACCTATGGGTACTACACAAGACAACCATCCCAAGAGATAGTTATCAGATTCTCCAAGGTCAAAATGAAAGAAAAAATATTAAAAGCAGCTAGAGAGAAGGGACGGGTTACTTACAAAAGAAATACCATCATGCTAACAGGAAACCTTTCAGTAGAAAGCCTACAAGCCAGAAGAGATTAGGGGCCTATATTCAGCATTCTTTAAAAAAAAAAAGCAATTCCAACCAAGAATTTCATATCCAGCCAAATTAAGCGTCATAAGTAAAGGGGAAATAAGATCCTTTTTAGACAAGTAAACACTGAGGGAATTTGTTACCACCAGAGCTGCCTTACAAGAGGTCCTGAAGGGAGTACTAAATACAGATAGGAAAGACCATTACCAACCACTACAAAAAACACAATTACATAGACCATTGATACTATAAAGCAACTGCAGAAACAAGTCTACATAATAACCAACTAACAACATGATGACAGAATCAAATCCGCACATATCAATATTAACCTTGAATGTAAATGGGCTAAATGCCCCAATCAAAAGGCACAGAGTGGCAAGTTGGATAAAGAAGCAAGACCCAATGCTGTTTTCAAGAGACACATCTCACATGCAGTGATACTCACTGGCTCAGGGTAAAGGGATGGAGAAAAACCTAACAAGCAAATGTAAAACAGAAAAAAGTAGGAATTACTATTCTAATTTTAGACAAACCGACTTGAAACCAACAATGATTTTTTTTTTTAAGTACTTATGCAATGGTAATGGATTCAATTCAACAAGAAGATCTAACTATCCTAAATATATATGCACCCAATGTAGGAGCTTCCAGATTCATAAAGCAAGCTCTTAGAGACCTACAGAGAAACTTAGATAACGACACAATAATAGTGGGCGATTTCAACACCTCACTGACTGTATTAGACACATCATCAAGGAAGGAAACTAACAAAGATATTCAAAACCTGAACTTCACACTTGACCAAATGGACCTAATAGATATTTAAAGAACTCTCCACCCCAAAACAACAAAATACAGGTATTTCTCATCGCACATGGCACATACTCTAAAATTGACCACACAGTCAACCATAAAATAATCCTCAGCAAATTCAAAAAAAAACTGAAATTATACTAACAACACTCTCAGACCACAGCACAATAAAAATGGAAGTCCATGCTTAAAAGCTTGTGCAAAACCATTCAATTATATAGAAATTAAACAATCTGCTCCTGAATGACTTTTGGGTAAACAGTGAAATTAAGGCAGAAATCAAGGAATTCCTTGAAATAAATGAGAAGAAAGATACAACATACCAGAATCTCTGGGACACAGCCAAAGCAGTATTAAAACAGAATTTTATAGCACTAGACGCCCGCATCACAAAATTAGAAAGATTTCAAATTAACAACTTGACATCACACCTAAAGTAACTAGAGAAACAAGAGCAAACTAACCCCAAAGGTAGCATAAGACAATAAATAACCAAAATCAGAGCTGAACTGAAGTAACCTGAGGTGCAAAAAACCATACAAAAGATCAATGAGTTCAAAATTTTGTTCTCTGAAACAATAAATAAGATAGATGCAAGGGGGGTGCAGTGAAATAAAAGAGGACACAAACAAATGGAAGAACATACCATGCTCATGGATAGGAAGAATCAATATCGTGAAAATGGCCATACTGTCCAAGGTAATTTATAGATTCAATGCCAATCCCATTAAGCTACCAATGACTTTCTTCACAGAATTGGAAAAAACTGCTTTAAAGTTCATATGGAACCAAAAAAGACCCCGCATTGCCAAGACAATCCTAAGCCAAAAGAACAAAGCTGGAGGCATCACGCTACCTGACTTCCAACTATACTACAAGGCTACAGTAACCAAAACAGTATGGTACTGGTACCAAAACAGAGATATAGACCAATGGAACAGAACAGAGCCCTCAGAAATAATACCACACATCTACAGCCATCTGATCTTTGACAAACCTGACAAAAACAAGAAATGGGGAAGGGATTCCCTATTTAATAAACGGTGCTGGGAAAATTGGCTAACCATAAGTAGAAAGCTGAAACTGGATCCTTTCCTTACTCCTTATACAATAATTAATTCAAGATGGATTAGAGACATAAATGTTAGACCTAAAACCATAAAAACCCTAGAAGGAAACTTAGGTAATACCATTCAGGACATAGGCATGGGCAAGGACTTCATGTTTAAAACACCAAAAGCAATGGCAACAAAGCCAAAATTGACAAATGGGATCTCATTAAACTAAAGAGCTTCTGCACAGCAAAAGAAACTACCATCAGAGTGAACAGGCAACCTACAGAACGGGAGAAAATTTTTGCAATCTACTCATCTGACAAAGGGCTAATATCCAGAACCTACAAAGAAGTCAAACAAATTTACAAGAAAAAAACAAACAATCCCATCAAAAAGTGGGCAAAGGATATGAACAGACATTTCTCAAAAGAAGACATTCATACAGCCAACAGACACATGAAAAAATGCTCATCATCACTGGCCATCAGAGAAATGCAAATCAAAACCACAATGAGATACCATCTCACACCAGTTAGAATGGCGATCATTCAAAAGTCAGGAAACAACAGGTGCTGGAGAGGATGTGGAGAAATAGGAACACTTTTACACTGTTGGTGGGACTGTAAACTAGTTCAACCATTATGGAAAACAGTATGGCGATTCCTCAAGGATCTAGAACTAGATGTACCATATGACCCAGCCATCCCATTACTGGGTATATACCCAAAGGATTATAAATCATGCTGCTATAAAGACACATGCACACGTATGTTTATTGCAGCACTATTCACAATAGCAAAGACTTGGAATCAACCCAAATGTCCATCAGTGACAGACTGGATTAAGAAAATGTGGCACATATACACCATGGAATACTATGCAGCCATAAAAAAGGATGAGTTTGTGTCCTTTGTAGGGACATAGATGCAGCTGGGAACCATCATTCTCAGTAAACTATCACAAGAACAGAAAACCAAATACTACATGTTCTCACTCATAGGTGGGAATTGAACAATGAGATCACTTGGACACAGGAAGGGGAACATCACACACCGGGGCCTACTGTGGGGAGTGGGGGAGGGGGAGGTATAGCATTAGGAGATGGACCTAATGTAAATGACGAGTTAATGGGTGCAGCACACCAACATAGCACATGTATACACATGTAACAAACCTGCACATTGTGCCCATGTACCCTAGAACTTAAAGTATAATAATAATTTTTTAAAAAGATAGATGCACCACTAGCTAGGCTAATTTTAAAAAGAGAGAGAAGATCCAAATAAGCATAATCAGAAATAACAAAAAGGATGTTACCACTGACCCCACAGAAATACAAAAAATCCTAAGAGACTACTATGGACACCACTAGACACACAAGTTAAAAAACCTAGAAGAAATGGGTAAATTTCTGAAAACAAAACCTCCCATGATCAAACCAGGAAGAAATTGAATTCCTGAACAGACTGATAAGTTTCAAAATTGAATGAGTAATAAAAAGTCTACCAACCAGAAAAAGTCTAAGAACAGATAGATTCAAAGACGAATCCTACCAGATGTACAAAGAAGAGCTAGTACCATTCCTACTGAAGCTATTCCAAAAAATTGAGAAGGGACTCCCCACTAACTTATTCTATGAGGCCAACATCATTCTGATGCCAAAATTTGACAGAGATACTCACAGAAAAAGAAAACTCCAGGTCAATATCCTTGATGAACACAGATGCAAAAATCCTCAACAAAATACTAACAAACTGAATCCAGTAGCCATCAAAAAGTTAATCCACCACAATCTAGTAGTCTTTATCTCTGGAATGAAAGTTTGGTTCAACATATGCAAATCAATAAATCAATAACATAAACAAAACTAAAAACAACAACCGCATGGTCATCTCAATAGATGCAGAAAAAGCTTTCAATGAAACTCAACATCCCTTCATGTTAAAAATCCTCAACAAACTATAAATTGAAGGAAAATACTTCAAAATAATAAAACTCATCTATGACAAATGCACAGCCTACATCCTATGAAATGGGCAAAAGCTGGAAGCATTCTCTTTGAAAACTGAAACAAGACAAGGATGCTCTCTCTCACCACTCCTATTCAACATAGTACTAGAAGTCCTAGCCAGTGCAATCAGGCAAGAGACAGAAATGAAAGGCATCCAAATAGAAATAGAGAAAGTCAAGCTATCCCTGTTTGCAGAAGATGTGATTCTATACCTTAAAAAACCCCATAATCTCTGTCCAAAAGCTCCTTGATCTTATAAACAACTTCAGCAAAGTTTCAAGATACAACAATCAAAGTACAAAAATCAGTAGCATTCCTATACACCAACAACATCCAAACTGAGAGCCAAATCAAGAAATGCAGTCCCTTTCACAGTTAACCACTGAAAGAATAAAATGCCTAAGAATACAGCTAACCAGAAAGATGAAAGATCTCTATAATGAGAATTACAAAACGCTACTCAAAGATATCAGAGGTTACATAAACAAATGCAAAATTATTCCATGCTCATGGATAAGAAGAATCAATACATGTTTAAATGACCATACTGCCCAAAGGAATTTATAGATTCAATGCTATTCCTATCACACTACCAATGATATTCTCCACAGAATTTTTTTAAAAATTAAAATTCATATGGAACCAAAAAATAACCTAAATAGCCACACAATCCTAAGCAAAAAGAACAAAGCAGGAGGTATCACCTTACCTGACTTGAAACTATACTATAAGCCTACGGTAACCAAAACAGCATGGTAGCGGTACAAAAACAGACATATAAAACAGTGGAAAAGAATAAAGAGACAAGAAATAATGCTGCACACCTAAAACCATCTTACCTTTGACAAAGTCTACAAAAGTAAGCAATGGGAAAAGGGCTCCCTATTTGATAAATGATGCTGGGATAACTGGCTAGCCATATGCAGATGATTAAAACTGCACCCCTTCCTTTCACCATATACAAAAATCAATTCAAGATGGATTAAAAACTGAAATGTAAAACGTAAAACTATAAAAACTCTGGACAATAACCTAGGAAACACTATTTTGGACATAGAACCTCAAAAATTTCTTGATGCAGATACCAAAAGCTATTGCAACAAAAACAAAGATTGACAAATGAGACCTAATTAAACTAAAGAGCTTCTGCACAGCAAAATAAACTATGAACAGAGTAAACAGACAACCTACAGAATGGGAGAAAATATTTACAAACTATGCATCCAACAAAATTCTAATATCCAGAATCTTTAAGGAAATTAAGCAAATTAACAAGCAAAAAACAAACAACCCTCTAAAAAAGTGGGCAAAGAATGTGAACAGATACTTTTCAAAAGAAGACATACATGTGACCAACAAGCATGTGAAAAAATGCTCAATATCACTAATCATTAGAGAAATGCAAATCAAAATCACAATGAGATATCATCTCACACCAGTTAGAATGGCTAGCAGTAAAAAGTCAAAAAATAAGAGATGCTGAAGAAGTTGCAGAAAAAAAGGAACACTTATACACTGCTGGTGGGAATGTAAATTAGTTCAGCCATTGTGAAAAGCAGTTTGGTGGTTTCTCAAAGAGCTAAAAACAGAACTACTATTTGACACAGCATTCCATTACTGGGTATATATATATCCAAAGGAATATAAATCATTCTACCATAAAGACACATGCACACATATGTTCATTACAACACTATTCACAATAACAAAGACATGAAATCAACCTGAATGCTCATCGACAGTAGACTGGACAAAGAAAATGTGGTACATATACACTATGGAGTACTATGCAGCCAACAAGGTCTCTTCAGGCTCATAGAACACTGACTTGATTTTCCTATATTGCTATATGTTATTGGTTATTCTGCAAAGTAGAGATGCCCTGCTGTTGACTATTTGGTGCAAACCACCTATAGAATCTTTCCAAACAAATGTTTATTAAGCAGAGGAGGTGGTTTTGACTATTACTATCATTAGAATGTGAATGTTTGGCCCTTTCAGGTCAAATTCTGACTTATAAGGACATACAAATGAAAATAAATCTCCTTTTCTGAATCAAATTTTTGAACAGTAGTCTGTTTATTCAATTAGTGTTTACTAAACATCTATTACATGTCAGGCACTATTCTAGGCACCCTGAATACAGCAATAAACAAAACAGAAAAAAGATTTCCTGCCCCGGTGGTGTTTATATTCTAGTGAAGGGAGACAGACAGTATGCAAAGAAGTAAAAAATAAACATGGTTAGAAGGTTCTGATAATGTACAGAAATAAGGCAGGGAAGGGAAATAAGAAGTGTAAGGCAGAAGAAGGGTTGCATTTGTTTTTGTTTGTTTGTTTTGTTTTGTTTTTGAGACAGAGTCTCACTGTTGTCACCCAGGCTAGAGTGCAATGGCATGATCTCGGCTCACTGTAACCTCCACCTCCTGGGTTCCAGCAATTTTCCTGCCTCACCCTCCCAAGTAGCTGAGATTACAGGTGCCTGCCACCACGTCCAGCTAATTTTTGTACTTTTAGTAGAGATGGGGTTTTACAATGTTGGCCAGGCTGGTCTCGAACTCCTTACCTCAGGTGATCCACCCGCCTCGGCCTCCCAAAGTGCTGGGATTACAGGAGTGAGCCACCGCACCCAGCCAGGGTTGTACTTTTAAACAGATTAATCAGAGAAGGCCACTCCAAAAAGTTGACATTTAGGCAGCGAATTGAAGGAAGGAAGTATTGCAGAGAAAGGGAAGGCATAAGCAAAGTCTAGAAATGGAAGCATGGGTGTCACATTTCAGGAACAGGAAGGAGGTCAGCATGGCTAGAAGATAATGGACTAGAAAGTTCCAGGCCCCTTGTTCTTCCATGAAAACACTGAATTAACGACAACGTACAGACCTAATCACTTTGTGAGAACTACAAAAATCTATTCAGTAGCTTCCGCAACTAAGAAAATCACTAATCAAGAGAAAAAAAAAAAAAAAAACCAACCTAGGCAATGTGGCAAAACTCTGTCTCTACTAAAAACACAGAGAATTAGCCAGGCGGAAAAAAAAAAGAAAAACTTCACCCAAAGTGATAGGAAATGTTGTCTTTTGCTCGCCCTTCCTCCTTCCCCTACTCATTATAGCATGGCATGACATAGTATGAGGAAAGTTGCCCAGCTCCCAAGCTCCTGCTTTGAGACGGAAGAAAAATTTGGAACTCACGCAATGTTCTGCTTTACAACATTGTCTGAGGGCTGCTCTAGAGACAAGTTGCTGTCTCACCTGACTTTAAGGACTCATGGGAATAGTAGCATAGTTTGAATACCAGATTGTAGGTTGCTGAAAGCAGCAGTGGGTGCCATAATGTGTTAGAACTGCAGGGAATCTGAAGTCCTGTGAGCACCAGGCAGCAAAACATTATGGCCAGAAGAATAAAATAGCAACCCTAGGCTTCTGAGAAGAAGCAGAGATAACTTTCTTGGGAAAATTAAGACATTCAAAGCAGCAAATTATTGTTACCAGGAACTGAAATAAAAGCATATGTACAAGACACATCCCTAGAAAATATCTGAAGGGACACACAGCCTATATGTCATGAAGATCTTCCTCTGCACAGAACTAGTCCATAAAGACTGGAAGAGGCAGTTGTTTTTTCAAATGCCCAAATCTCAACAGAAAGAAAGGTCGTAAAGCACACAAAGGAACAGGGAAACATGGCCCACTGAAAAGAATAAAATAAATCTCCAGAAACAGGCCCTACAGAAAATGCGGGTCTCTAAGACACTTGACAAAGAATGTAAAACAACTTTCTTAGAGACACTCAAAAGCTAAATGAGAACACAGATAGATGACTAAATGGAATCAGGAAAATAATACACAAGCAAAATAATACCATCAATAAAAAGATAGAAACTACTTTTTTAAGTACCAAACAAAAATTCTAGAGCTGAACAATGCAGTAACTGAATTTAAAAATATGCTAAAAGAGTTCAACAGCAGGCTAGATAAAGCAGAATGAACTTGAAGATGGGTCACTTCATATTACCAAGTCAGAGAAGAAAAAAAAAATGAAGGGAAGTGTAAAGAGCCTAAGCAAGTTATATGACAACATTGTATACATTATAGAAGCCCCAGAAAAAGAAGAGAGAAAGAAAGGGACAGAGAGCTTATATGAATGACGGCCAAAAACTTCCCAAATTTGAGGATAGAAATGAATGTACTAGCTCAAGCCTGTAATCCCAGCACTTTGGGAGGCCGAGACGGGCGGATCACAAGGTCAGGAGATCGAGACCATCCTGGCTAACACGGTGAAACCCCGTCTCTACTAAAAAATACAAAAAACTAGCCGGGCGAGGTGGCGGGCGCCTGTAGTCCCAGCTACTCGGGAGGCTGAGGCAGGAGAATGGCGTAAACCCGGGAGGCGGAGCTTGCAGTGAGCTGAGATCCGGCCACTGCACTCCAGCCTGGGCGACAGAGCGAGACTCCATCTCAAAAAAAAAAAAAAAAAAAAAAAGAAATGAATGTACTAATACAAGCTCAAGGAAGTCTAACAGAAAAAGTCCTAAGAGACCCACATCAAACACAACATAGTCAAACTGTTGAAAGTCAAACAAAAAAGAATCTTGAAAGGAGAAAAGCAACTTATTATATACAAGCCTCTACAAGGTTATTAGCAAATTTCTCACCATAAACCTCAAAGGTAAGAAGGCAATGAGATAATACATTCAAAGTACTGAAAGAAAAAAAAGTCAATCAAGAATACTATATTTGACAAAAATGTCCTTCAAAAACGAAGGAGAAATTAAGACTTTCCCAAATAAACAAAAGCTGAGGGAGTTTATTACCACTAGAGTTGTGTTAGTCAGATGGTGAAAATGATAATGAAAATGGTAATGGTAATGGTAATGGTAATGATAATGGGTTAATCTCCACAATACAGTCAAGTGTTGCTTAACAACAGGGATACATCCTGAGAAATGTATCGTCAGGCAATTCTGTCAGCAAGTATAATAGAATGTACTTATACAAACCCAGATGGTATAGCCTACTACACACCTGGGCTCTATGGGGTAGCCTAGTGCTCTTAGGCTACAAATCTGTACAGCATACTGGGGGCAATTGTAACACAATGGTATTTGTGTATCTAAATATATTTAAACAGAAAAGGTACAGTAAAATTATGGTACAAAAGATAAAACCATGTTACATGTGTATAGGACATTTACCTTAAGTGGAGCTTGCAGGACTGAAAGTTTCTCTGAGTGAGTGAGTGAGTGGTGTGTTAATATGAAGACCTAGGACATTACCGTACCCTACTGTGGACTTCATAAACACTGTGCACTTACTCTACACTAAATTTACAAAGAAAGCTTCTTTCTTAAATAGTAACAACTTTATCTTACTCCAACTTTTTAGTTTGTAAACTTTTCAATTTATGTTTTACTTTTACATTTTTGTTATGACACTCAGCTTAAAACACAACCACATTGTACAGCTAAACAAAAATATTTTCTTTCTTTACATCTTCATGCTATAAGCTTTTTATACTTAATTTTTTTTTTACTTTCTAAACATTTTCTTAAAAACTAAGACATAAACACATACATTAGCCTAGTCCTACATAGGGTCAGGATAATCAATATCGCTTTATTCTGCCTCCACATCTTGTCCTACTTGGAAAGGGCACTAACCTGTATAAAGTTGTCACCTCCTATGGTAACAATACTGTCTTCTGGACTATCTCCTGAAGGACCTGCCTGAAGCTCTTTTATAGTTAACTGTTAAAAAAAAAAATGAGAGAAACTCTTGCTATGTTGCCCAGGCTGGTCTTGATTCTTAGGCTTAAAGGAGTTCTTTCCATCCCAAGTAGCCAGGATTATAGGCACATGTCACCAAACCTTATATAACATTTATTATATAAGTAGAAGAACTATATTCTAAAATAACAATAAAAAGTATAGTGTGGTAAATACATAAACTAGCAATATAGTTATTTACTATCATAATCAAGTATCATGTACTATACAAAATTATGTGTTATACTTTCATACTACCAGCAGTTGCATAGGTTTGTTTGCATAGTAGATTTGTTTAAACACCATAAACACATGAGTAATGCTGTGCTATGATTTTTAAGTGGCTGCAATGTCACTAGACAATAGGACTTTTTCAGTTCCATTATAATCTCATGGGACCACTGTTGTATATGTGGTCCATCACTGACCAAACACTGTTATGTGGTGCATGACTGTATATAATTAACTTTTGTAAGTTAACAACAACAAAAATAACCTAATTTTAAAATGGGCAAAGAATTCGAATGGACATTTCTCCAGAGATAATATATAATGTCAAACAAGCATATTTAAAGATACATCACTTATCATCCAGAAAATATAAATCAAAATCAAAACCAACAATGACTTATTACCTCACACTCATTAGTACAACTTCTATCAAAACACACAGACAGAGAAAGAGAAAGAGAGAGCAAGAGAGAATAACAAGTGTTGGCAAGGATGTGGAGATCTTTGCCTTGGAGTACTTGTACATTGTTGGTGGGAATGTAAAATGATGCAGTCACTAGGCTAAATAGTATGGCAGTTCCTCAAAAAATTAAAAGCAGAATTACCAAATGATTCAGTAATTCCAAGTCTGGATTTATATTTAAAAGAATTAAAAACAGGATCATGAAGAGAGAGTTGCACACCTATGTTTACAGCAGAACTATTCACAATAGCTGACAGTGGAAGCTACCCAACTGTCTATCAGTGGATGAATTGATAAACAAAATGTAGTATACATGGACAATAGAAGATGATTTAGCCTTAAGATAAGAAGAATCCAACGTTCATCTACCATGTGGATGAAACTTAAGGACATTATAAGTGACCATAAGTGAAATAATCCAGTAACAGGAAGACAAATACTGTATGGCTTCATTTATATGAGATATCTAAACTTACAGAAATAGGAAGTCGAATTCTGGTTACCAGAGGCTGGGGATAGGGAAATGAGAAGTCATTGTTCAGTTTTGCAAGATGAAAACATTCTGGATATCTGTGACACAACCATGTGAACACACTTAACACTAACAACTGTACACTTAGAAATTGTTAAGATGATAAATTTTATATTATGTGCTTTTTATTATGACACACACACACACACAAAATAAACCTGAGCCTAAGGAAGCATTTCCTCACAGCCATTTACATAGTGAATAACAGAACCCAGGTTCAAATCCAGGTTTGTCTAACATCTCAGTTAAGGATTCCTTCTGCTGTACAATAGTGTTTTAGCTTTATATGTTAAAAAGTAATCTTAAGAGACCTATAGTGGCTACATTAATATAGGGAAAAATAGGCTGATAGAACTGAAAAGACAAACAATTTAATAATTTTAGTTGGAATTTTCAATGCTTCTCTCTCTGTAACTGATAAAATAATAAAACCAACTTGACCTAATTGACATAATAGAACACTTTTCCTAACAATAAGAAAATGTATTCTTTTCAATCACATATGGAATATTCTCCAAGATAAATTATATACTAAGCCATAAAATGTGCTTCCATAAATTTTAAAATTGGAAATTATACAAAGTATGTTTTCTGACCATAATGAAATTAAATTAGAAATCAACAGCAGAAAGTAATCTAGAAAATTCTCAAATACTTGGACATGAAACAATGCACTTCTAATAAATGCACAGGGCAAAGAAGAAATTACAAGAGAAATAAAAAAATAAAAACACAACATATGAAAATGTACAGCATACAGCTAAAGCAGTATTTGGATGATAATTAGTAGTTTTGAATGCTTCCTAAAAAAGAAAAACCATATCAAAAATAAATAATCTAGTGTTCTATTTCAAGAATCTGGAAGAGGAAGAATAAATCAAACACAAAAGAAGTGGACTACAATAATAGTAATGATAAGAACAGGAAATCAGTAAATCATAAAAGCAGAAAAGCAAATAGAGGTAACCAATAAGACTAAAAGTCAGTTCTTTGAAAAGATCAACAAAATGTGTGTACCTTTAGCTAGAATGACTGAGAAAAACAAAAACAAAAACAAAACAAAACAAAACAAAGACAAAAACTACCAAAGTCAAGAATGAAGAAAGGAACATCACTACAAACCTACAGAAACTAAAAAGATTATAAGGGAACACTATAAACAAATTTATGCCAACAAATTAGACAACTTAGGTAAAGCGAGCAAATTCCTAGACAGACACAAATTACCCAAACTAACTCAAGAAGGAGGAGAAAATCTGGATAGACATATATCAAGTAAAGAAACTTAATTAGTAATTTAAAATCTTCCCACATGAAAAAGCCCAGGCCCAGATGGCTTCACTGGCAAATTCTATCGAACATTTAAGGAAGAAAACACTACACAAACTCTTTCTAAAAATAGACAAGCATGGAAAACTTCCCAATTCATTGTATGAGGCTGGCATTACCTTGGTCCCAAAGCAAGATAGACATCGTAAGAATGGAAAACTACAGATATCTCTCATGAACACAGACACAAAAAATATTAAAATATTAACAAACTGAATCTAGCAACAAACAAAAAGTTAAGTGCTGTAGATTGGTGCTTCTTTCTTGCCTAGAAACCAGCAAGACTCTAAGTAGTGACCAGCTGAGAGACCCTTTGCCAGAGGCCACTGATGTCCCATCATATAGGACCCAGGAAAATAATGCTCTTGGGTGGCTTTCTTCAAGGATTCATGGACAAGAATTGGTGATAAATGTCCCAGATGTCTTGCCCTTTGACTGAGATGACTCCGGGGCATGTTTTACAGTCTCAGGCTGGCCAGTGGGATTGTGCCTCGGTACAGACTGCGCTAAACAGTTCATGAACACATCTGTACGTGCTTTCTTTCCTTTCTCGTCCCACTTTCCTACGCAATACTGGTGCTTTCTGGGGTCATTTCCCCAAAATCCTGGTCTACAGTTCTGCTTTCGTTTCCCCAAAACCGTGAGTATTCACATCCTGGTCTCCAGTTCTGCTTTCAAGACAATCCTCCTTACCAGTTCCTTTCGGCTATGGCATAAGCTGAAAACAGTGCAGGAGAAAGTTTCTCACAATTTTTAATGAAGTTATTCTGCTTGAAGCCAGAAAGACAGATGGCACCTCCAATAGTAACTGACTTTCCCAAGAAAAGCCTAAAAAGAGAAAAATTCATATGCCTAGAGAAGGAGAAAATTCAACCGTAGAAGGAATTCAATTGCCCTTGGGATTTGGCTTTCATATTTCTATAGGCAGAACTGATTGATTGTGGAAATCCAATCTAGTTATATCTTCATTATAGTGATAGTGCTGACCTCACACAGCAAGTACCATGATATCAGGAGTCTAATTCCATTTACCTTGGAAATGGAATCAAACACCGCATGTTCTCATTCATAGGTGGGAAGCATGGCTTGGTTGGGTCCTCTGCTGAGAATATCACAAGGCTGTATCAGGATGTTGGCTGGGCTGCATTTTTCTCTGGAAGCTTAAATAGGGAAAATCTGCTTCAAAAATCCCTCAGGCTGTTGGCAGAATCAGTGTCTGTATGGCTATAGGACTGAAGTCCCTGTTTTCTTGTTGATTGAAAGAAACAAGAGGGCTGCTAGAGGCTGCTTCCAGCATCTGGAAACCACTGGAGTTGTACTCAGGTTTCATACAACTGAGGCTGTACTCAGGTTGCTGCCATGCAACCCCGTTTCGAAACATGGCACCTTTCTTTTTCAATGCCAGCAAGGAAGAGTCTCTTCCACTCCAGTATGTTAAGCATATAAGACTTATATCTTAAATGCTAAGATGAAGACTTATATCAAGGGATGACCTCCTATTACCATTGCTATGTCTTATTGGCTAGAAGTAAGTCACAGGTTCTGTTGTACAAGGGTGATATTGGATTGTTCTTGCCTCTCAGAGAGAGTGGAGGCCTGGGTTCAGTTTTCCACCATGCTGTTCTCATGACAGTGAGTTCTCACAAGATCTGATGGATGAAAGTGTGGCACTTCGTGTCTCTCTCTCTCTCTCTCTCTCTATCTCTCTCTCTCTCTCTCTCTGTCTCCTGCCACCCTGTAAGACACACCCTGCTTCCCCTTCACTTTCTGCCACAATTGTAAGTTTCCTGAGGCCTCCTCAGCCATGCTGAATTGTGAGTCAATTAAACCTCTTTTCTTTATAAATTACTCAGTCTCAGGTAGTTATTTATAGCAGTGTGGAAATGGATTAATACACTAGCCCCCCTGCTTTAAGACAGCCTCCCCATGGCCACAACCCTTCCCACAGTCTACCTCTGCCAGTTCATCCTCCACACTGCTATAGAATGCACTTTCTACGCATGAATTTGACCACGTTATTTCCCTTGTTAGTTATTTCTATCATTCTTTTTTGCTTTTATATGAAGTCTAAAATCCACATTTCAAAAGACACTGGAAACTTTACAGCTTCTATATTTAGCTTCAGCTTCTATCACCTGCCTCCTCCAACTCTGGGTCACCGTGCTGTACATTCATTCTACCCACACATAAATCTACTCCCTTTGCCTGGTAACACCTAACTCAGTTATATTTTTATGCTCTTATTAAAAGTGATTGTGATCATTTATTTTGAGATCCCTAATAATAACTAATGTGCATTTTCTCTTTTAATTTTCACAATTTCCCTTTAAGGTTGGAATGTCATTACAATCATCCTGCAAAAGAGGAGACTAGGGTCTCAAGTACTAAATGATTTGTCCAGGATTTCTCAGTTTGTAAGCCTTAGATCTGACATTCAGACCCAAATGAGCCCAACTCCGCAGCCTAAACTGTTAACCACCACACTAAACTGCTTCCCAAGTCTTCATACCTGCTGTTCGCTGCTTGTAATTTCCAATCTCACCTCCATAATTCTTAACCTTTCACCTGGGAAGCACATCCTCACCCTTTAAATCTCAGTTCAAACATCACAGTGTCAGTTCTCTTTTGCCTTCCCACCATCAAGAACTTGTCCTTCATATTCCCACCGTCAGCTGTGCTTCCCATAGTAAGTGCACCTATCACACTCTTGTGTTTTCTCTTTTCCTGACTGTACCCTGACTAATATGCAGTCAACCATCATGAAAATCTAGAAAGCAATTAGAGCCCTGATATCTCCCTATAGGCTCTCGGAAAGTTGATCTACAGAAATGCCAATTAGGCTACAGATGCTGCAAAAATAGCCAAGATGTTTCACATTTTGATACCCAGATCCTCTCTGTCATTCAAAAAACAGTTGGTATAACGAATACATAAATTATATAAGTCATATGTGTAAACCAAAGATAGACAAAGATAAATATTGTAAGGCAAAGAATGCAGGCTATTACTGAGGGTGCCCTGTTAAGCAGATACATAAGTTAGAAGGTTTAACAGTACCTGAATCTGGGTGGCACAAAAGATTGAGAATTGCTAACCAAAAAAGATGATTCTGCTCCCTCCTTTAAGAAGGATCTCCATCGTGCTTCCTAAGTTGCAAAAGTGTATTGCTCAACAGATACTGGAGGAAGGGAAACCAAGTAGGGGGCTAGCATCCTAGTCCTAAAATTGATTAAATGCCTTTTCATTGAGAAATGAAAGTATTCTATTGTATTACTGCTTACCAAATATTCTGATTGCCTTGTCTGTACTATCAATACCTGCAGTGGAATTACACATCTCCATCCTGTTGAACACAGGGATATTCACTTGCTTTTGACCAGAAATATGGGTTGGCACGATGTTTGTCACTTCAGGCAGAAGTTTTAAGAGCTAGCCTCGTCTCTTTTCCCCTCTGCCACAAAAGCTGGCACTGTCCCATACAGCAGTTGTTCATCAGCTTGGGTATCAGAGTGGAGATGCAGCAGCCCCAGGATGATGTGTTGCAGGGGCAGGTCATAAAACATTATTGCTGAAAGCCACTGAGGTTTTAAAGTCACTTGTTGTACCGCAGCACGTCCAGCCTATTCTAAATAAATGTATCTGTTCAAAAAAAAATGGAGCTTCTTCTATAAAAATAAAATACATGTCTTTGGAGACTGGAGGGATGGAAGTCCATGTAATGCAGAGGTAAAACATTTGGTAAAACTTTCACCTGCTGTAAGAGCCCTGATGAGCTTATAACTTTAGACAGGAAAGAGATGATATCAGAAAGAATTGGCCAAATTTTAGCCAAGACTAAAACGTACTAGATAATCCAGAAACTCAAGACCTTGTATACTTTGAAGAGCTACTCCTTCTGAAACCCAAACAGAGGAAAATAAAACTGAGAATTGGGAAATGTTGATTAAAAGCTGGCCTCCTGGGAAGGGCCAACTCAAGATTGTAGCCATTACAACTTCTGTTAAGCTTTCTGAATTAAGATGGCATATGTGTCTTCTGACTAGGTTGGTATGTGTGCACATACTTTATATAACCTCCCCTTGAATGTAAGCAGAAAATGTGAATATAATGGGGTATCACTCCCTTGGTTATCTTAAGTTACATGGCAAAAGGGATTATGCAGGTGTAATTAAGGCCCCTAATTGGAGACTGTAAGTTTTATCAAAAAGTTTATCAAAATTTTATCAGAAAGTTTATAAAAATTTTCCTGGATTGTCTTGATAACAAGGTGAACCCTTAAAAGAGGTTAGAGAGATTTGAGAAATGTGAAATTTTGTAGCTGGCTTCGGAGATGTAAGAACCAGAGGACAGCCTCTAGGGGTTAAATGTGACCCCTGGAGAAAAGTCAACAGGAAACCAGAGACCTCCGTCCTACAACCACATGAGTTGAAAGAGGACACTGAGCTTCAGAAAGGCATTCAGGCCAGCTGATGCCTTGATTTCAGCCTTATGAGACCCTGAGCAGTGAACAGTGTCACACTGCCCAGACTTCTGACTGACAGAACTAGAGGTGATGAATGTGTGTTGTTTTAAGCCAATAAGATTGTGGTAATTTATTAGGCAGCAATAGAAAACTAACACAGCTCTAATAAATCTTTTCAGTTAGACCAAGTTGCTTAGGAAAAAAAGATCTCCAGGGTTCACTCAGAAAATGGGTAAAAAGATAAAAACAACTAAATTTTGAGAGAAAGTCATGTCTCAGGAAGAATTGTGGGTGTTGCTACTGGCATATGTTGTTGACTACAAGACACCAGCTAAGCTTTTAAGAGTTTTATGTCAAAATAACTACCATTCTAGACAAAAAATAAAGATTGTAACAGTTCAAAACTTGTAGGTCATCAACCTTCTATGGAAGAAAGCGACTGAGAGAGGTATTTAGCCCTCCATGAGGGCTTATTCTCCAAATCCCTCTTCAATTGCATCTAAGAAAGATCATGGAAAAGGAAGGACATCATCCTGGAGGGTGAAGAAGAACCATAGACAAGGAATATCCCAACCCCACCTAGAAATCTCATGTCTGCCATACAGGATTATAGAATTGCTATGGGCCAGTGACTGCTATGTGCCCTTCATTCTTTCCCTTTCCAAAATATAGGATTTATTAAGATTATCCTATCCCTGTTCTGACACTGTGTTTGGGGGAGAACTAAACAGATATATTGTATTTTTGGCTCATGGGTGCCGTGATGATGTTGGTGTTTCATTCCTATAACCTTACCTTGACTCTTCCATGCATACTTACCAACATCCAACTACATCACTAGAGTCCCTTGGCCTGTGGTTCCCCTTCCACAAACATGGAAGCCTAGAAGTGCTGAGGAATTAATCCACTTGGGAACATCCCTCAATCAACGACTGATGGGAATCAATGTATAAGTACCCAAGGTTCCCTGTCTCTCAAGTGGGATAATGTTGAGTTGTCTGTCTTCACTGGCTCTCATCATTTCTCCAATGGGAGTTAGCTCCAATTGCCCATGCCTTTTATTGGCTACCTTATGTTTTGTCTCACTTAACTGATCCTCTAAGTTTTTTTTTCATTTCACAGATAAATCATTTGCACGTTGAGTCCCTATCTCAAAGTATCTTTCTAGAGAAACCTAGCTATGACAATTCTTTTCCGAATCTAGGTGCATCATATCTGGTAAGGACCATGCAGAAATGTTCCACCTCCTGCAGAGCTTCTCAATTTTGATCTTGAAGTAGAGATTTGCAGAAGACAGCAGGGGCAGTCTTTGTGGTCTCTCTTAAGGAGAGGAGGAACTTGAGTGTTTCTGCCTGAAAAGGGGGAAAAGAACTTAATGTCTGGTTGCTTCAAAAATGGGCTTTCCCTCTTTGTGTTTCACTTCCCTATGGAAGGATAATACATCCCCACTCTAATGAATTTAGGAGTAAACTACATAACTTCTTTGGTCCATGATATCAGGGAAGAAGTGATTATTCATTTCCTGAGGAAAGCTTCAAGAGTCAGCACACGATTTGCTACATTTCTTTCCTTTCTGCTATACATATGACAATGTTCCAGAAAGAGGTTTTTCCACCAGCTGGATCCCAGAGTGAAGACTTAAAAGTAGAATCTGGCTGACTCAGGATAGACCCAAACTTCTGGAATTGTAAGACAATAAGATTTTAGTATTATTTGTTACTGTGACATAACCTAGCCTGTCTTGACTGATACAGTGTTCCCAAAAAAGAACTTTGGGAAAACAAGGAAGACACAAATACCTAAGAAAAGAGTAAAACTGAAGCTATACAGCCATATTCTCTGAAAACGAGGATATGGCAAAGAGGAGACTTTGGCTCCTGTGATTTGGAAAGAAAAGCAATCACTGTGGCTATTTAGAGGCACCGTAATCGTAAGAACAAGAGGGCAGAGCAAAATTATGCAAAGGCTATCACTCAAGGAATTCAGGAGGATTTTTATTCTCCCCACAGATGGAGTCGTAAATAGCCAGAATATATTATCACAGGCAATCAGAAAATTGCTGTCAGTAATTTCAAATGAAACTTTGGCAAGTGAAATGTTGAAAAAAGAAAACTCAGTGTGCAAAACTCCCAGGACTCTTTTGTATGTTTTTTAGGGTTTGGGGATCAGGGAACCTGTATCAGGCACTGGCTCTGGCTAATTTAAATAGAAAAAGGACTTGTTATGGTGATATTGGATACTTCTTGCATCTCAGAGAGAGCAGAGATCTGAATGCAGAAGCTATGCAGCCAAAGATAGTGCATCTAAATCACTGTACATATTGGCCCAGTTTAGATGCCAGTTTATAGCTGCCACGGATGAGGACAGGCCCAGCAGCTTATACTGCCAATATTATGGGAGGTACTATGGTTTGGAATGTTTGTCCCCTCCAAAACTCATTCTTAAATGTAATTCCCAATGTGGCAGTATTGAGAAGTGAGGCCTTTAAGAGGCAACTGGGTAATGAGGGCTCTGCCCTCATGAATGGATTAATGCATCCATGGATCAATGGGTTAATGTGTTAATGGATTAATGGTTTATGACAAGACTGGCACCTGTAGCTTTGTAAGAAGAGAGAGAGTGGAGTAGCACACTCAGCCCCCTCACCACATGATGTTTTGTGCCATCTTGGGACTCTTCAGAGAATCTCTACCAACAAGAAGATTCTTCACCAGCCCACCAGATGTGACCCCTTGACCTTGAACTTCTCAGCCCTCATAACTGCAAGAAATAAATTCCTTTTCTTTATAAATTACCCAGTTTTAGGTATTCTATTATAAGCAACACAAAATGAACTGAGACAGGTGATGACATTGAAACTGGAATTTAGATGAAGCTGATGCGGCATTTTCCATCCCCTCCTTGCTGGCGTGTCAGTTTCCGCACCAAGGACAGCTCCAAGGTGGCGCTAACCTCTGCTACTACCAAAACTGCTGATGGCTCAAAAACGCTTTTGAGGGGTGTTTGGTCAGAAAAGCAAATTGAGGCAGTTGCAACCAACCTCTGCAATTCTCTGCTAGTTTCAGCAGTAGGGTCTTCTTAGTGAAACCACTGGTAACTGGAATCCATTACTCCACAGTTTCTCTTTGGAAAAATCATGAAGCCTTGAAGCCCAGCCATACTGTAGAGTTCATTTTAAAAGTTTCTCAAACCAGATTATGTGCCAGGCAACATTTTACCAGAGAAAAAATATTTAAAAGGTAAACACCATTACCACAACTAACTCATCCCCACAAAAGATATAGCGTGGCCTGTGTTTTTGGTGTCACTCGCTCATCACTCATAGTTTGGGGTGGGTACATATGAAGGACAAACTCAGTGCCATGCACAAGGGAGTCTAGTAAAAGATGTCATTTTTATTTTTTATACTGAAAAGTAGATTCTGTCTCAAAGATGGAGGAGTCTTCACAAAGAGGAAAGGGGTTCAGACATCGGGTGAACAAGAATGACAGACAGCCACTCTAAGACCACGTCTCTCACATGGAGAGTAAACAAGGTACAGTTAAAAGGGCCCAGACTTGGACTCAATTCCTGCCCTTTTCATCCTAATTGTGTGAACTTTCTCACCTCTGGGCCTTACCTTGTTATCTACAAAATGGATGACTGCTGTTGTTATGATTGCTACCTATTTATATCTCTCTATGTATGTTTCTACCTGTTTGTAACAGACTCATCTTAAGAGCATTGCTGCAAGTCATGTATGCAAAAGTCACAGACAGCGGTCACAGCAAAGTGACCACATGTGAGCCACAAACAGGTTTGGACTGGCCCATCATGCTCCTGAAATTTAGTTGTCAACCACAAAATATTACCAAAGACATAGATTTACCTGTGTTTTATAAGTAGAGATCAGATATTCTGATTTTTCTTTTCTTTATATATAAAAAGGGTGCCAGCTTTCACCACACACCCCTCACCCACTTTCCTAAAACCATCTTCCTATTTTTTTCTATCTTCCAATGTCAGGTATATAAATGACATAGAAGGAACCATCCTGGACTTGATCACTGGGACTCTAGTTTGACTTTCAGCTCTTCTATCTTCCAGTTGTGTGACTTAGGGGCAGAGACCTAATTTTTTAAGTTTTAATTTCCTTATCTTTCAGAATGACTGTGAATACCCTTTAGAATTGGTAACCATACACAAGGAAAGGGCACCAGAAGGCCTTTACTCCCTCATTATTAAGCTTTCAGTGATTTTCCCAGTCTCACATCCTTCTATGACTCTCCTCATAGTCTCTTTTTTGGTAACACTGCACTCCTCTCTCTCTCTCTCCTCTCGCTCTCATTCTCTCTCTTCGTGGTAATATGCTGTCCTTTTCCAAATTCTGCTCCTGCTCTCTGGATTGTCCTCTTCCTTCTCTCTTCAACTTTTATCAAGGGCACCTCCTCCACAAAGCTCTCCATGATCCCCTGGGCTAAATTTGTTGTTCTTGGAGCTTATGGGGTTCCCTGACTCTTTATGTCATGCTATCATTATTTCACAGTTTTATAAGTTAACTTTCCAACCATGTCCCACTAGACTGAGCACCTTGGATGGTGGGATCTTGTAGCAAGATCAAGGAGAAAATAAACTTAAGCTACTTGGAAGAATCTCCAAATAATAATGTGAGTGAAAAGGTATGTTACAGAAGAATATACACAGAATGAATAATAGTTATATTCAAGTTTTTAAACATGCAAGAATGTTGTATATGTTTTAGAAATACACATATGTGGTAGAAGTAAAAAGATAAGCATTGGAAAAATAAACCAAATTTATACTAATGGTTTCCTGGCAAAGAGACATGAGACATACAACCGGAATAGCTGTGGAGGGAGAGAGACTTGTCTACCCAGAAAGTTTTATTTTTATATGTAATATTCTATTTCTTAAATCTGGATGGCATATGACTATTTATACTTTTGCATGTATGTTAAATATGTTTAAATAAATTTTAAGATGAAAGTAAAGAGCATGGGATTTGGAGTTTAAAAGATCCTGTCTCTGTTACTGTCAGTGAGATCCTAGGCCAGTTACCTTTTGAGCCTCAGTTTCCTCATCCATGAAATGGAAATTAAGAGTTGTTCTCTAGGACTTTGTGGAAATTATAAGAGATCACATCTACGAAGTGAGTGTCCCGTTCAGCATCTAGCAGAGATCAAGTGCTCAGGAAATGTATGTTGAATAAGTTAGCAAATATTAGAAACCATGTAAGATGCTTTAAAATGCTTCTGGGGGTGCTTATTTATTTGGCACCTTAACGTCTTTAAAGTAAAAGAAGTGAAAGCATCATAACTGTCTGATTAGTAGATACTTGAGTGTTGAAAGTAGAAAAAAAAGCATTAAGACCCCTAACTATTCTCTTCACTTCCAAAGATCATTCTCAATAGTTAAGCCTGCATTGTGAAAATAAAGCATAACTCCTTCAGAAGAAGGATCACAGTGTAAGGAAGGGGGTCTTCAAACAGGAGGCGCAGCCTCCTGAGAGATGCCTCTTGCTGCCAATCACCTCCCCTTTACCCTTGACCAGGAGACCTCTTCAGAAACTCACAGAATGATAGGCAGTCAGCATGCACCTTCTCTATGTGCAGAGAAGGGGACAGATCCCACTGTGGCATTTCCCATCCACGCCTTGCTAGTGTGTCGGTTTCAGCACCAAGGACAGTCCCAAGGTACAGCTAACCTCTGCTACCAAAACTGTTGAAGGCTCCCAAACGCTTTTGAGGGGGTGTTTGGTCAGAAAAGCAAATTGAGTCCGCTGCAACCAACCTCTGCAATTCTCTGCTAGGCTCAGCAATAGAGTCTTCTTAGTGAAACCACTGGTAACTGGAATCCATTTCTCTACAGTTTCTCTTTGGAAAAACCATGAAACCTTGAAGCCCAACCATACCAGAGAGTTCATTTTTAAAAGTTTCTCAAACCAGTTTATGTGCCAGCCAACATTTTACCAGAGAAAAAAATATTTAAAAGGTAAACATCTAAATATATAAATACATATTTTTCAAGCTAAATACAAGAAACAGCCCTGAGACAGAGGAGAGCAGAGTTAGAGCAGTGATTTAGGATTGGTGGGCCAGAAAAAGGCTCTCTGAGGAGCTGATATTGAATTTGGATTAAAAGGTTATGGCCATACAAAGATTAAGCAAGCACAGCCATGCAGAGAAACTGTGTGCAGAGGCCTAAGGGGAGGAAACAACTGACCTCTGGGGAGAAAGCATTTCCACAAGAAGGAACAGAAAGTGCAAAAGCTCTGAAACCAGAGAGAGGTTGCCTGTTTGACTAACAGAATGAGAGCAGTGTAGCCTCATGGCTTCCAGAAAATGAAGAAGTCATGCAATAAGGTCAGAAAGGTTGGCCAGGACCAAAACAAGTGAAGTCTTAAGTGCCATGGTTTACAGGGGATTTTTTTCAACAAGTGATGAGAAGAGGTTGAAATAAATTAAGCAGAGATGTGATAGAATCACATTTATGCTTTAAAAGATCACTATTGCTGTTGCCTGGAGAATGTGCTGAGAGGAGGCAACCAGTAGAAACAGTTAAAGTGGTAAGTGGGGTTATCTTGGTGAGAGGTGAGCCTGGTGTGGATGGGGTAGGGCGTTGAGGCAGACAGAGGTATGTGGATTCAGGAAGTACTTTGGAGATTGAACAAATAAATCTTGTTGGTATACTGGATATGAGGGTGAGAGAAAAAGAAAAGATTGGAGATGAGTTTGGGTCTTCTCATTTGAGCAAGTGAGCAAATGGAGATGTCTTGAAGTGACCTGGGCAAAATTGATGCAGAGAGAACAAATTGATGGGAGACCAGGAGTTCCACTGGGAGCATGTTAGGCTTGAACTGAACAGCATTCAGGCAAAGGTCTGATTGTATAAAGGTCTGACTGGTTGTATAAACTGGGAGCTCACCTTGGGTTGGACATTCACTTAGGCATCATTGTACTTAGCATAGGGATTCTTATTGGAAAGGGGAGCATTTTGTCTCCCAAAAGACATTTACCAATGTCTGGAGATATTTTTGTTTATCACAACTGAGATGAAAAGGGATGCACCTAGCATCCCTTAGGTAGAGGCCAACAGTGCTGCTAAGTGCCCTGTAACGCACAGAATAGCACCTACAACAAATAATATTTCCATCCAAAATGGTAATGGTGCCGAAGTTGAGAAACCCTGGTTTAGAGCTTAGACATGTGCTACTTCCCCTAAGGAGGGGTGTTCATAGGCAAGAGAAGACAAGTCAGAATTGCTCAAACTGTCTCTGTTGGCCACCTCAATCCTTTTGCTCCAACTGTAGACTTTGCTTTCTCATCATCTAGCTTTAAAGAAAGCACTCAAGCTTTAGAGTCAGACAAATTTGAGTTTAGATCTCAGCTCTACCACTAATCATGTGACTTTGGGCAAGTAATTTAACTTCTCTGAGTTTCAGGGAATGATAGTATCACCTCCTGGGTTTGTGACAAGGGAAATGAGCTGATTATAATGTGTTGGGACATTGTCTACAACCCATAAACACTCAACAGATGATTATAATTTTGTGTTTTTCTGAGACCTCTGTGCCCCTTTGCAACCATCCTCTCACCCCAGACTCCAATCTCTGAGCTGTGCCCTGTGCAGACCTTTTTATGCCACATTTTGCACTGAAAGCATCTATTTATGAGCCTGTCCACCCCTGCTCAGCAGTGAATATGAAGACAACTCTACTCATGTTCATAAGCCATTGTGATTTTCACATACACAAAATCATCCCCTTTATGTTCACTCACCCCTTTAACCCACATATCAGCCCAGGGAAACATGCTCTGGTGTTCTTGGTTTACAATTGCAGTCAGCAGGGCTCAATTTAGATAATAAACTAAACAACCCCAAACACATCCCTTCTCCACTAAACCAAATCAAGATATAATCCCCACTCCATACAGCCTTTTAAAAGTTGCTTGACACCTGCCCTGGAAATCCAAATAAAGGTGTCAACCCCCACCCCCAGGCAACTTTGGTTTATGGATCCAGAGTGTCATGGGGCAAGGGAAGGCCAGGTCTGGGTTCTCCCTGCTCAGCACCACTGTCTGCCCAGCCACAGGCAGACTCCTTGGAAAGCCAGGATTCTGTCTTGCTGAGACAGCTTCAGCTAAGCAACTTTGGTCTCTTGGCCCAACAGGCCTTAATGATGTCACTTAGACCTGGGCACAAATTTGCTGAGCCCATGACATCACAAAATCCTCTTCCCCGGGGCCTAAGGAAAAAACAGAAGCTTTCCAGGGTACTGCCTGCTTAACAAAAAAGGGAGAGGACTGGAGAGATTATGATGTGTGTCTCTAATGAAAAACCTGAAAGGAGTCATTAAAGGACCCTGAATTTTGGAAAAGATCTTTGTGGAAAGATAACAAATAACTTTTATTCTCTAGCTTTTCCAAGTCTCAGTTTCCTCCTTAAATGCATGAAAATAATAATTATTTTCTTAAAGAAACAGCTGTGAGGTTTCAAGAGCAAGCACATATTAAAAATATATAATATAATGTCCAGCATCTAAAAGGGAGTTGCAAATGATACGGTTTGGCCTTGTCCCCACCCAAATCTTATCTTGAATTGTAGTTCCCAAAACCCCCAGGTGTCACGGGAGGGGCCTGGTGGGAAGTAATTGAATCATGGGAGCAGTTACCCTTATGCTGTTCTCATGATAGTGAGTTCTCACACAATCTAATGGTTTTATAAGGGGGTTTTTTCCCTTTGTTCGGCACTTCTCTCTCCCACCGCCTTGTGAAGAAGGTGCATTGCTTCTCCTTCATCTTCACCATGATTGTAAGTTTCCTGAGGCCTCCCCAGCCATGCAGAACTGTGAGTCAATTAAACGTCTCTTCTTTATAAATGACCCGGTCTTGGGTATTTCTTCATAGCAGCATGAGAACAGACTAATACACAAAGAACAGTCATTTTATTTAATTTCAACTTATTAAATAATGTGTATTAAGAAAACTAGATAATGTAGATATATCAATAAAAATAAGAAAAGCCAACCACAAGCCCACCATCCTAAGATAATCACTGTTAAGCTTTTGAGGAGGTCCTTTCAAACATTTTTTTTCTATACATGAATATGCAGACACCTGATTCAAAAACATGAGACCATGCAACTCTCAGAGGCTTTCACCATAAGAGAAGAAAGCCCACGTGTTCCAGAAGGCCCACTACATCGCTTCAGGCCCATATATGTGTACATGGGCTTAACTTTGTCCTCTCCCTTTATGTGAGTTGGCATTAAGCAAAATTAGATTAGTATCCTCCAGACAAGGACAATTTACCTAAACAGCAAGGTTCAGTCCACAGTAGCTGCAGATAGAACGACTCTTGTAAGCTTACTTGAATTGAGGCATCAAATTCCTTTGAAACTAGGTCATCTCGTGGAAGTGCAAGTTCATGCTTGCTTGGTGTGCCTGGAGAAAGGCAGAGGAGCTTTGGCAATCCCTAAGGAATGTACTTCATGCAACAGGAATCACTTGCAGGCACTAGCGGGAACAGCCAGGGATGCTCACATTCACTAACACTTATGCGAGAGGTACTTTGTGGTCTTTATTCATTTAATCTTTACATCTTTATGAGGCTGGTGCTATTACTGTCCACATTTTACAGATGGGAAAATTGAGGCACACAGAATAAAGTGAACCCTAAGGTCTGTTTCATCCCAGAATTGCTCATGGGAACTTGGACAGCTCATTTAACCTCTCTGAGCCTCTGTTGGCTAATCTTGCAAGGCAACTGCAATGCATTTACAGTTCTCAGCACAGAAAAGGAGCTGAAAATATATTAGATTATATCCATTATCTTTTTCAGAAAATGCTTGGCAAAATTTTGACACTGCTCCCCCTTCCCCAGCCCCCAGGACTAGAAACACAATTTAATTCATTTAATCAAATCTGTCATTAGCTCTCTTTCTGGCCACAGGTGTGTGGCTGTGTCTGGAGCCTCATTAGTAGGTCCCTGGTATTAGGATTTGGGGCCATACCAAGTGCTGCCAAGTATAGCAGGCCACAGTTTCCGTGGCCTTGGAGTGAGTCATTTCCTGTTTAATTTTCACTTGTCCACAAAGGCTATCAACTGCTTGGGAAGGAGAAAAATATCATACCATTCTAGAAAATCTGAGAATGAAATCAACTGAGAACAAGTATTTTTCCCCTCTTAGGCACCCAGAAGTTCCAGAAAAATAAATGACGGAAACCAGTGCTAAAATACTGAGGTCATGGAGCAGTGGAAAGTACATGGGATTGTAGGCATTTGCCTCTCTCTGCCCCAAGCTGGAGGGGCCCCCAGAACCCTCATGGTGGGGCTCTTGCTTTCCTGTACCCTCCTCTGCACCACCATGGGACTGTGAGAGGAGAGAGACTGTGGGGCTCAGTGGAAACCCAGCCTCCAGCCCCATCCTCCGGGAATTAAGAGCCCCTTTATCAACATCTTCACTTGTTCATTCGATGAATGCTCTTATGCGTTTAAGGTTTTGGTTTGTTTGTTTTGAGACAGAGTCTTGCTCTGTCATCCAGGCTAGAGCGCAGTGGCACGATCTTGGCTCACTACAACCTCTGCCTCCCGGGCTCAAGTGATTCTCCTGCATAGCTGGGATTGCAGGCACATGCTCTGCTCCTGAGTAGCTGGGATTACAGGCATGCACCATCACACCCAGCTAATTTTTGTATTTTTAGTAGAGATGGGGTTTTGCCATGTTAGCCATGCTGGTTTCGAGCTCCTGACCTCAAGTGATCTGGTTGCCTTAGTCTCCCAAAGTGCTGGTGTTACAGGCGTGAGACACTGCACCCAGCCTGTTTGAAGTTTTGGTCATGTAGAGAGTCAGCCAGATTGAAAATACAGCTGTTCTCTGGGCAAGTGCAACCTGTCATCTGAAAGGAGAGAACATTTCTCCTTCCTATCATTGGTTACCTAGGGAGTAAAAAAGGCCTCCAGACTGAGAACTGAGAGGGCTATCCCTGCATTGGCAGCAGAAGTAGAATCTATGTCATAATCAGGAGGCATCAGGAAGTTCAGGGAAGGGCTCCTGGTTAATGGGAGTGAGGCAATGGAGAGAGGTTGCAGTGGCAACAGGACCCAGCTGCGGGAAACACGTGTCAACCTGGGACACCAGAGCCCAGGCGGAGTCCAAAGAACCCTGTGGGGTCCATAGGTGGATGTCCCAGGAAGCCCCTGGAAGAGGAAGAGTCAGGGCCTAGAAAGGAGCATCTCATGGACCCCACCCCTGTGTGGGCAGCCATGGCTCTGGGAAGTAAAATACCTGATTGGTTCTCTTATTGTAAATTGTTTCTTTCGGTAGCAGAAATAAAGCTCAGTTTTCAAACTCAGATGCACAAGAAATGTAGCCCCATTTTTTTGTATGTGTTTTCATTCTATTCCAGCACCCATTCCACTGGGTGGAGCCCCGAGGAAAAATCCTGGACCCTGCTTCATTCCAAAACCAAGATTTAGAGGACAAATAACATGTAATTCCATGGACCCAAGGAGTAAACACACTTTGGTTCTCACTGACATCAGCCTCTGCAGGGAACGGCTGCCAGCAGTAAGGCCCCTCCTGTTTTGGGGGCATCTCTCTGACCTGTGGGCTCCTCTCTGGGGTGCAGGAGTCACCTCCTTGTCATGGAGTTCCAGGGATCTACCTAAATGCTCAGCTGTAACCATAAGGTTATTTCTTCTCTCCAGTATTGCCACCTCATTAGGTTGAGGCCTGAGTCTGCTCTGCACTTGAATCTAAAAATCACATCTAGAAGTCCTGTTATTTGTCCCCTAAATCTTGGTTTTGGAATGAAACAGGGTTCAGGATTTTTCCTCAGGGCCCCAAAATATCAAAACCTTCTCTTGTTTGCTTCCTTGACAGCTCCAGCCTCTCCCCACAGTCTAGGAAATGTCCCGCTGGTCTGGGAATGTCATGGCTCTTCCCTACGCATCTCATTTACTACTTGTCTTGACTCAGAAGCCCTTTGCACACCCTAGAGAAGGATAGGAAACTCAAAAGGTGAAAATCAATTTTCTTTTATTCTCTGACTTTCTTCCATGTCATTCATGTCCACATATCAGAAGTGGAAAGGAGCCACATGCAGCGGTTCATGCCTGTAATCCCAGCACCTTGGGAGGCCAAAAAGGGAGGATCACTTGAAGTCAGGAGTTCAAGACTAGCCTGGGCAGCATAGTGAGAACCTGTCTCTAAGAAAGTTTTTAATTAGCTGGGCATGGTGATACACGCCTGTAGTCCCAGTTATTCAGGAGGCTAAAGTGAGAGGATCACTTGAACTGGGGAGGTCGCGGCTGCAGTGAGCCATGATCACACCATTGCACTCCAGCCTGCGTGAAACCAGAGTGAAATCCTATCTCAAGAAAGACAAGACGAAAGGAGAGGAGAGGAGAGGAGAGGAGAGGAGAGGAGAGGAGAGGAGAGGGGAGGGGAGGGGAGGGAGGGAGAGAAAGAAAGGAGTCGTAGCAGAAGCCAACACTGGAAACCAAGATAAAAACACCAGAGATGTGTGTGTGTGTGTGAGATATTCTGCCTTATTTACTACTATACTCAGTTCTGTTGGCTGCATAATGAAACTCTGTCTGCTCCTGGTGGTGGGGATGTTCCCAGACTCACCTGACCTCAACACCAACACACACTGCTATACGGCTTTAGCAGGGCACCACTGGGACCTGGTCCATCAAGCACACTTTGCTCCTTCCTTTCTCAGACACAGGAACAACAGAGCCTGAAGCCCAAGAATTGCCCACTGCAACTCCCTCTCCTCCTCAAGGCTGCTTTGTAGTCAGCCACTCCCTCTACCTCGGCACCCTTCTCTCTTTCAATCCCTTCTTTGTCAAATTATCACGAATGATCTAGCTGTGACTATGCTGCCCCTAGGTTTACTTCTCTGGATTTTTATCAATGTGTTTGGAGGACTTGGACCATCTCTGAAAGCTCAGAGGCCCCAGGACCAAGGTCTGTGCTGTGTAGAGATCATAGCATTAAAGGTGGAGAGCAGCCCTCAGGCAGTAGAGCATCCAGTGGGGTCAGAGCCAGAAACTCCAATGTCAGCTCCTTCATGCTGCCCACGGCTCCTCTATGCAGAGGAAACTGTAGTGTTTGGGGTCTCCTCTCCCTAAAAAAAAATAGCGTTTCCTCCAGTCTCTTGGAAACTGAACCCAAGGCTGAAATAAAGCCCTGAAGTAAAATTGGCCAGTCAATACTGGTTACTTTTTCTTCTTCTTCTGGAAATATTTATGCACCAAACACATCAAGAGCCACAGAGAAGGACCCAGGCAAACTGACTATTAATTTTGATAACAAGAGCTTATAATAGCCAAAAAGCACCTTTTACTCAGGATAGATGCACTTTCTAATTTAACTTCTGCAACAACCCTAACAAGTAGAAGTATTATTGTCCCCATTTTACAGATGAGGAAGGTAAAGCACAGAGAGGTGAAGTGGCTGCCCCAGGCTACCCAATAAGCCATCAAATGGAGGAATGATTTGCTTCCAACCTCGTACTCTCACCTCCTCTACCATGCACACAATGAAAGCCTCCAAACCAGTGCCAGTCGTCTGGTCTACCCTGACACTGAGAAATGACAAGGATGTAGAGCCAGAACCAGCTGGTAGGACCAAGAAGATGCGAGCAGGGCTGCCTCTCAGCATCAGCCCGAGCCCTTGTGCCTGCCAGCAGCAGAAATATCGCTAGCTGCTGCTGCTCTGCTCGCTCACTCACTCACACTCACCAGCTCAACTTGCCAGACGGGTGTGGGCGTAGGCAAGTGAGCCTCAAACTCCAGAAAGTTCTGTCTCCTCTGCTTAAAATCCAGCACTGCCAACCCCAGGCATTTGCTTTTCATTTTTATTTTGCAAGCTCAACAGAAGCCTCTTCCATAATGAATTGATGCCACCTGCACAGGTCCTGGGTGGGAAGCAGACAAGGGAGAAATGAGCTTCAGGGTCATCCTGACCCTGCTCACCTGTCTAAGCCCCCAGCAGTGCCCAGTCGACCAGCCCCCAAGGGCCACAGCCTCTAGGCAATGGCTCCATACCGGTTCTCACACCTGGACTTGGCTCAGAGACTCCCAAAGGCCACCTAATGGGAATGTCCTGGGGCCTCTTTGCTGACCCAGCAGGGAACTCAATGTCTTCTCCCGCGATCCCAAGTGGGAAAGTGATCAGACTGTGTAGCTTCTGGATGGACAGACCTGTTAGGCCTCTCAGCTCAGTTTTTAACTAGCTGTGTGGTCCCGGGAAAGCTGCTTCAACTCTCCTGATATCAGTTTCCCCGTCTGTAAAATGAAGATGATAATAATGACACCTAACGAAATGGGGTGATGTGGGGGATTATGTGAGGTGAGGTGACGTCTGGCACAAAGACCACACAAATCAATTGTAATTAATATTCTGCTGATACTATTCTAATTAACAATATCATGAAAAATCATTAATTATTAGGTCACTAATTATTAGGTCACACTCTGGGAGTACCTCCCAGAGCCTGTCTTCTTAGCCATGAAATACCTAATGTTCCTTCCAAATCTGCTATCTAACAGCAGGGGATCGCCCTACCACATGAGGCTCCTGTGAAAGGCACAGGAAGCACCTAGAGCAGCCAGCACATCATAGGGATGCCAGAGGAAGGCAGCAGCATTGAGGGGCAGCATCACTAGCAGTCCCCGCTCTGAAGGGATGTTGCCTTCTAACTATGTAGATAATAAACCGACTATGTGGCCTCACTAACCACGTGGAGAGTGATTTAACCATATAGCCTTACTAACCATGTGAGTAAAAACCCAACCATGTCAACTTTCTAAGCATGGAGAGAGTAACCCAGCCACGTGATCTTACTACTGTGGAGAGTAACCCAGCCACAGGGCCTTACTAACCACATGGGTAGTAACCCAAACACATGGCCTTACTAACCACATGGGTAGTAACCCAAACACATGGGCCTACTAACCACATGGGTAGTAACCCAACCACTTGGCCTTACTAACCACATGGGTAGTAACCCAAACACATGGGCCTACTAACCACATGGACAGTAACCCAACCACTTGGCCTTACTAACCACATGGGTAGTAACCCAAACATATGGGCCTACTAACCACATGGGTAGTAACCCAACCACTTGGCCTTACTAACCACATGGGTAGTAACCCAAACACATGGGCCTACTAACCACATGGGTAGTAACCCAACCACTTGGCCTTACTAACCACATGGGTAGTAACCCAACCACTTGGCCTTACTAACCACATGGGTAGTAACCCAACCACTTGGCCTTACTAACCACATGGGTAGTAACCCAGCCACAGAGCCTTACTAAGCACATGGGTAGTAACCCAAACACATGGGCCTACTAATCACAGGGGTAGTAACCCAGCCACAGAGCCTTACTAACCACATGGGTAGTAACCCAGCCACAGAGCCTTACTAACCACATGGGTAGTAACCCAAACACATGGGCCTACTAACCACATGGGTAGTAACCCAAACACATGGGCCTACTAACCACATGGGTAGTAACCCAACCACTTGGCCTTACTAACCACATGGGTAGTAACCCAGCCACAGAGCCTTACTAACCACATGGGTAGTAACCCAGCCACAGAGCCTTACTAACCACATGGGTAGTAACCCAACCAGTTGGCCTTACTAACCACATGGGTAGTAGCCCAACCACTTGGCCTTACTAACCACATGGGTAGTAACCCAGCCACAGAGCCTTACTAACCACATGGGTAGTAGTAGCCCAACCACTTGGCCTTACTAACCGTGTGGAAAGTAACCCAACCATGTGACCTTGTTAACCACTTGGAGAGTCACCTAAACATGTGGCCTTACTAACCACGTGGGTAATAACCCAACACATGACCTTATTAACAATGTGGAGAATAATGGTGCCTTAACTTCTCTGGGCCTCCACTTCCTCCTCATGTGGGCAATTAAAGAGTCCACTCCCGAGGGCTGTTTCAATGGGGCAGACACATGGTAAGAATGCAGTAATCCTTACCTATCACTGCTGTTCCCAGGTTCCAACGTTCAACCTGCTCTCACTGCTGTCCATCACTATAGCTGCTGCCCCTCTGGCTGTCAGGTGCCAGCCCTTCCCTCTGCCAGCTATCCATGCACACAATGGTCTTTTTCTGCCCTCTGTTCCTGTCCACATACACAGGCGCTGGGCATGCATTTATGGCCTTTTTTTTTTTCTCCTTTATTTTGGCCTATTAGATATTGTTGCAATGAACTTCTTTTTGCAAACAGTTTTTCCTCCCATTATTTCCCTGGTGAGTACAATTATTAGGTCAAGGGCAGCAACACTTTTTGGCCCTTCGTGCCTCCTGCCACTGCTTTTCAAAATGTGCTGTGTCCATTCACACCATTAGCCTCAGGACTCAGGGTTGTCAGTTTTATCACATCCCGACCAGCACTGGGAGTTACGATTTTCCCATGTATTTTTCTTATTTACTAGGCATAAAAACAGTATGTGCCTGGTTTTGCTTTCGACTTCTTTACCCACCACGATTTCCTTCTTGTGGTTTGCTTCCTTTTCCCTGTTACCCCTGATTCTCAATGGTGAGCATTTTTCCCCAGTTACCTTTAAAGGCTGCTTGAATCTGAGCAGCAATGATTCAGCTGGAGCTGGTGGTAAAAAGAGTCCTCCGCTGCTCAGCCGTGTCTAGCTAGGATTGGACTCCTCACCCATGCAGTGGTCTGCGTCTCTAGGGGCTGGCTCCCCTGCCTTAAACACTTTCCTGGTTCTTTTTGTTTCCTATAGTTTTTGCAGTAAAAGCCTTTGTGCCTATCGCTGGGCATCTGACCTGAAATCCTTGTAGCTTTCATCTAGGAAGTCTCAAGACATGTGGCTGCTTGTGCCACACCAGGTTCAGGTGATTCAGTTTTGCTCCCAGGGATTTTCAGACTCAGCTTGTCTAAGATAGGGGGAAAGGGGCTGGGCACAGTGGCTCATGCCTGTAATCCCAGCACTTTGGGAGGCCAAGGCGGGTGAATTACCTGAGGTCAGGATTTCGAGACCAGCCTGGTCAATGTGGCAAAACCCCGTCTCTACTAAAATTACAAAAATTAGCCAGGTGCAGTGGCGCATGCCTGTAATCCCAGCTACTTGGGAGGCTGAGGCAGAAGAACCACTTGAACCCAGCAGGCAGAGGTTTCAATGAGCTGAGATGGCGCCACTGTACTCCAGACTGGGAGAAAGAGTAAGACTCCATTTCAAAATGATTAAATAAATAAATAAATAAATAAATAAATAAATAAATAAAATGGGGGGAAAGGAAAGGGGAGTGAACTTGTTAAAAATGCTGATTTCTGAGTCCCAACCTGGTACTTCTGAACCAGAATCTCTTGAGGTGGGACCAGTATCTGCATCACTAAAAAAGCTCCTCGAATGCTTTTTATGAACAGATCATTACACACAGAGCTCATGGTCCAGCACTGGCAGCCGACAAGGGAGCAAGGACCGTGCCCATGGATATGGCCATGACAGAGCAGCGGTGAGAACCTATTCCCGCAGCCAGCCCAGGCCAGAGCCAGGAAGGGCCTCCAAGAGGAAGTGCTCTTAAGTGGAGCCTGAACAGGGATAGGCACCAACCAGGCAGAGTGATGAGGGAGTGTCTGCCGTCTGCCAGGGGCAGAAGGAGATGTGGTACATTTGGGGAAGGAAAAGAACTCTGAGAGTCCTGGGCATCCTCTATGTAGATTAGGTGGGCAGCTGTAGGTGGAGCAAAGGAAACAACAGTTTAGCCTTTACCCCAAGTAAGAAGCCCAAACTCTGCTTTGAAAATGAATGTTGGGGAAAATAGCTTCATTGCAATTGTTCCGAATGTTTTTAGAAAGGGTAAGATTATCTCCCCATGACATTTTTCACTCTTTGTATTAACTTGTGCTGAATACCTACTCTCTTTTAGTATCTGTTAGATATTTGTTAGGTGTCTATCGATCGACAGTGTCTCATGCAATCCTGGAAGGCATAAGCAATGGCCCCCATTTTAGGAATGTGGAAATCGAGGCTTGGGCACCAACAGATAGTCAGCTGTGCATGGCTGTTATGAGCACAGAGCCTGGACTGGTCAGCTGGGTTCACATCCTGGTTTCACTACTTACCAGCAGGTGACCATGGACAGGTCACATAAGCTCTCTGTGCCTCAGTTTTGTCTTCTGTATGATGGGCATAATAGTAGGGCCTACCTCATAGAATTGTGATGAGCACTGAGTTAATGTATACAAATGACTCTGAATAGTTCTGGGTGTACAATAAGTTCTATGTACGTGTGAGCTGCCATAATTAACTAAATAGTAATCTCTAGAATAACATCGGTGATTTTGATTATTCCCATGCCGCAAATAAGGAGGCTGGAGAGGTGACGTTTTACCTAAAGACACACACCTGGCAAGAGGCAGGGCAAGGTGTGCCTGACTCGAAAGCCCACATTTTTCCTCCTTAGGCCCGGCATCTACATCACTGCATCAGAAATAGCTGTTTGTGAGAAGCTGTCCGGAGAAGGGATAAGAGCACAGGGTCTCAAGGCTGAATGTAGGGTTAGGATGTGATTCCGTCATTTACTTGTGACTTACTCTCAGTCTACTGCCTTCTCTTGCCACAATGTCATTGTTTGTAGGAAGGGAATTATAATATGATTTATCTGGAAAAGTTGCAAGGGATTAAGGGTTGATACATGGATGTTACTTAAAACCATTTTGGCACAGTGAAAACAGTCAGTGTTAGCTATCACAGGTCTTCATTTTCTGTTTGAAACCCTGACAACAGATGTGTTACAGGATGTTTAGATATTAAGAACATAATGAATTGTATATGGCATATAATAAGGAATAGTATCAGAGAGTTCTGGACCATGCCCTGTAATTAAACCCGACAATGCATGTACAGCAAAACCCACGAATAAGCACCTTGCCTCACTGACGTTCAGGTTTTGCCACTAAAGGAAGGAGTCAGTAGGCTCTTCTGGAAAGGGCCAGATAGGAAGTATTTTAGGCTTGCAGCCATACAGTCTCCCTCATGTGGTCATGGCTGTCGACCCGTGGCTTATCCCGTTACACAACCACTTTCCATTTCCAGAGCTTTGAGGATCTGGGAATTCCATGCAAACAACTGTGGGCCTGTATTCTCATTTGTATCTCATCATTTCCTGCAATCAAAAGCTCTGATAGCTATCCTAAGGTCTATGATTAGCAGGAACCCAGAGGACAAATGTATTCTTCAACACTACCATGGTTTGTTTGGTACAGCAAAATCTTTTCCAAAAACATGGTTTCGAAAAGGGAAGGCATTATTAATCGTGGTGCAGGGAGTTCCCATGCCCTCACAGAGCTGAGAAATGCGGGGACTGATGGCCAGATCACAGAGAAATGTACAATTTCCATCACATCTTCAAAAATATGAAAAATGGCTATGGACTTTCATGGCAGCCTCCCAAAGGTTCCAGGGGTCTTAGCTACTGTGCTAGTGATTTATATTTTAGGCAAAATCAATTGGTATAAAAGCATGGTCCTGCTACCCCAGAAAAAAAATCATTTGTAATGCATTTGTAATATATTCTGAGATGTGCACAGTGTAATTGTCAATATTTTGTGTTCATGTAGCTATTTTATTGCCAGAGAAGCTGAAGGACTGATACCTCAAAAGCTCCATGAGATTCACAGAGGATGAGCATTACATCCTACAATACTACACTACACTACACTACACTACACTACACTACACTACACTACACTACACTATGCTACACTATGCTACACTACATCCAGGTGGAAACCAGCATTTAAAACAGGAGAGGAAACAGGACTGCATTCAGACCTAGGAACAAAGGAGCTGCTTTTAAAACAAAAAAAAATGAGCTGTGTGTCTGTATGTGCATGCACCTTTTTGACCCGTTAGAGGTGCAGAGTGCAGTCTGCAGAGCCTTTTAGTCAATCAAGGGAGGAGTCCTGTTAGAGTCAGACAAACATGAACTTGAACTCAGCCCTACCCCTACAAACTGTGTGACCTTGGACCTCAGTTTCCACATCAGTATAATAGGGAAATACTGCTTCTCATCAAGTTGCTGTGGGCTTATATGACCAATAGCTGTGGAAGTGTGGAAGCTCTTAGCATAAGTCCTTCATTCATTTTATTTCATTTCAACAAATATACATTCAGCACCTGCTGCATGACAGCTGCTCAGACCACCTGGGGATTTGCAGATGAATAGGACAGAAATGGCCCCCGATTTTATGAAGCTTACAGTACACTGGAGGAGGAGGCATGAAACACACACACAAATAAAAACATCATCCCAAATTGTGAGAAGTGGAATGATGTTTAAAAAACTAAGATAAAGAGAGAAAGTGAGTAAGGCGGCGGGTGAAGCTGATTTAGACAGGGTGCTGGGCAGCCACGCTAGGGAAGCAGCAGCTCAGATTTGCAGAGTAAACCGAAATTGAAGAGAAAAGAGGGACTGATGGAGAGTTCCCCGGCCAAGGAAGGGCCAGTGTCTAGATTGTGAAGCAGTGTAGTTAAACAATAATCAGCCATTGTTCTGGAAGTCATATGATGAAGTTCCCCAATCATTCTTGTGGATTACATCACCTTTGTAGAACCTAAGATCAGCCTTTTAAGATTTTTCTTTCAGACTTTTGCATTTCTGATGACCATCTCACTCCATCTGGACCTGTGACTCAACAGGCCCTTGGTGCCCACCCAGAGGCTGACTCAGCATGCAAGAACTGTTTCCCCTATGATTCTATACAACATTCCCATTCCCTAGCCCACTACCCACCGAACTATCCTTGAAAAACTCTAACCCCTGAGACTTCGAGAAGACTGATTTGGTAATAACTCCATCTTCCATGTGGCTGACCTCATGTCAACTAACTCTCTTTATTGCAATATCATGGTCTTAGTGAATTGATTTTGTCTGTGCAGCAGGCAGGAAGAACCTGTCAGGTAATTTCAAAATTAGTGCCTGATATAGTTTGGATGTTTGTCCCCTCTAAATCTCGTTAAAATTTGATCCCCAGTGTAGGAGGTGAGGCCTGGCGGGAGGTGTTTTGGTCATGGGAGCGGATCCTTCATGTAGGGCTTTGTGCCTCCTGGAGGTAATGAGTGGTTCTTGCTCCATTAGTTTTAGTTTTCTAGAGGGCTAATTGTCGAAAAGAGCCCTGTACCTCCCTCCCCTCTCTCATCCTTCCTCTCTCACCATGTGATGCCTGCTCCCCTTGATCTTCCACTATGAGTGAAAGCTTCCTGAAGCCCTCACCAGAAGCAGTTGCTGGTGCCATGCTTCTTGTACAGGCTGCAGAACCATGAGCCAAATAAACCTCCTTTCTTTGTAAATTATCCAGTCTCAGATATTCCTTTATATATAGCAACACAAAGAACACAAATGAACTAAGACAGTGCTCTAATAAAAGACATGAAAGCTTGCTTCCTCCTTCCTCTCTCCCTCTATCCTCCTCCTTCTTATTCTTCTTCCTCTCTCTCTCTCTCTTCTCTCTTTCTCTATCTCTCTCTCCTTCTGTCTGTCCCTCTCTCCTCAGATACACCAAGAAGGCATCCACCTACAAAGCAGGAAGCATGCCTTCACCAGAACCTGACTATGCTGGCACCCAGATCTTCAACTCTGAGTCTCCAGAACTGTGAGAAATAGGTTTGTTGTTTAAGCTGCCCAGTCTCTGGTATTCTGTTAGAGCAGTAAAAACTGACCGAGACACCTGTTAAATTAGGCTCTCCCTTTCTTCTCTCTAAAACTGATGGATCATTTTCTTCAACTTTCAACAATTTGGAGTAACATATTGATTTGTGCACTTATTTAATCCTCTAAAGTCTGTCTTCCCTCCAAGACTGTGATCCCTGTGGACAGACACCAGGTTACTTAACATTGACCACTCTACGCCAGCATCCCACATAGGGTTCAAAAAGTAAATGATTCTTCTCCTTAAACTGCTTTATTTTTCTCCATTGCCATCATCATTACATACATTTTATTTGTTTGCCTTCTTGTTTGCTTCATTCCCACCAAGATGCTATTTCCATGACACTACGTATTTGTCTTGTTTACTGCTCTTTCCCCAGTCCCTCAAACAGTGTCTGGCACATAGTAGATGCTTAGTAAATGACTGTTAAATGTTCAGGTAGTGAGAAAGGGAAAATATAAACACAAATAAATAAGCATAATTGTTGACTAAATGAATGAATGAGCAACTTCCTTCTCTGGGTTCCCACATACACAGATCTCATACAGGATGCCCACAAAACATCTCTCTGCACCACAATCTCTTAGCTTGCTGAGATTTGGGGAAAGTTTTTATGCAGTTAAAGCTGTAGCATGTGCCCTGTGAAGAGGGAGAGTTTTCATCTTAATTCTGACTTTTCTCATTCAGTCAACACATTTGATAATTACAGTTTGAAGTGTTAAGAGAGGATGTGATATAGGAAACCAAGTACTGTCTTAGAGGACAGGCAGACACAGGAACATATCCCAGCTCTATCACCTGCCACTTGTGTGGCAAGTGACTTCACCACTGCACCTCAGTTTCCTCACCTGTAAAATGGGAATAATAACTGTACTAACCTCATAAGATTCCTGTGAAACCCACACATGATAGGTACTCTCCCTTTAGTGGTCACATCCAGACTGACCAGGGGTGGTGAGAATCCCAGGCAGAGTTGTTCAAGAGGCCGGCTCTTCCATGTGGGGTATGGGCTTTTGACAGTCTTATCTTTGAGAGGACATAAAAAATGGGCTGGACCAAGATCTATCTCCAGGACCACACTTCTACAGGCTGATGAGAGGCCATCTAACTCAGAAAGGTATGGAGCATCCATGCCAAGGAAAAGTGGCACTCACAGAGTGAGCCATCTGACAGCTGTGACCTCAAAGCCAGGATGGTCCAAGTCACCTGCCCCCACCATGAGAATTCTCCTGAGCATCCTATTCCTAGTGGGAATCTGTGTCAAAGGTCTAATATTTAAACTCTATAAGGAACTTAAGCAAATCAACAAGCAAAACACAAACAATTCCATTTAAAAGGTGGGCAAAGAACATGAACAGACACTTTTAAAAAGAAGATATATACATAGCCAATAAGTATATGAAAAAATGCTCAACATCACTAATCATTAGAGAAATGCACATCAAAACCACAATGAGATACCATCTCACACTAGTCAGAATGTAAAAAGTCAAAAAGTAACAGATGCTGATGAGTTTGTGGGGAAAAGGGAATGTTTATACACTGCTGGTGGTAATGTAAATTAGTTCAGCTATTGTGGAAAGCGTTTGGCAATTTCTCAAAGAACTCAAACCAGATTTACTATTCAACCCAGTAACCTCATTATTGGGTATATACCCAAAGGAATATAAATCATTCTACCGTAAAGACACATGCACACGGGTGTTCATTGAAGCACTATTCATAATAGCAAAGACAAGGAATCAACCTAAACACCTATCAATGGTAGACTGGTTAAAGAAAATGTGGTGTATATATACACCATGGAATGTGGTGCGGCCATAAAAAAAGAATGAGATCATGTCCTTTGCAGAAAACTGGATGGAACTAGAGGGCATTATCGTAAGCAAACTAATACAGGAACAGAAATCCAAATACTGCATGTTCTCACTCACACATGAGAGCTAAACACTGATTACATATAGACACAAAGAAAGGTACAACAGATGTCAGGGCCTACTTGAGAGTGGAGGAAGGGAGCAGGGGTGAGGATCGAAAAACTACCTATCAGGTACTATGTTTATTACATGGCTGGTGAAATAATCTGTACACCAAACTTCTGTGCCACACAACTTAACTGTTCAACAAATCTACATATGTACCCCTGAACTTAAAAGTTAAAATAAATCAATAATAAAAATAAATAGAGACCCAGGGCCAGTGGGCAAAGAGCTCCTATTCTATCATCTTAATGCAAATTAGAAAAAGTTTCAAAAGTACATAAAATCCGGGATTTTGCAGATATTACTGCATGAAGTAAAGCTAAATATAAATGGGAGTGATATGAAGTCTATTTTTTTAAGTTATTTAAGTCTAAGTGTGGTGACTTGCACCTGGATTAGACTTGTACCTAATTCTAGTACTTTGAGAGGCCAAGGCAGGAGGATTACTTGAGCCCAGGAGTTTGAGACCAGCCTGGGCAACGTAGCAAGACCCCATGTTTTAGGCCACTCTTGCATCTCTATAAATACCTGAGGCTGGGTAATTTATAAAGAAAAGAGGTTTAATTGGCTTACAGTTCTACAGGCTGTAGAGGAAGCATGGCACCAGCAACTGCTTCTGGTGAGGCCTCAGGGAGCTTACAATCATGGTGGAAGGTGAGGGGGTGCCAGCATGTCACATGAATTGGGGGCTAGGTGGGAGAGGTGCCATACACCTGTAAACAACCAGATCTCAAAAGAACTCACTCACTCTTGTGAGAATAGCACCAAGGGGATGGTGTTAAACCATTAATGAGGGATCCACCTCCATGATCCAATACCTCCCACCAAGCCCCACCTCCAACATTCAGGATTACAATTCAACATGACATTTAGAGGAGACAACATCTAAACCATATTATCCTGTTTCTAAAAAATAAAAATAAACAAAAGAGGCAGGCATGGTGATATGTGCCTGTAGTCCCAGCTTCTCAGGCGGCTGAAGCAGGAGGATCACTTGAGCCCAGGAAGTCGAGGCTGCAGTGAGCTGCGATCGCTCTACTGCACTCCAGCCTAGGCAACAGAGCAAGACCCTGTCTCAAAAAAAATTACTTCGTGCACAGTAATACACATGGCTCATGGAAATAGCCTATTGTGGAGATGTCATGTCAAGTCCTATAGTTTTAGGAAACACTCATGGGAAGTCGCTTCACTTGGCTGTGTCGCATCCTAGAAACAGGAGCAGACGGCATCATTACCTTTCCAAACTTTCATTACTTCATCTGGGGAAAGGGTGATAACAGCTGCTTCATTTGCTGGTTATGAGAATTAAATGAGTAGATTTATGTCAAAGCACCTTGAAAGCCGTATGAAGTGGTAAACACGTAAAGAAGGTAATGAGCATAGCCCGTGCCTTGTGCCTGGCAGGCAGGAAGACCCCTCCCCACCACTACCAACTCCATCCCCATAAAACATGCCCAAATTAGAAACTGGTGCAGGCAGACAATCCTGGCAACTCGCTCTCTGCAGAAGAACTGTAAATAGCTTGATCTTCCATTTTATTTGTACGTTCAGCTCTCTGTTGCATACACATTAATCAACCTTGGTTGGTCAACAGGCCCAAGGGAGACATGAAAATGGCAAGAGAGAGGATTGGTTCTTCTCATGAGCTAATAAAATCAAGCTTTACTTATGGCCCACTGGCTTCCAGTGCAAACCTGGTGAGCTCAGGGCTAAAGGGTCTTCACCAAAAACTCTAAGGAAGCAAAGTATAATTTCCAGTGCTCTGGAGAGAAAGAATGAGCATGAATTTTTTACACGCCAGCCGAACAGGATGGGTCTGCCTCCCCGGATACAGGTCAGGCTGAGGGAGTGCATGTGGGTCAAGTGCTTGGGCTGGAGGAAAAGTTTCCCTCCCAACAGAAATCAGAAACTACCAGAAGCCCACATGCCATATCTAGCTCATCAATCGGCTTCCGTGGGCCAGCAGACTGTTTTAGTTTTAAATGAGCCAATATTTTATGTATTGGGAGATTTTAATTAAAATCTGGATTTCTGATTCCTCTTGAATGACTGGAAAATGTGAAAATACTGAATCCACTTCTCACAGGGCAAAAAATTGATTTGAGCAGAGAGGAGGTGCTTCCCCCATCCACAGATGGCCCCTGAACTATCCAGACCTTGCCACTTATACCCTGAAGGTACAGACAACCTGTGCTTAGTCTGCTGTGCCACTGCCCAGCACTGCGGGACTTTAACTGCTGAATCCTGGCTTCTAATACAAAATCCTGACTTATATAAATATAAATATTAGCATGGCATTCAAGACACTTTATAGCTTGACCCTTGACTGCTTTTAAACATGGGGTCCCCTAAAAGATCCATGGATCACCTTGAAATTGTGTGTGTGTGGGCAGGAGGGGTGCGTGTAAGAGGCAATGACATTCATCAAACAATACATCTGTCCCAGTGACCTTAAAGTTAGTTAGGACCATGGGATTAGGTCTGTTCAATGAGCTGAGGATGGAAGTAATGTGTGCCAATTCTGCACCAAATCTCTGAAGAGCTGTTTAATAATTCTCCAACTTTTTTGTAGCCCTTCACAGTAACTGAGTAGACCCAGTGTTTTAAGGTGGTGAAAACTCCAACAACCTGGGGCCCTGGATGTCTATATGGAGCAGAGAGTCCCTGCCATCCTGCATGGAACATTAACTTCAGGAAAAAGCAGACTTCTGCAGTTTTAAGCCAATAAGATTTCAGAGCTGTTTGTTACCTCAGAAGATCCTATGCTATCCTGACTTACACAGTATGTCAATGCACATTTTGCCAGAAGGAGACTGGTTAGAGGTTTCATCAGAGTTCCAAAGAGGCCCTGACAAAGATAAGCTTCAGAATCACTGCTCTTGGAGGAAGTCTAAATGTACATTCTTGGTGAATCCATAGTATCTGCAATAGCTGCACTAATTTGAGCCATTCATTTAATTATTCATTTACTCATATATTCATTAAAACCCTTACTCCACATAAGGTATAATGCCAGGCTCTGGGATGCACAGATGAGAGATACTTCATAGGCATCATTGTGTCCTGAAAGTAGGCATTGTTGCATGGAGTGTTGAGTATAGGAATGTGTAAATGCATATGTGAATATAAATTAATGCAAGAATGCATGCAGCGCAGCTGTGTATGCCATGCAGAGTGCACATTGCAGGAGAATGTCCAGCTGAGTGAGCAAGTGAGAAATGAAATGCAGCCCACACTTCAGTGACCAAATCATGCTATGGGATGCTCAAAAAGGACACATTTTCTAGTATGCAATGGTCTGCTAAGCAGAGCCTCTGGATAGACTCACACTTGAAGGAAAGGAACAGAGGGAAGGAAAGCAAACCGGGCCCTACTTGGGAAGAGCATCTAGACTAGGAGGGGAGAAGGGAAAATTCATTAATAATTTCTCTGTTTCTATGTGGTAAATGCAATCACATTCGCCTGGACAGCAAACAGCCATTCTGCCCTGGGTATGGAAAGTCCATGAAGGCTTAAGAGGGATGGAGAAGGATGGCTGAGTAGTTCTGATGGATGGATAAAGGCATCGGGATGGTGAGGGCATTCCAGGAAGGGGAAACAGTGTACACAGCCACGTGGGGGTGGGAAATAACACGGAAGGTGATGTAAAGTGCAGGAGTCGCCAAGAATGTTCCCACTTCCGACACCAACTACAATTCTGAGGGGTCCCTAGCTCCAAACCCAGGTTCAGTAATTTTCTAGATGGCCTCAGAGAATTCATTAAAAGCTATTGTGCTTGTGGTTGTGGTTTGTTTCAGTAAAAGGATAGAGAGTAAAATCAGCCAAGGGAAGGGGTGCATTGGGCAGGGTCCAAGAGAGTTCCAAGAACTACCTCCCACTTTCCTCTCCCAGTGGGGTCACATGGACAGCGCCTACTTCTCCCAGAAATGATGTCCCACAATACGCATGGGGAATTGCCAGCTGGGGAGGCTCAGCCAAGTCTTGATGTTCGGAGTTTGGAACTTAGTCACATAGACATTGTTGGTCACCCACATGCCTGAGCTCAGTCTCCAACTCCTCCAAAGGTAGAGCTGATATTGCATGGTCCAAAGCTCCTACTGTAAATCACATTATTAGTGTAGTCTATCTGGTATGGTTCAAAATCCTCAGGTAAACAGAGATGTTCTTATCAGGCAGGACATTCCGAACACTTAATCACCTCCCAGGAGACCAAAGTCCAGATGCATTTCTTTGGGCAAAACGTCCTTTACTGCCCAGTAAACAATCTTGCATTTTTGGAATACAGGCAGGAGTGGGGGGAGGAGGTGGGAAGGGAGGAGGCTAATAAAACGGGTTGGAGCTAGACTGCAAAGGGTCTTGCAAAAATGTAGGCTTCGGTAGCTGGAGAAGGAAGGAAAGGGAACTCTCCTTGGCAGACAAACATTTTCCATATATTATTTCCTTTGACTCTCAAATAAGTTGTTAACCCCTCTGAAATTCGGGGATGTCAAATGATTGCCTAAGACTGGTCAAGTCAGGACTTGAGCTCAGTCCTGCATGACCTCATAGTCTGTATTTGACTAGCTACATCCAGCCAAAATATGTTTATTGAGCACCTACTATGTGCCAGGCTCTGAGCTTGATGCTGGACAAACAATGTTAAATAAAACAGATACAGCCTGTACAATCCAGTGAAATTAAGCACATAACCTTCAAATAGACTATCCTTATAAACTGTGATAAGTACGATGGCAGAGACTAATATGGATACCTAATGTAGACCATGGTGGTCAGAGAAGGCCTGTTAGACAAAGTGGTGTCCAAATCAACACCCACAGGACAGGATGACTGGGGTCAAAGAAGATGCAAGGTGGTGGGTGGACAGCATTCATTCTAAGTTTCCTATGCCTCCCTGGTTCCAGCTCCTGAAGCAGAAACCTCTCCACTCTAAAATAACCCAAGATGATAGAATTAGAAAAACCATCATCCTTATACTAGACAAAGAAAATGTGGCATATACACCATGGAATACTATGCAGCCATAAAAAGGATGAATTCATGCCCTTTGTAGGGACATGGATGAAGCTGGAAACGATCATTCTCAGCAAACTAACACAGGAACAGAAAACCAAACACCGCATGTTCTCACTCATAAGCGGAAGGTGAACAATAAGAACACAAGGAGGGGAATATCACACACCAGGGCCTGTCAGGAGTTGGGGGCTAAAGGAGGGATAGCATTAGGAGAAACACCTAATGTAGATGATGGATTGATGGGTACAGCAAACCACCATGGCACGTGTATACCTACGTAACAAACCTGCACATTCTGCACACATATCCCAGAACTTAGAGTATAATAAAAAAGAAAGAAAGAAAGAAAAGAAAAGAAAAGACCATCATCCTACAATTTCTAATGAAATCATTGCTTCAGGGAAGTTTCATCATTAAATATTAAAACTATTAGGTGAAGGTTGCTTGGGGACAGGCCAATGCTTCTGTTTCCAAGAGTCACTCCAGAGGCACTTAGCAAATTCAGAGAAGAAAAAGCACCTTTACCAGGAACAGCTCTGACTAGCATCGTCTGCACCGCATTAATGACCTGATAGCTGGGGCAGCGGCACAGTATGAAGGTCATAGCATTACCAGTGAAATCGTCTTGCAAAAAGCTTTAATTTGAATCTATCTAATTATTAAGCCTTTATATTTAATCTCAAGTTTATGAGAAAAACGAGGAATAGATTGGAATGAGGAAACAGATGGTCTCTTCAAAAAACTCAGTGTCATTTTTTTAAAGTGCAGTTAATGGTCTAAAATAAAAGAGACTACAGAATAAAGGTATCAACACAGACTGCATCCTGGTTCAAATAAAACACAGTGAAAAAGACTTTTGGGGGAATAATTGACTCTGGATATTAGATGCTATTAGAGAATGAGTATTAATTTTCCAAGTATAACTATGTCATAATTATGGAAGGGATGTCATTTTTAGGAGATCCATAAGGAAGCCTTGATGGGAAAAGTGTCCTGATATTTGCAATTGACTTCCAAGTAGTTCATATTTTTTTATGTTAATTTTAAAAAATTAAAAAATTTTAAAATTTTAGGTGTATAAGGCGATCACTGCAATATTCAAATTTCTATATGTTTAAAATTTTTTCACAATCAAAAACTGGTGGTGGCGGATAAAGCATTCAGATACACAGTATGCCTCCTCCCCCAACACCAGGACACCCTCCAAACATCCATCAGAGCCCTTCCTGAGGAATCACGTCTCTAGCTGGGCTGCTGCATCAGCAGGGGACTCCCATTCAGGGCTTGTCTTGGTTCCCATGCCCTGCTGACAGAGGAGAGTGGCAGGCCACCCATAGGTAGACTGACCCCCAGGAAAGCACATCTATCTTCTCTTCTTGCCCCTCTCTGCTTTTCAACCATTCTTTGGGCGTCACAAAGAACTTAAATAAACCACTAGAGAATTCACTTTCCCTCCCGAGTCATTAGGTACAGATTAAATGAAATGCAAACAAGCTTCTGAAGTGGACCCTGATGGGCAGGTTACAAATTCGATCCCATGAGTCAATGAGAAGCTGACGCTTTTAAAGAAAAAGGAAAAGTGTATGCTTCATCCAAGGGAACTAAGGAGAAACTCTCTCTTTTTCCTGCTGGATATTAATGATATTAATGAAGAAGGATGCGGACCTCAGAGCGTCTGACCACCATTCCGGCATCCACCACTGGGAGAAAGTCTGCCTAACTATACTCTCTCCAGGAATGGTATGGAGAGGCAGAGCATCCTCAGACGCGTGCTCCAGGTGAGCCTCAGATCTCACCATCTGGGAAACTAGTTGCCCCTGGACTGTTTAGCCAAATGACCCAATGCATTTTATTTTATTTATTATTTATTTATTTGTTTATTTATTTATTTACTTATTTTTGAGACAGGGACTTTTTCTGTTGCCCAGGCTGGATTGCAGTGGCGTGATCATGGCTTACTGCAGCCTTGACCTCCCAGGCTCAATCGATCTGCCACCTCAGCCTCCCGAGTAGAGCAGCTGGGACTACAGGCATGTGCCATCACAGCTGGCTAATTTTTTTATTTTTTATTTTTTATCTATTTTTTATTTATTTGTTTATTTATTTATTTATTTTGTAGAAATGGGGTTTTGCAATGTTGCCCAGGCTGGTCTTGAACTCCTAGGCTCAAGCAATCCTCCTGCCTCAGCCTCCCAAAGTGCTGGGATTATAGGCATGAGCCGCCATGCCTGGCTAATCCAATGCATCTCCTAAGCCAGATTTGTTTAGATTTTGTGCTCCTTGCCACATAAAAAGTTTAAACCAGGACAGCAGAGAGTAACTCCACTGGTGTTGTCAGAGATAGCAACTGCAACCACTGCGTGCATATTAGAGAGACTGTTCTGAGACAGTCCCTAAATAACTCAGCCCACAGCCCTTCCTTACCTGCTCTCCTCCCTCAGTCTTCTGCAAATATGCACTTCTAACGAGACTCCCCACCAACTTTCAAGGCAGACTTCTTTTCAAAGGTACTACACTCTTAATTTGGAAGCTAGATCAGGGACTTTGGAGGTGTCCATTAAGGATTCAAGCCTACCAGCATAATAAGCCAGTGTCTCAATGGTCTATGTCCCCTCCATTTTCCCCTCTGAATCTCCATCTCATCTTTCCTCTTCTCCTTATCCTCCTACTGAGAGGCCGCTGTGAGGTGCTGGAAGGCATTTTCAATCTGCAGTCAGGTCGGTTAACCTTGAGCAAATTGTTTCACTTCTAAACCTCAGTTTGCTCATCCCTAAAACGGGAATAAGAAGACTCATCTCCTAAAGTGGAAGTGAGGATGATGCAAGATTTTAAAAAGCGGAGATGCCTGTCTTTGAGCCAGTGTCCTCAATCTTTTCTTCATTTCGCACACTGGAATCCGCTTCAGCCTGAGAGCTTCCAAGTCCTCAAAGCTGTCTGGGATTACCTTTCCCAAAACCGTCAAGCCAAGTAACCCAAGTCCCCATCCTACTGGACCACAGGAAAGCCAGGCTTCTGTCAAACACTCCTGAGGGTTCGCTGAAAATGATCACCCCTTACTCTCACCCAGAAGCACGCCTCCCCACTGCACCAGACGCATGCTGGCCCCTTCTCCCGGGTGTGGAGAGCCCAGCCCCTCCTTCCTAAGTGGGACACTGTGCCAAGACAGGGCTGCTGCACTTTCGGTCTCCACTCAAGACGTGAGGATGTTACAGGCAAATTCCAAAGCAAAACCATAGAATTTATATTTTAAATTCTTTGATTAGCACATAAAACAGTATACATGGTTAAAGAGTGAAGCCTCCTTACACTCCAATTTCCTACCCCGAAAGGAATGACTGCTTTTAAGTTCCCTACACATCTTCCCAGAGTCAATCTGTGAATATACAAGCAGATGTTTTTCTCCAGAAAATCAACATTTAAACTTCAATATAGGAACCAAAACTCTAAAGGCCAAGTGCAAGCCCCACAGCCATCTCTCTCCATAGCCTGGCCTGCTGCCACTTTTCTAGGGTCCTCTACCTACTCAGAGCCACGCCTCTTCCTCGTGCTCTTCAATACGTAGCCACTTGGCTACCAGCTGCCTGCCGTTGGCCCCCACCTGCTCCCTGAGAAAGCCCAAAGCCAGTTAAGGTTCAACGCTGCTTCTTCATCCCCAGAGCAGTCCAGTCTCACCTGCACTCCCCAAAAGCCTATGCAGGTGTCTTTCCACCAAAAGGGCAGCTCTGCTTCAGATGGATTATTCCCCTATCCCTCCAGTAGTTGATGCAAAACACAGCAGCTGGTAAAACGGCAATGCTTTTGTCGAATTTGTCCACCACGTGGTGATTTTCTGTCTGATGAGCTCAGTGTCTGCTGAGACACTGCGCTGCAAGTTTTCTCCCATATACCCTGTTTTCTGCCAAGACGCAGAGCTCAAGGGTTGCTCATCGTCCTCAGGAAGCCCAGCAAGTGACTACCCCTAGGCCCACTTTGTGGATAAGCAAAGGAAGCTCCAAGAGGATGAATGACCTACCTGACTCCACACGTCAGCACATGCATCGGGCCCTGGCTCCCAATCTGTGATGGATCCGAGGATGGCACTGCCTCTCCAACTGCCCCAGTCCACAGCACTGACTTCATCAGGTAATCAGAATTACTTTCTTAACCCCCAGCTAAGCAGCTTGAAGGTTGAGCCGAGAGAGGAGGTAATAAAAAGTGCAGAGGTGATGTCGGAGGCAGGGGCACAAGGGTGCCCTGGGCTTACAGCAGCACAAAGAAGGGATTCAAGGAAGCCAAAGGTTCCAATAGCGCGCTGGAATGGGCAAGGGGCAGAGGCACTCCGAAAATGGGTACGGGTTGGCTCAGCATTTCCACAACCGAGTCTCTAGCCCACCTCTCTGCCCTCAACTCCCGATGCTCACATTCCTCCCTCAGCAGCTCTCTCTTGGGGGAACCCAACACACACACTCTGGGCCGTTCTGCCAGCCTCCAGGCCTTCCCCATGCAGATTCATTGATCTTTTCCACCTGACACCATCTCTCTTGAGCACGAAGCCTCCAAAACCCAGCTGAAGTCACCTTGTCGGTGAGTCTCTCAATCACTCCCTTCTCACCACCCGCACCTGGGTCAGGAGACGGAGGGCAAGTGGGGAGGGATTCTCCTATTGCTAAGCCTACAAGGAGGGCCAGCACAAGGGAAAAAAAGCTTTATTTCAAGTCTAATATATGCAAATTGTAATCTAATCTCATCATTTCATAGTTTGCAGAGCATGACAACAAGGAGAGAACAATTACCATTATAATTAATCGTGAGGGAAATTGAACACGTTTTTGAATGTGAAGTTCTACCAACATTCGAAGGAAAATGCTACTTAGATTCATCACATCTAAATGCAAGAGGGGACTCGGCACTGAGCAGGGTAAATCCCCTTCTTGTTTTTAATATTGTCAATAATTTCCTACATTTGAAAGTACAGTGTAATATCATACAACCAAATTTCCTTAAGCCCTGCTTGCCTGGGAGCACAAATGAGGCCACTGAGAACAGTACTCATTCGAGCTTCACCATCTCATCGCCCCCCATGGCTGACTGGAGACAACCAGCCCCAGCTAAGCCCCTACCCCCAAGTATTTCCAGAAGGCCCCAGAGGACTCCCCCGTGTGTTCATGTTCTAGCTCTATTCCTGCCAACTCGGCAGCCTATCCATTACTCCACTGAACTCCCCAGTTCCACGCTGAAAAATCGTCCTGTGAAGACTTAGGTCCATGTCTCCACTAAGCACCACTCTGCTCCTCCACAGGCTGCCAGTCTCCATATGCTGTGCTCAACCCAGGAATCCCCCTACCACCTGCCCCATGGCCCTCCTTGGCTTGCCAGCACATACCAGCCATAAAGGCAATTGGCGGGACCCAGAGTTTCCCACTGGGGCTGTCCCATTGCTCTGCTTGCTTGTGGGGTGTTCTTTCCCCCCTCCCATGCCACTTCCAGGTAACTGCAGCAGGAACACTGGCATCACTGCTGCTCTTCTAAACATGGCGTTGGGCCCAGGCCAGCTGCTGGCTCTGTCACTGCAGCTCTCTGGGATCCCACTGCTCCGGAGCAGGGCCCTGCCTCACTGGCCAGGTCAGGCTGCTGGCTCACTAAAGACATCCCAAGCATGCTTTGGGTCAAGAGGCACAGGAACACATGGCAATGTGGAGTAGAAGAATGGCTCTCTCTCCTCTTTGCATGGCAAGGGGAGCCTACCCAGAGCTGCCAGGACCCCAAGGTCCATCATTGACTGCGAGAGCTCCCTCTCTCCTTTTTTTCACTAGAGCACCTGCATTCTCTTGCTAGAGTCCAGACTTAGCTTCTGGGCAGCTGGTCTGGGGCAGATGGAGTAGTAGATATCCGGCTGTCCCGTCTGCTTAAAAGCCTCACTGCCCTCTAATTACTTAAGGCTTAGTTACTAGGCGGTAACTCTGCCCACCCCCTGGTGGGTCAGTTCTCTGCAAGGGTCAGTTCTTTGACAAATGCCTGGCAATCAGACAGATCTTACCAGGCCATTTAAGTAGTCATAGCCAGGGCAAACTAGTTCCAAGTTCCCTCTGAGATCATCCTATTAGACATGACCTTTAATAATATTTCACTAATTGAGCACCTACTCTGTGCCTGACAGTTTGCTCAGCCTGGGGAGGCAGAGTTCTACACACACGTCAGAGACAGGCACTCAGGAGGTTCAGGGTGGCTGAACCAAAACCTCGCAGCCAGTGAGGGCAGAACTGGGCTGCTGAGAATGAAACCTTCCCACCCAGGCTCCAGGACTCCATGAAGAGCGTCTCTCCAAAGGCCCAAACACCATGCCATTGACAGAAGTCTTCCACTAAGCCAGAAAATTACCTTTGCTATTCCTGCCTATGTTTTCATTTCTGCTCAATTTCCTGAATATGAGGGAATTCTGAGAGAACAATGACCACTTTTGGGAACTAGATGAATCAAGGAGCATTTGAAAGTAAAATGTGAATTTGGGCTGAAATGCAAGTACTATTTCTAATCTTTGAGGCATAAAATTTGCAAAGGAGCCTACCAGGCAGAGTGGGGGAAATGGATTTAGCATTGCAAATGTGGGCTCCTGCTGGGATCTGAGGCCAAGCTCTGGTGTTAGGGATCGTGCTGAGGACCTGCACCGATTGACACTGTGATTAGAATATTGATTTTCCATTATTCAGCAAGTGTGGCAACCCTCCACTGGGGCTTTGCCTTGAGCAATCCGGAATGTTTTCTAAGCACCCACTCTTTGGGCCACTCCCTGTCATGGGCATTTACATTACAGAAATAAATCATTTTTCAGGGTCTCCTGGTCCAGAAGGGAGGCAGGCACAGAGGCAACCAATGACAGAAACAAGGACAGCAGCTCCTGTGTGTTGAGAGCTTCCATGTTCCAGGTACCACATCTATACTTTAATACATGACCTTTACGGATCTTCACATCCTTGCGAGGAGTTTCTATTATTTCTCAATTCAAAGACAGGAAACTAACTCTGCAAGAGTAGCCAAAGTCACACAGGTGACAGGTGGGGAATCTGGAATCCCATTCCACATCTATCTGACTTCAAACTTCATGCTATGAACACTACACTGTCATAATCACAAAACAGCATGCCAAGAACTACTCTGGAGGGATTTGCAGATACATCACAGCCTGGAGGGTGGGAGGACGTAATTCAATGGGAGACTGAAGTGGACCAGTGAAGGGAGAGAATAGAAAGGAAGAAAAGCTTCCTAGAGTGGCTGCGTTTGAACTTAGTTTCGAATTCTAGTGAGTTTTTGTGGTGGATCAGGGGTCACACTGGCATCCTAAGCACTGGGAACACAGGCAAAGGCAGAGAGCTTCAGAGTGCATGGCAGACTCATGAGGAAACGAGCAGTTTTGAATGGCTGGAATGTAGGTGAATGGGAAGGGGTGTTTGCTACAATGAAACTGGCATAGAAGCTGGAGCAGGGGGTCTTGGAGGCCATCTGATGGGGCTGGACTTTGCCCTGGAAGGACTGGGAAGCCAGTGGGTGACGTAGGACGTGGGATCCATCTGATGAGGGTTGTTACTTCCCTAGAAAACTCACTCTGGAACATGTAGTAGAGAATGCATTGATGAAGGGAACAGCTGGTAAACAATGAAGGCAGCAAGGGTCTGGGAAATGCCACCCAACCTGTTGCACCTCTTAACAGTGGAACAGAAATAGTCTTCTTAAGGTCATATGCATCTCTTTCTGGTTTGAAACATAACCTGGTCAAAAAGGCCCAAAAATCTTTCCAGAGAAAGAATGTAAATAGTCTAAGAGAATGATTCTTAAAAAGGCCAGCCTCGAGATGCCTGTAATCCCTGCACGTTGGGAGGCCAAGAAGGGAGGATCACTTGAGGTCAGGAACGTGAGACCCTGGCAACATAGGGAGATCCCCCAACTCTACAAAAAAAAAAAATTAAAAATGAGCCAGGAGGGGTGGTGTGGAACTATAGTACCAGCTACTCAGAAGGCTGAGGTGGAAGGATCCCATGAGCCCAGGAGTTACAGGCCGTAGTGAGCTATGATCACACCACTGCACTCCAGCCTGGGCGACAGCCTTTAAAAACAAAATAGTCAGTCTCATTTTTCTAAAAGCTTGTAAGTTATGCAGTTATACTAGAAAGACAGAAACGAAAACACTGACAATTCCACAGCAAAGCTGGCTACGGACACAAGCAAGACTGACCTTTAAGGTTCTGGAGAGCTGGGATAGCAGGCACGTGTCAGAGTTCTGGTGATATGGGGAAGATAATCTCATCAGAGCTCCCAAGTCTGAATAGCATTTTCCTTACTCACTGTTCAAAGCCTGAGATTATAGCTCTGGGCTCCGAGTGCTGCCGGAACAGCCTGTCGTATTTTTGTTGTAAAATGCTAGGGATTTTGCATTTTGCTGACATGCCAAGGAGACACTGGCTTTTGAGGGAGATCATTTTGTAAAATCACATTTCTTATTCTAGGACTAAAACATCCATCACATCAAAGGGCATAGGAAAAGTCAAAAGAAAAAATATATATATTTGGTTTACATTGTGCCCAACCTGAAAGGATCATTTGTTTTGCAAATTCCTTCCATGCTGTGCTATGTGCAGACGTATTTCTTATACAATGGTCATTTTAGAACACACGTCATCATCAGAGGGGGGTAAGAAGCCTGCAGTGGACATCTTTCACTGTATAGCATTTCCTTAGGAAATATTTCAGGAAGATGAAAAGAAAAACAAAAATTAACAAAACATGAGCTTTGAAGTTAGGAAGACCCCAATTCTGCATGAGCTGAGGCACGTGAATGGGTCTCCTCATCTGCAGGAGGACATGATGGAAGTCTCTGCTACGTTGGATGCTGTGAGAAAGAAAGGGGAGAAAGGCTGTGGGGTACCCCACACAGTACCTACACCAATGTCAGCAGGTGTGACTACAGCCGTTACTATCGCTGAAATAACCATCTGCGTATCAGAACATTCAGAAAACACAGATATGCTCAAAGAAAATTTTCAAACCATGTATATATAACCTCACTGATCAAAATAGTATTGCGCACAGTTTTACATTGTGCCTTCTACTATTTTTTGCTATGCAAATATTTCCAAGTATATGTAGAGAAGAGTTTGTAAAAGACCACACTGTACGTACTGTTTTGTAGGTGAGCTCTTTAGCGTGAGGTTTTATGAAGGCAGTGAACTAGCACAAGCACTGCATCCTCCCTGTGAACTGAGTGTGAGGAGGGTGGGCCATGTACACAAGCAACCAGTATCGAGAGTTTCTGATTTCCTTCTTGAGCAGCAGCCAGCCATCTGTGCGATGGCTCTAAGAAAGAGGATACGCCTGGGACGGACCATAAATAGTAACTACTAACCCTTCACGGCACAATTCCATGTAGCAGAATTTCCTTTTTCTTCTTAGTGATTGGTGGAATCTCACAGACAGACAACGCTGGGGATTGTTTCTGCTCAGATCTGCTCAGGCCTCATGGGTGTCTCTTGTTTGCTGAGTCTCGCTCTGTTGCCAGGCTGGAGTGCAGTGGCACGATCTTGGCTCACTGCAACCTCCGTTTCCTGGGTTCAAGCGATTCACCTGACCCAGTCTCCTGAGTAGCTGGGACTACAGGCACGTGCCACCACGCCCAGCTAATTTTTTGTGTTTTTAGTAGACACAGGATTTCACCGTGTTAGTCAGGATGGTCTGGATCTCCTGACCTCATGATCCACCCACCTCGGCCTCCCAAAGTGCTGGGATTACAGGCGTGAGCCACTGCGCCCAGCCTTGTTTGCTCCTTGAATGCTCAGGTGTGCCCCCGTGCTCTGCCTGCCTATAACCCATCCACTCTGAGACCTGCGACTTTCTCCTGCTATGTCCCTCAGCACTCAGTCCCCTCTATTATTGCCCATGCCCAGAATTCCTTCAAGAACAAGGATTTCCTCCCCTTTCCTAGGGAGCTTTGCTAACTTCAAGGCCTTCTGAGAAATGTCTTGTGTTATTTAGTGATGGCCTAGAAATGGCTACTCTGCTCTCTGGACCTATATGTTATTTACCATCCAACATGCAAAACTCTACTTGGGCCTAACAGGGAGGGTCATGCTCCACCCCCTTCACAGGGAAGAGGAGCTTGCTAGTGGAGGTCCCAAGTGAAATCAGATTCCCAAAGGTACTGGGTGCAATCTGAATTTTTTTTTTCTTTTTTGAGATGGAGTTTTGCTCTTGTTGCCCAGGCTGGAGTGCAATGACACGATCTTGGCTCACTGCAACTTCTGCCTCCCAGGTTCAAGTGATTCTCCTGCCTCAGCCTCCTGAGTAGCTGGGATTACAGGCACCTGCCACCACGCCCCGCGTTGGGTCCCACCTGAAAGAAATACAAGTACCCTTACAAAGGTCTTGCAGAGGAGACAGATCTGTCTGCCAAGGTCTCTCAAGGAGCACACAAAGGGGGAAATGTGGCACAAAAGCAAGCAAGCTTCCTTTCATTTTTTTTTTTTTTTTTTTTTTTTACTCACCAAAATCCATACCTCCTAGCACCTGGGTCTTCTCCCTTTCTTTTTCACACCTCCCTCCCAAAGTCTCCGACCCCCCAGCTCCCCTCCTCCACACCCCCACATCAGGTGTTTTGTTCCCCAAGTGCCGGGTGCCCTTGCTAAGGAAGATCTCCATGCCAATCGCCATCACCAGTATCCTCAAAAACACACGAAAAGATACGGAAATTAGATGCTATAAAAAGAAACAGATCAAAGAGATCTTGGGAAAAGCAGAAATTAGAAACTTAATAGAAGGGTTGGCAGAGTTGAGGAATCCCTTCAAGACCCCCCAGATGAGACCAAAAATAATTTTCTTTTTAAAAAGAGGGGTCCAGAAATCCAATGTTCAAATCATAAGAACCCCAGAAAAGAAAGGAAAAGAGAGACAGAATAAAAGGGAGAAAATCTTTATGAAAATAATTCAAGAAAATTTTCCAAACAAACAGAATAGTCCAGACTGAGAGAACCTACCCCATGCCCAACACTAGTGCTAAAGCACATAATGGTGAAATTTCAGAACATCAGGGAAAAATACATCTCTCAAGTTTTCAGTCAGGAAATTGTCACATCCAAAAGATCAGGTATAAGAATTGCTTTGGACCTTTGAGCTGCAAGCTAGGACATGATGGTGAATGCTTTCAAAATTCTAAAGAAAAATAAATTCTGGTGTAGAATTCTAGAGCCAGACAAGTTGCTAATCAGGTGTGAATACAGATTAAGGATATTTTCAGAAATGTAAGGTCACAGCACTCCTCTGCACACTTTCTCAGGGAGCAGCTTGACAGTGTGCTGTTTCCAAAGGAGGTGGCAAGCCGGGAAAGAGGAAGACAGGGTGCAGGAAACAGGAGAGAAGTGGAGAACCCCTAGGGGATGGTGGACGGAGATGGCGGGAGGGCACTGTGAGCCAGGCACAGAGTGGAAGAGGCCAGAAGTTCCCAGAGAGACCCACTCGAGAAGATGAAACCCACAGACAATGTGATACGAGGAAACATCTTGACAGGAGATTTAGTGAACCAGCAAAGAGTCTAAGCTTGAAGTGCTGATAACTATGTAGAAAAACAAACCAAGCAAACACCAACAACAATTGCCACTGCGGGAGTTATTACATGACTCAGGCAGGAAAAATATTTGCAAAGTCAGCCTATTACAATATATAGATTTTATTTACATTTGATTTGAAAGGGAAAAGTGAATCATAAAAATGTGTTCAATACAAATGAATGGAGTGAGTTAAGAAACACAAAATAAGCAGTGAGAAAGAGGATAGAGAATGGAAAGTAAGATGTAGCGTGGTAGAAATAGATTCAAGAATACGAACACTCACGCTGTATGTCAAAAGATTAAAATTGTCATTAATAATACAGAGATGGTCATGTTGCATAACACAATGGCTAGCAATATTCTGTTTTATAAGATATTAAAGTGACACAGCCACGTTGAAAACATAGGGATAGAGTGCAAGACACACCAGTCAAATAATAATCTAAGCTAGAGACAGAACATTTTCTCTGTTAAGGGCCTGATCATAAATATTTTAGGCTTTGCAAGCCATAAGTCTCTGTCATAGCTACTCACTTCCCGCCATAGTACAAAAAGCAGCTATAGAAAATAGTAAATGAATGGGTGTGGCTGTGTTCCAATAAAACTTTATTTAAAAACAGAGTCATCAGGCTGGATTTGGCCCACAGGTCAGTGTGCTGACCCCGATGGAGTTAGTCCCTGGCCGTCTCTCTGGCCTTACCTTCTTCCCCTTCTCCATGCTCTGACCTGCTCACCTCTCCACCCTTTGTTCTAGGCACTTCTGCCCTTCTGTTATTAAGCCTGTGAAGCCTTTTCCCACCTTGGGCTTTTGTTTTTACTTTCCCTCCCTACCTGGGACATCCTTGCACCAGATTGTCCCCAGACCCACTTACCCATTTCATGTAGGAATCTGCTCAAATGTCATCTCCTCAAAGATGTCTTCCTTGATCTTTCCATCTGGATATCAGCCTCCTCCACCACATCAGATTTTATCTACTTACCTTGAATTTACTTTTTGCTAGTATACTCATGACCACCTGACGTATCACATATTTACCCGTTTTCTTGATGCCCTGTCTTCCCATGGCTGTGTCTACTTTGCTCACCCTTGCATCCCCAGAACACTGCCTGGAACGTATCATTAGTTCTCAAGAAATATTTATTGAATCAGTGAATGAACAAATAAATAAACAGCTCTAACAAGATGAGTATTAGAAAACTCCTGTCAATGAAGGACTCGTGCATTTTCTTTTACTCTAGAAGAGTGAATTCTATTGTATGGCCAGTCTAATTTTTCTTCATCAGTGATGTGATGAATAGTGGAGGAAAATGAAAATCTCCCCCTCACAGCTTTACCAACAAATGCTGCAAACCCGCCCCCTCCAGATGGGAGTTTTCGCATACATGCTTAAGCCCTGGTCACGTATCAAACATAAAGCAGGCTACTTTTAATTTTTTAAATAACTTTTCTTAAAGATTATTCTAGTTCTTTATAGAAATCTGTATCATTGAAGATGAAAGGCCCCTAGACCCTTCTTATTCAACCCTCTATTCCCAGAGGGGACAGTGAACCCAAAGAGGAGAGGGAATTCCTCAAGCTCACGTAGAGGAACGTGAAGGCTCTGATCAGCATCCTCACAGTTAGTCCAGGGCCGAAACTTTGCACTCCAAGATGACACATCTTTAGAAACATGCTTTTTAAATCTTGAAAGCAGCATTTATAAGAAAACGGATCTAGCTATTAAGTGTGGAGCTTTAATGTCTAATGGATTCTTCCCGTCTCTCAGTTATAAATAATCAGAGAATGAATATACTCCCCACACCTTTTTTTTTAAGTCCCAGTTGCATGAAATTATTCTTATCTTTCAAACAAAAAGGCTGGCTTTGGAGTTTAATTAGCTAATCCTTGGTATCTCACATCAAAACTAGTTGTCTTTCCAATGTAGATGTATCATCATTGAAATGTTTACCAGGGAGTATCTTTCATCCAGTTTTCAAGCCACTTTTCTCTTATTTTGAGTATTTGAAGTAGAAAGAGCTTCTTAATCCTTTCGCTGCTTCTTTTTCCAGTCCCTGCTGAGGCTGGAGAAGGAAATAAAATGTACTGAGAACCTGCAGTCTACTCTGTTGTGAGCATTTTATAGGCATGATCTCGTTTAATCCTCATTGCAGCCCTTTAAGGATTTTATTTTTGTTTTACAGATTAAGAAACACTGGGAGGGATAAATTTGATTTTTTTTTCAAGGTCAGGGAAGAAAAATGAATGTAGGATTTAGAATCAGAGAGACTTAAGTTCAAATTTCAGCTCCAGACCTATCTAGCTACGTGACCCTGGGCACATCACTCAACTTCTCCAGCCTCCAGACCAGTGCTGTCCAGCAGAACTTTCGGTGATAATGGAAATGTCCTACCTCTGTGCTGCCCCGTACAAAAGCCACAAGCCACACATGCTGTGGAGCTCTTGGAATGTGGCTAATGCAACTGAGTAAGTGAATTTTAACTGTCACTTAATTTTAATTAATTTCAAGGTATATACCTTTATGTAGTTAATGGTTATCACATTGGTGAGTGCAGCTCCAACTAGTACTCTCTTAGACTCTGGTGAGAGGGGCCCATACCCTGGGCCCTGCACTTTAAAAGCCTATATGGCTTTACTGTAGCCATGGTCCTCCCTATGGAGTAAGGAGGCCACATGCCTAACTGACCACACCTCTTCCATACTTCTACACCATTCCCTGGGTATCTAAAACCATAATCTTGAAGTCCTGCTCAAACAGCTCGAGTCCATTTCCAGAGCTTCCGGGACCTCTTCCTTACTTCCATGCTTCCAAGGGGGATCTATACCTGTAGTATGCACACCCCTAGCACAAAGGATATCCAAGAAGTGACTACTGATGGAATGTATAAACAGAGCATAGACATACTGGCTGGTGTATCCACATGGAAGTGTGCAAGGCCCCCTGGGAGACTAGATGGGGCCATATGTGGGAAGAGAAGGGAGGAGTGCTCAGGCTGGGTTCCAACCCTCGCTGAAATAGCAACAGCCAGTGTTGGGGGAACTTCCCCGAGAACCTCCCAATACATTCCCTTTGGCCTAAGCTTTGGAGCATAGTGGGCCAGTCCTTGGTATCTCACACCGAAATCTGTTATCTTTCCAGGGTAGGCATATAGTTTTTGCTACCGTTTGTAACCAAAGAATACCATTATACTATCCTTATCTCCCAGCAACAGCTCCCAGCCCAGAAGATTCTTTTGTGAGAAGTCACTGGGCCCCCTGCTTCTTCGTTTTCAGACATCCTAACATTCTGCCTGCTTTCAAGCCTTCCTCTCCAGCCTGCCATCACCGTGCCCCGGGAACCCAGTCCGGTGAACAGCCTCACGCCCTCTCCAGCCTGCCATCACCGTGCCCCGGGAACCCAGTCCGGTGAACAGCCTCACGCCCTCTCCAGCCTGCCATCACCGTGCCCCGGGAACCCAGTCCGGTGAACAGCCTCACGCCCTCTCCAGCCTGCCATCACCGTGCCCCGGGAACCCAGTCCGGTGAACAGCCTCACGCCCTCTCCAGCCTGCCATCACCGTGCCCCGGGAACCCAGTCCGGTGAACAGCCTCACGCCCTCTCTGACCCTCCATCATGCAACACTGGAAGTCATCCTGGGCCCTCCTCCATTATCCGTCCCATGTGGTCATCCCAGAGTTCTGTCCATCCATTCCTGTACCTGGCTCTCAGATTGATCCTCTGTCTCTGGGGGACATGTGGATTCGGTTTTTGGCTCTGCCTTTCCTGTGGTTGTGGTGGCTGCTGTGTCATAGAAGAACGAGTGGTTGATGCAGTTACTGCACACCCCAAATGCTGACCATCGGTAAAAGCCAACTCCAAGGCCCATAAATGTTTTTTTCAGAACAAAGAATCCCTTCTGCTATAGCAAGATTAAGGTAAAAACTAAGTAGAAGTTAACTTGAAAAATCTGTGTTATATTTTCCTAAAATGTTCCCTTCTGAAAGTTCATCAAATGTTAGTTTAAGTAAAGCCTTCTGCCTAAACTGTAATTGCTTGGCCACTGGCTCCTGGGGAAAGAGATAATAAGATTTTCTTTATAAATCCTCTGTCTTAGTAGTTTTTTTCTGTAAAATTCAAGGGCAGAGATGATTTTCGAATGAAAGGGAACCCAGAAAGAAATCAAACAAGGATGCAATTGCCTGCAGCCCCTCTAAATATGTATGCTGTTGCCTAACCTGTGCCCTCCTGCTAGCAAGCACTTCCTCCCTTAGCTACTGAAGAACTCCTCTTCATCCTGCAAAACCCTGCTCGAATGCCATCCCTGTGTGAACTTCACCCACACACACATCCATTGAGGCAGGTGCCACTTTCTTTTCTTCCTGAAGCTTCTTACACAGACCTCTCTTACCACACTTTGCATGCTACTTTGGAATTTATTCATCTACATACACCAGACAATGATTTCCTGCAGGGTAGAGGAAGTGGGAGGAAGTGAGGGAAGGACACAGTTCTTATAGTCAGTTAAATAGTATTAAAGAAACAAATTTCTCTATCAGTCTTGCTGGGTCCTCAAGGACTTGGGGCATGGGGAAGAGGAAGAAGAGAAGGAAGAGGGTGAGAATGAGATGGAAAGCAGCACCATCACAGAAGGAATTCATGACTGCAGCCTTTTTAGGTTACAGAAAGCAGCACCCAAAGCCATGAGGAGGCGAGACTAGGAGGAGCTGAAGCAGCTGGTGCTTCGGGGACCAGCACGTGGCTCTTTTGGTCACATGAGCTGGGAACCAGGGGCATAGGAAGCAGCATCCAGGACCCAGAATAAGAAGCTGATGAGGCCAAGCATGTAGGCTGTTACTGAAAACTTTAGTGAACGTCACTCTGTTCCTGGCTTTGTGCTGGAAGAAACAGAATGAATCAGACACGGTCTTCCTCAAGGTTGGAGTGATTCCTCCAAGACTGACCAGGCATGTAAAAATGGCAATAACAGTGGGGCGTGGTCAGTGTTGTGAAGGTGGAGTGGACGAGGCATTGCAGGAGCTCAGAGGCAGAACTCATCCGCTGTGCAAAGGTGCAGATCGGCATTCCTAACCCATGGGGAAGCCGAGTAAGCAGCCAACTCCTACAAGCCTTGCCCCTCCCTCCCAGGGTTCTGGGATGTGCTTCTAAGAGGCAGCATCCTGAGGAAGGACTGCATGGAAAACTTGCTGTGGATAAAATCACAGGAGTTATCCATCCCCAGGGGCTGAGTGGAATGGGAGGATGGTGGACACATGAAGTTTACTGAATGGAGACAAGGAAAGCAAGTAAGAGCGTGAAGTCCCCAAAATAAGGGAATCAGAGAGAGTAAAGCAGGAGCCAGCACCTTTCCAAGCTAGCCCAGCCCAAGGAGAGGAAAGAGGCATTATGTTTCTAAAGACCCATAAAGTTTTTCTCAGGCTTGGGTGCACATTGGAACCACCTGGGGAGTTTAAGTACCGATGCCTGAGTCCTTCACAGAGCAGGGAATTCGTTGGTTTGGAGCCGGCCTGGGTGTTGGGTGTTTAAAAAGCTTCCCAGGTGATTATAAGGCAGTTGAGATTTTTAAAAATCACTTAAGGGAAGATGATACCAAATCTTTCTCAGGTGGAAAGGGAGGGAGGCGTTTAGAGGCAGAGATGGAAGTGACATGATCAGATGGAGGTGTGGAGAGCTCTTTGGGCACTGCAGAGTGGATAGCTGGGAAGGGATGCATTCCTGCAAGGAACCTCCTAGAAGTCCCTCTCACCAGCTATTCCTCTTCTGCCATAAGACACGTTCCCCAGTAAGCACCTCTGCCATTGGTTAAAAAAAAAGGTGGGGGGGATGATATCCGTTTAAGGCAAAAGGCTCGCTATTTTATACTTACTTTTTCCCAGCATTTTAATGACTTATGCCACTAAGTAGTCGCAGCTGAACAGAAAACAGAACGTACACCAACACAGCTGACTACAACCCTATTTTTTAACTTTACTATTTAAATTATCATACAGTAAACTTAGGGTTTTTTTTTTTCCTTTAAGTGTAAAGCTCTAAGAATTTTAATGCACACATTTGTGTAACCACTGCTACTACCAGGACACAGAAGAGTTCCACCATCCTAGAAAAACTCCCGCCTACTCTAAGGCAAATGGCTGCACCGCAGTCAGGAGTAAGCGGAGGTAAACATCCAGTGCAACATGACAGCGGGACTGGAGTGCAGGTGCACAATCCCGTGCATTATATAATCACAGTTATGTAACCATGTTATGGGTGGGCTCATCACCTGGCTCTGAGCCACTGTTGTCTGTGAGGTGTATAAATGTATCACTGACACTGTGAGAGGCAGTGCATCATAAAGCTTTTTCCCACCTGCCTACAGCCCCCTGAGTGTTCTTTCAACTACCAACCACCTGTCGACCAACTCCCCTTGGACCCCAGCTCAGGTTGGGACCTGACAATTGGCATAGTTGGCAGGATTCTGAGGTGAGTGAGTCCTCAGCCCTGGATGATCCCAGGCCGGCTCTGTGGCCCCAGCATGGGTTATGGTACCCAGTGGCAGGTGTTCTGCTCAGATGGGCCATGGTGGAAACATGGGCAGCAGTGGATAGGGCCCCTGAGAGCATGGAGAAAGCGCTGAAGCACCTGCAAGTGCAAGCACTGAGAAGGGGTGTGCCTTTGCTGGCAGGGTTGGATGGGCATTTTTGACTGTGCTACAGGAAGTGCATGCCCGGTCCCTGTGGCATGCAGCATAGGCTAGGGACCTCCAGGCACAAGCAGAGCTCCCGGAGGCCCGGATACACAACTTGGAACAAGAATTGGGTACTGCCGTAAGTGCAGGCTTGAGCACGCCTTCCCAGCCGGAGACTCCCGCTCAGTCTGACACCAAGGAGGAAGAACCCCTGCTGTGGGCTTGCCCCGTGGTCCCCCAGAAACTAGAGCATGAACAGCCACTTGGGTCCCAAGCGTGGGCCCAGGTACACCCTACCATGATGGAGCACACTTTGTATTGTGCCTACACCCCCACTGAGTTGTGGGAGTTAGGCAAACAGTGTCGACAGTGTCCAGGGTGCCCCTACCCACCTGAACGCTCCACCTCTGGAACGAGGAGGTGAGAGTATTTCCTGTTCCACTGCCGGGATGGAAAAGTTGGCTTCTATCACAACTCGCCCCTCCCTCCGTCGTCAATGGTTGCAGGTGCGCAGGCAGTTGGCGCAAGGGCAAGGTGACCACACCCTGATTGAATGGCTGATGGCAGCTATACAGACGGTGTCGAGTGATGCCGGAGAAATACCGGAAACTGTGAGTAAATGGCAATCATATGCAGAGCTGGTGCAGGCAATTCGGGAGACAGGTATATGGCAGGCTATGTTTGATTTAAATACCTGAGGACCAGATGATGAACGCTTTTCCTCCCACATGAGGGACCTTGTGTGGGGCTCTGCACCCCGAGTGCTTTCGGCTCTCTGGACGCCATCCTTACTCCGTACGTGGGGCACCGCATACATAAGGTGACTACTGCCATGGTGGTCCTTGGAAAAGCAGAAAGCAGGCGGTGGGAGTAGGGTGTCCGCACCATAAAAGAGGGGAAGGTCTCCCTTCAACAGTGAGCCACCCCATGGGACAAAAAAGGGCCCCAGTGAGTGACCTGCACACAGATGTGGATTGGTCTGACACTGGCTGGGGTTGCCCAAAAGAAAGTTGATAGGCAACCCAATGAAGTGCCATTAACTTTGTGGAGGCAATTATCCCTGGAGCAGCAATTTTGGAAAATGCCCAAGAGTGGGCAGGCTGATGCTGCTTGACCCAGTCCTGCCCAGATGCTCCAGATCAAGGATTACTTGCAGACCTGCCAAGGAAGAGAGTCTTTTGTGTTTGATTAGGATACTGGCTAAAGTGCCTGGCTTGTGGGGGGACACCAGATGACTGGAGGCCACATATGGAATTGGCAATCCACTGGTCCTCCACCAATGTACGGCGTGTGCTGGTGCTGGTAGATACCAGCACAGACTGTAGCCTCCTCTATGGGAACCCGGATAAGTTTCTGGGCAAGGCTCATACATGGACAGCTATGGAAGCAGCTCAGTTAAAGTGAACCTGTGTCTCTGCATCTCAGCATCAACCGCTTCACTCTCCACTTATACACTGTGTATTCTCTCCTATGCTGGAATAAATTCTGGGGTTGGACATTTTGCATGGTCTGGACTTAGACACCACTGCCAGAGAATTCAGACACTGAGTACTTGTAGTAAAGCTGATACTATGGGGACATAAACATCACTGGCCCCAGGTTCTACCATAACCCCAGTGGATTACCTCCACTTGTCTCTACCGCTTGCCTGGGGGCATACGGAGATAACTGAGACTATTCAGAAGTTAGAGGAGGTGCAGATAGTGCGCGACACCCACAGCCCCTACAATTCTCCAGTGTGGCCAGTCAGAAAGCCTGATGGGACTTGGTGGATGAAATGGATTATCAGGAACTAAACAAAGTAACACCCCCTTTATATGCACCTGCCCCGTCTATCATGGATTTAATGGACCACTTGCTGATGGAATCGGGACGGTACCACTATGTGGTGGACTTGGCCAATGCATTCTTCTCAATCGACATTGCTCCAGAGAGTCAGGAACAGTTTCCCTTCACATGGAAGGAGCGACAATAGTCTTGCACAGCGTTGCCGCAGGGCTACGTGCATAGCCCCACCATATGTCATGGTCTCGTTGCCACGGATTTAGCCACCTGGATGGCCCCCATGTGGATGTATTAGTAACATGTTACTCCCTGGGTATTTAATGTATGGCCTCCGCCATTAGCCATTCATAGGGGAACAACTGGAGAAGGAAACCTCCGCTGGGGATGTACGTACTGTCTGTGTGGCCTATTATGAGCTCCCCAGTAACTTTGGCATGGATACAGGGCTCCAAGGAACCACGGGGAGCTGAAAAGTTGTGGTATCATCATCCAGGGTAGAAGCCCCTGGTGGTTGCAGTGCTATCCAGAGATGAACAGTTGGCCTGTATTGTGCCTGAGGGGCATAATTTACCCCTTTTAGTACCTGTGCCTGCTTTGTTGTTTTGACCAGAGGTTGACATGCTCCAACAGCATTGTGGAATGGGCCCACACCTACGCTGAGATGACTAATATTTCCAGTTGTTGGATCTGCACTGCGGTTCCAGCAGCAGCTGCTTACAACTTGCCCTGGCACATACACCCAGCTTCTATGGAAAACTGGACATGGCTAGAGACTTGGGGGTCCCATAGGCGATGCCTGGAATGTGACACGGCAAGCTTTGGACAGGGAGTGCCGCAAACCTATGGCATGCCTGCCCCCTGACTGACTCACAGCATTTATGACAGATGAGGCTGGCTAGTGGGAGAACACATGGTGCCCCCACCACAGATATCATGATGTATAGGGCAACAGTGGGGTAACCTCACTGTGGGGTGGTTGCCCACCGTAGCATGCACAAATATAACGTGTCGCCACACCAGAGGTGAGGTGGACTAGGTGGCCTCATCAAAGCGGGGCCCTAATGGACTGTGGGGCCCCAGGAGTTTATGGGTCTGGGGAGACATGGGATGATCGTATTTGCCAGTGAACTGGACTGGCTGCTGTGCCTGGGGGTGCCCTTACGTGCCTGCCACTGTGCTTCTCATATTGCCTAGATGCCCACACAACTGGGAGGTTCTGCATTCCTGGTTTTTGCGCCGGGTCCCTTGATGGCTCTACCCCTTAGCTTTGACCATCCCTGGGCAGGTGTCATCACTGTAGAAACACAGGTTACATCCCTTGCAGAGCACACAGCTTGGACCATGAATTACACCCAAGTCACCCTCCTCCTGTTAACCAGTGAGGTTGATCAAACCAGAAAGGTGGTGCTGCAAAACCGATGGCCTTAGATATAGTAACGGCTGCCCAAGGTGGCACCTGTGCCCTTATTGGGACACAATGTTGTACATTTATTCCTGACAATCAACAAAACATAGCAGCAGCCTTGCAAGGGATGTCACAGGAGATTAAACCAGTTGAAAGCCTTACTGACGACCCCCTACAGAGATGGTGGGCATCCCTGGGTGCTGGCCTACGTCAGGCCCTAGTAATCATGGTCAGCATAGCAGGAATATTAGTTGCTGCTCCCCATATTATTGCTGTGACCTAAGGGTCCAGGGTGTCACCCTGTGGGAACATCTCCCCACTAAGAGGACCTCCTCAGCCTAGGGGGTGGAGTGTAAGGACAATGGTTGCACAGCAGTCAAGAGTAGACTGAGGTAAACATCCGGTGAAGCATGACACAGTGGGATTGGAGCGCAGGTGCACAATCCCGTGCATTATATAATCACAGGTATGTAACCATGTTATGAGTGGGCTCGTCACCTGGCTCCGAGCCACTATTGTCTGTGAAGTGTATAAATGTATCACCAACACTGTGAACAGGCAGCATGTAATAAAGCCGTGTCCCACCCGCCTACGGCCCCCCAAGTGTTCTTTCAACTACCCGCCAGCCATCCACCAACTCCCCTCGGATGCCGGTCATCCACCAAACCCCCCTCGGACCCCAGCTCAGGTTAGAACCTGACACTCACTAACCATCCTAGCCACACCCTCTTCTCACCCTGGCAACCACTGAGCTATTTTTGTGCCACCATCATTTTGTCTTAGAGAAGGTCACCCGAATCAGACTAAGTGCAAGTTTTCAAGGATGGATTCTTTCTGCCACGAAATGTCTTGGAGATACATCCAAAGTGTTGTGTGTCAGTCTTTGGTTCCCTTTTGTTGCTGAGTAGTATTTTATTGCATAGACGCACCACAGTTTATCCAACACCTGCTGAAAGATATTGATGTTGCTTCCAGTGTTTGGAAATTTTGAAGACTGCTACTGTATGCATTCACATCTAGTTTTTTGTATAAACACGAGTTTGGGTTTTTTTTTTTCTATAGCTTAAATAGCCTAGAGAGAGATTACTGAGGGATGCAGCCCTGTTACATGTTAGGGCCCACTTTTAAAGAATACAAGTGTTTTCAAGATTAAATAAAATAATATTGGAGGAAAAAAATACTGTACCAGTTGCATGGCATGGAATAATCTTTTTAAAGCATATTTGCTATCTGTATTAGACATAATTGTTGGGGTTATAAAGAACAGAAGTCCTTAGCTTCAGTGAAGATAAATGTGGTAACAGGAAAGGGATGTGTCTCATGGAGCCCCAGGACAGGAATGCAGCAGGAGCCACCAGCAGATGGAGAACAGAGCCAGGAAGCTGCCAGGAATCTCCCTGAATCATTGTATCTGCTTCTCTCTGGGCATCTACTTTATTCTTCTCTGCTGGAAAATATATGCTCTCCTCCTCGGTCCTCAAGATATTTAGAAAATGCCACCTAGAGTTTCAGAGTTCACATATTAGAAGCCTAGTCATACAGCCAGACTGACTCTCTGTCCATGCAGATTCCGTGTTGGTAGGACAAGAACTCTGGCTGGCAGCACATTCAGGCCCAATCAGTAAGAACTTCCATTCCTTGTAACCCAGCACAGCTGCCAGTGACTGCCCCTCCCACCACAACTCTGTGGATTGGGGTGCACTTCCCAGAGAAGAGACACTTGCATGGAGGAGGCCTGCTCTGCATCACCCTCATCCCTGGCCAGACAAGCCTCTGCCCACCCCTTCATAGCCCCCCAACAGGACAGAGGATCAGCCAATCCTGGGCCAGAGTGTGAGATGAGGTCTGGTCTGATTTTGTTCCTGGATAGGTTACTGTACCTTACAGCAGGGGTCTCCAACCCCCAGGCCATGGACCGGTGCTAGTCTGTGGCCTGCTAGGAACCAAGCTGCACAGCAAAGAGTGGCAGGTGAGCATGAGCAAGCAAAGCTTCATCTCTATTTACAGCTGCTCCCCATGGTTCACATTACCACCTAAGATCTGCCTTCTGTCGGATCAGCAGCAGGATTCTCACAGAAGCATGGACCCTAGTGTGAACTACACGTGTGAGGGATCTAGGTTGCACACTCCTTATGAGAATCTAATGCCTGATGATCTGAGGTAGAGCTGAGGCAGTGATGCTGGTGCTGGGGAGCAGCTGCAAATACAGATTAACATTAGCAGGGAAGTTTGACTTCACAGAGACCATAATAAATCAGTTGCCTGCAAACTAATATCAAAACCCTCAGTGAGTGGCAAGTGACAGTTAAGCTGCATCTGTTGGCAGGGTTTATAGAGGCAAGTGAGTCGATGTGCTTCAATTGTACAGCTGCCCCTGGTGGCCTTCAACGTATGTTTGAGGCAACTTCAAATCTCCATACGTTCTGGATTAAAGTCAAGGCAGAATATCCTGAGATTTCACAAAAGCACTGAAAAGCCTCCCTCCATTTCCAACATCCTGTCCGAGTGAAGCAGGGTTTTCTGCACCAACAGCGACCAAAACAAGACCATGGAGTAGACTAGACATTAGCAACGTAATTCGGGTGTCAGTGTCTCCATCACCCCCAGACGGGAGCATCTAGCTGCAGGGAAACAAGCTCAGGGCTCCCGTGGATTCTACATTATGGGGAGTTGTATAATTATTTCATTATCTATTATAATGTAATAATAACAGAAATACAGTGCACAATACATGTAATGCACTGGAATCTCCCAAAACTACCCACTCCCCACCCCAGTCCATGGAAAATTTGTCTTCCATGAAACCAGTCCCTGGTGCCAAAAAGGTTGGGGACTGCTGCCTTAAAGGGTTTCTCTTCACTCTCTTGTGTCTCCTGACATGCCCGGTCCCTCAGGGCAGATCAGCCAGCCTCTTTTCTCTTCCACTCAGTGGCCTTGGTGGGGGAGTGAACTTCTTATAGGGATGGGGTATCTCTCTTTTCTACCAAACCCATGCAGGCATTCCAGTCCCTCATTTAGATTTGGGGAGAAGGTGGTTTGGCGAAACTTTTACTAAAAACTACAAAGATACTTGCCAAGATATGAACAACAAGGTGCTTTCATTCCAGTTCTGCTCCTGAACTAGGTGTAAGGTTGTCCTAGACACTCTCTGAGGGGTGGGGGTGATAGGCAGAGCAGGACTGGAGCACTCCTGGGTCCTTGTCCATAACATCAGTCACGTACCAGCAATGCCCTACCTAATGCCTAATCACTCCCAAGAGGCAGCTGAGACGACATCCCAACTACCTCAGTGGATCTTTCATTACTACTTGCCTGCTCTCTTCAGAGACACGTCAAAGAATTGATAAATAGGTGCGATGGAGCTCTAAATTCCAATCTCCCTTAGAGGAGGATTTGGCTGAAATGTAGCCATTGGCTATCCCTCCATATCTTCCCTCTAGAGATCGCATAGCTGATGATCAAGGTCAAAGGCCTCTGTCTGGCCTCCTAAGCACCCACGTAAGATATAGATTTGAGAAAGAAAACTGTCCTTTGCAGAAGGCCCTGGAATTTTTCCCCTAAAAAAAAAACAACAGTTATGTTTGAAATGGGAGATCAGGGGCTAGTAGAGTAAGTGTGAGCTTTGAAGACTGCAGAATTGGGGTTTACATCCCAACTCTGTTATACACGGCTTGAGAAAATTACCCAAACTCCCTTAGCCGCATTTTCCTCCTCTGCGAAGCATCCCAGGCTGTTGTGAGAATTAAAGAAAATGCTTCCTGTAAGTGCCAGCACCTGGTAAATACTCCCAGCCATTGGTCCTGCCTTCCCTCTCTTTATCAGCACAACCTCAGAAGAATCCCTTTTAAAATTCCTCAGAAAAAATTCCCGTAGGATTTAAAGCTGCATTTGGCATTTTTTACTTTGTTTGCTTAAAAGTAAACATAAAGCATTTCTGTTCACAATTTTCTAAGGGGGAAAAAAATTAAATCATCCTTTTTTTTTTTTTTTTTTGAGACAGAGTCTCGCTCTGTCACCCATGCTGGAGTGAAATGGCACAATATTGGCTCACTGCAACCTCTGCCTCCCAGGTTCAAGCAATTCTCCTGCCTCAGCCTCTCAAGCAGCTGGGATTACAGGTGCTTGCCACCACGCCCAACTAATTTTTTGCATTTTTAGTAGAGACGGGGTTTCGGCATGTTGACCAGGCTGGTCTCAAACTCCTGACCTCAGGTGATCCACCCACCCTTGGCCTTTCAAAGTGCTGGGATTACAGATGTGAGCCACCGCCCCGGCCGGGCATCCCATTTTGTACTCACATGAAGTAAGTTTACAGCTTTTGTATGTATCCAAGACCATTTCATTCTATCCCTCCTTCTTCTGGGCATCCCAGGCCCCTATCATCCTTCTTTAATGGCCCTGAGCACATAGCTAATATTCGTTTGTGTGCATTGGTCTCCCTTACTAGCTTGGGGAACAGGGGCTTGTCTGGGTTATCTTTACATCTCCAATTCACGGCACGAAGCCTGGCACACAACAAAAAACGTGCAAATTTGTTGGGGGAGTAAGGGAACTACTGAAATGTAGTTCCCTGAAATGCCACAGCTATGCTCTGACCCGGAGAGATTTTGATTCATGTCTTCTCTGTGTCATAGCTTGACAGTTGGCTGCTTGAGTTTTAAGCTGCATTTAGAAGTTCCTTATCCTTCCCCTAAAGAAAAAATATCAGTTGCAAGAAATTCATATATTCAATTTACTTGCATGTCCCTTGGAGAAAACCATTCATCTGCAACAGAAAATTCTGTTGATTTGATCAGATCATATATTCCTGTTTAGAGGGCAAAATGTTGAGAAAAATCTACCCCACTGATTGACAGTCTGGTCCTGGAGAAGGTCTGAACCATCATGACTTCTTCCCAGCTGATTATATGCTAGTCATTAATCCTTATTAGGATTATATTACATAACCACGAAACCAGTAATGTACATTACCGTGTAATGTAATCCTAATACGAAACAAGTTTTGCTCAAAGACGGGACTCTGGAGAAAATATTTGTGCACCACCTGTCTGATAAGGGGTTAACATCCAAAATTAAGAATCTCCTACAACTCAGTAACACAAAAACAAATAACCCAATTTAAAAATGGGCAAAGAACTTGAATAGACATTTCACCAAAGAAGACAAATGTCCACAGTTATATGAAAGAGTGCTCAATGTCACTAATAATCAGTAAAATGAAAATCAAAACTACAATGAAATATCACCTCATATCTGTTAGGATGGCTACTATCCAAAATATTTAAAAATAAGTATTGGCAAGGATGTGGAACATTGGAACACTTGCGCACTGTTGGTGGGAATGTAAAATGGTGCAGCTGCTATGAAAACCACTAAGGAAGTTCCTGAGAAGCTAAAAGTAGAACTATCATATGATCCAGTAATCCCACTTCTAAGTATATAGCTTAAAAAATTGAAATCAGAATCTTGAAGAAATATCTCCACCTCCATGTTTACTGCAGCACTATTTATAGTAGCTGAGATATGGAAACAACCCAAATGTCCATCAACAGATGAATGAATAGAGAACATGTGGTATGTATATGCAGTGGGATACTATCTGGCCTTCACAAGGAAGGAAATCCTCCGACAACATGGATGAACCTAAAGGACATCATGCTAAGTGAAATAAGCCAAGCACAGAAGACAAATGCTGCGTGATTCTACTTATATGCAGTATCTGAAGTAGCCACAGTCTCGGAAGGAGAAAATAAAATGGTGGTTGCCAGGAGCAGGGGGAAGGAGGGAGTGGGGAATAGCTGCTCAGCGGGCATAAACTTTCAGTGTTGCAAGATAAATAAGTTCTAGAGATTTGCTGTACAGCGTAGTACCGATAGTTAATAATATTTTGTGCACTTGAAAAGATATTAAGAGAATAAATAGATTTCATGTTATGTTCTTACCACAAAAAAATTCACAAAAAAAAAACAAAGAAATGTTGGAGGTGATGGATATGCTTAGTGCCTTGACTGTGGTGATAACGTAACATGGTGCATTAGGCCAGATAATGTGTAAAGAAAAGAGGTGTGGCCGGGCGCGGTGGCTCAAGCCTGTAATCCCAGCACTTTGGGAGGCCGAGACGGGCGGATCACGAGGTCAGGAGATCGAGACCATCCTGGCTAACACGGTGAAACCCCGTCTCTACTAAAAAATACAAAAAACTAGCCGGGCGAGGTGGCGGGTGCCTGTAGTCCCAGCTACTCGGGAGGCTGAGGCAGGAGAATGGCGTGAACCCGAGAGGCGGAGCTTGCAGTGAGCCGAGATCGCGCCACTGCACTCCAGCCTGGGCGACAGAGCAAGACTCCGTCTCAAAAAAAAAAAAGAAAAGAAAAAGAAAAGAAAAGAGGTGTGATTGGCACATGGTTCTGCAGACTGTACAGGAAGCATGGTGCCAGTATCTGCTTCTCGTGAAGCCTCAGGAAGCTTCCACTCATGGCAGAAGGCAAAGCAGGAGCAGGCACATTGCATGGTATGAGAGCGAGCAAGAGAGGAGACGTTCCAGGCTCTTTCAACCAGTTCTGATGTGAAATAACTGAGCAAGGACTCACTCATTACCATGAGGATGGCACTAAACCATTTATGAGGGATCCACTCCCATGATCTAATACCTCCCACTATACCCTACTTCCAACACTGGAGGTCACATTTCATCTTGAGATTTGGAGGGGACAAATGTCCAAATCATATCACGTGGATGTGTACATATATCCAAATCCAGCAAAATGTATACATTAAATATGTGTAGTTGTTGTATATCAATTGTACCTTAATAAAGCTTAAAAACAAATAATTTTTTTAAAAGACTGACTCCGGGAATAAAGATAAATTCTCTAATCTCTCAATTTTCCACCCTGAGTGCAAGATTAAAGAAGTTCATTGCATCCCAAGACAGCGCTTCAAGTTCAACTATAAGAGGAGATGAAGGCCAGGCACAGTGACTCACGCCTGTAATCCCAGCACTTTGGGAGGCTGAAGTAGGTGGATCACAAAGTCAGGAGATCGAGACCATGGTGGCCAACATGGTGAAACCCCGTCTCTACTAAAATACAATAAATTAGCTGGGCGTGGTGGCGGGCACCTGTAGTTCCAGCTACTCTGGAGGCTGAGGCAGGAGAATTGCTTGAACCCAGGAGGCAGAGGTTGCAGTGAGCCGAGATCGCACCACTGCACTCCAGACTGGCAACAGAGCAAGAACCCATCTCCAAAAAAAAAAAAAAAAAAAAAGGAGATGAAACTGTAAATATCTGACATCCACATTGAGAAGATGTGGCCAAAAAGGTCAAAAAGTGAAAGAAATGTTTATGGGCAGGACAACCCTGATCAGTGCAGGCTGAAGAAGGTTGTCATTTAACTCTCTCACTAAACAAAGCCCAAAGCCCTTTTTTATCCACTTTGAACAGCTCCTCTTCCTTTGAAGCCCACCTCAAACTTTGTGTCTGATGACTACACCATTCCTCCAAACAGGCTCAGTTAGAGTCATTCCTCATTGTGCTGGGTGTGTTTGCATCTGTTTCTCCCATAGGAGAGGAAATGGGGTCTTAGTTCTTTGGAACGCTCCCCCAGTACTTGGCATATATAAGCAATCATGACAAGAGCAGCTTGCATTCACTGTATCCTGCAGTGCTCCAGGCACCTTTGCTATGGACATTACAAACACTCCATATCCAGTCATTCCATATCCATTACAAATGTTTCTATCATTTAATCCTGAAAACAAACTCACAAGAGTTAGGGGAATTGTTTTCTGCTTTTCTCCCAATATTTTATTTTAAAACTTTCAAACACACAAAAGTTGAAAGAATTATACAGTAAACACTCGTATACCCCCTACCAAGATTCTCCAATTAACCTTTTTACTTGCTTTATTACATCTCTCTCCATCTATTCTTCTCTTATAAATCTATCAATCCTCCTTATTTTGGGGTGCATTTTTTTCAGTGCCAGAAGTTTTTAATTTTTAAATTCTTTTTTCAAACGTCTAAATTCAGGGGTACATGTGAAGGTTTGTTGTGTAGGTGAACATACATCACCGGGGTTTTTTTGTACAGATTATTTTGTCACCCAAGTACTAAGCTGAGTACCCAATAGTTATTTTTTCTCATCCTCTCCCCACTCCTACCCTTCACCCTCAAGGAAGCCCTAGTGTCTGTTGTTCCCTTCTTTGTGTCCATATATTTTCATCATTTAGCTCCCACTTATAAGTGAGAACATGCAGTATTTGGTTTTCTGTTCTGAGTTAGTTTACTAACTATAATTACCTCCAGCTCCATCCATGTTCCTGCAAAGGATATGATCTTATTCTTTTTATGTCTGCATAGTATTCCGTGGTGTATATGTACTACATTTTCTTTGTCCAATCTGCCATTGATGGGCATTTAGATAGATTCTATGTCTTTGTTATTGTGAACAGTGCTGCAATGAGCATAAACATGCATGTGTTTCCATGGTAGAACGATCTATGTTTCTTTGGGTATATACCAAGTAATGGGATTGCTGGTCAAACAGTAGTTCTGTTTTTAGTTCTTTGAGGAATCACCACCTTGTTTGCCATGGTGTTTGAAGTAATTTACACTCCTACCAATAGTGTATAAGAATGCCCTTTTCTCTGCAACCTCATCAGCATCTGTTATTTTTTGACTTTTTAGTAATAGCCATTCTGACTAGTGTGAGATGGTATCTCATTGTGGTTTTGATTTGCATTTCTCTAATAATCAGTGATGTTGAGCTTTTTTATATGCTTCGTGGCTACATGTATGAATTCTTTTGAAAAGTGTCTGTTCATATCTTTTTAATGGAGTTATTTTGCTTTTTTCTTGTAAATTTGTTTGTGTTCCTTACAGATGCTGGATATTAGACCTTTCTCAGATGCATGGTTTGCAAATATTTTCTCCCATTCTGTAAGTTGTCTGTTTACTCTGTTGATAGTTTCTTTTGCTGTGCAGAATCTCTTAACTTTAATTAGATCCCGATTTGTCAGTTTTTGCTTTTGTTGTGATCGCTTTTGGCATCTTTATCATGAAATCATTGCCAGTTCCTATGTCCTGAATAATATTGCCTAGGTTGTCTTCCAGGGTTTTCATAGTTTTGGGTTTTACATTCAAGTCTTTAATCCATCTGCAGTTTATTTTTTTTTATATGGTGTAAGGAAGGGATCCAGTTCCAAGCTTCTGCTTATCGCTAGTCAGTTATCCCAGCATTGGGATGTTATTTTAAAGTAACTCACAGTTTCAGAAAGGTTAAACATTTTTGCAGAAGGCCGTACAGCAAATAAGCAGTAGAGCCAGTATTTAATTCCCCATCTGTTTACTGAAGAATCGATTTTCTTCCTGCTCTGCTATTCTGCACCTGATCAATATTTGCTGAATGAATGAAAAGGCAATGTCATTTGTGAACAGCATAGGTACAGATATGTTCATGTATTGGCAAATAAAAAGCTGCATTCAAGTGTGCTATGTCCATATTTTAAAGAAGTTTTCATTCAGTAATTTAATAAACATATTTACTGGGCTATGAATTTATATTAGAGTTTTCATTTTTGTGGGAGAAACAGATACTGAAAACAACTTAAAAATTGAAAAAACATTCAGATAGTGATTATGCTATGAAAGAAATCAAAAAGGATGAAAGTGTAGAAAGTATCTGGGTCCCAGAGCTGATGCTGGCTGGGAAGGAAGGAGCAAGGAGCACCAAGGAAGGTAAAAGTAACTCTGCTGATGAATCCCAGTGATGAGAAGAAATCAGTCTTGCAGAAGACGTAGAGAAAGCACGTTTCACCCAAAAGGAACAGCAGGTGTAAAATCACTGAGGTGGGAACAAACTTGACACATCTGGGCACTAAAAAAACAGTCAGGGAGGCTGAGCAAACATGAAAAACCATAACAGATGAGATTAGAGAGAGGTATAGGGGTGACCTCATAGAGTAAAGTAGAAATCTTGAATGTAAACTATAGATGCAATGGGAAGCAATCGGAGAATTTTTAAAAGGCAAGGGTGACAAAATCTGATGCACCATATGTAAAGATTACTCTGACTAAATACACAAACTAAACTTTAGAAGCCAAGATTGAAAGCAGCGAGACTAGTGTTATGGGCTAAATTGTGATCTCCCAAAATTCATATGTTGAAGTTCTAACTGCCAATACCACAGAATGTGGCTATATTTGAAGACAGGGCCTTTAAACAGGCAATTTTTTTTTTTTTTAATTTAAACAGCTTTAGGGATCCAGGTGATTTTTGGTTACATGGATGAATTGTATAGTGGTAAAGTCTGGGTTTTTAGTGCACCCATCACCTGAATAGTGCACAGTGTACACAATTGGTAGCTTTTTGTCCCTCAGTCCCCCTCCCATCCTCCCTCCTTCTGAGTCTCCAGTGTCCATCATACCACTCTGTATGCCTTTGAATATGTATCACTTAGTTCTCACTTACAAGTGAGAACATATGGTATTTGGTTTTTCATCCCCCAGTTACTCCACTTAGGATAATGGCCTCCAGTTCCATCTAAGTTGCTGCAAAACACATTATTTTATTCCTTTTTATGGATGAGTAGTAATCCATGGTGTATATATATCACATTTTCTTTATCCACTCATCAGTTGGTGGGTACTTAGGTTGATTTCATATACTTGCCATTGTGAGTTAAACAATTAATTTAAACTGTGATCATTAGGGTGGGCCTTAATGAAATATGACTAGTGTCCTCATAAGAAGAAAAAACTTAGACTCAGACACACACAAGGGGAAGATCATGTGAAGATGCAGGGAAAAGACAGCTATCTACAAGTCAACAAGAGAGAACTAAGGAGAAACCAACTCTGCCTGCACCTTGATCTTGAATTTCCAGCTTCTCAAATTTGAGAAAATTAATGTTAAGCCACCCAGTCTGTGGCATTTTGTGAAACAGTCTTAGCAAACAAATACAACCAGTTTAGAGACTGTCGCCATGGTCTGCTTGAGGGAAGTTGATGTCTTGAAGAGAAATGGCAACATTAGGATATATTTTGAAAGTAAAGCCACCAGGATTTGCTGATGGATCGGATGCAAGAGAGAAGGAAAGAGAAGAGTCAAAGTCAAGGAGGACTCTAAGGACTGGGCTTGAGCTATTGGATGAATGAAGGTGAGGATAATCTGGAGAATAACTCATTAGTGGTGGAAGTCTGGAGTTCTGTTTTGGACAAGCTAAGATGAGCAATTGAGCAGCCAATAAAGTGTAAGCTATGTTGAGCCTGCATGGTAACCATGGAAATATTTAATTCCACTGAGCATCTGATGTGTACTAAGCACCATGCTTGGCACTTTTGCAAAGAGATAGGAATAAACTTTAGATCTTAAAGAACTTATGATCCAAAAATTCATTAACTAATTTTAAAGCCTCCATGATCTATGTCCCACAGGACCATATGTCCTATAGCAGTCAAAATCAAAGACAAATTCTTGGACAGAACTGGAATGATGTAATAAATTTCTAGGGCATGTCTGGGGCCAGGTGCATGTGACATTTGAGTAGGAGTCAAGGATGTAAAACTGCCTACATAATCGTGTTAAATGATCAGAAATTAACATAACATGTTTTTGTTAAGATGATTTCATTTGTCTGGGAAGCTGCATTCTTAGAACAAAGAGAGTCAAGGACAGAAATGTATTATGAGATAAGTTCCACCTTCAGACTCAACCCACGCAAGTCAAAAAAAATTAGATTAGCCTTCAGTTCATGAACAAGTGGTGCTTGACATCCAAAGAAATGGCTGGAGTAAGGGATGTTGTCCTCTTTTTATTTCTTTGGAATAGAGAAGCAGAAATCCATACTACCTCCCATCTGGCTCCATGCTTCAGAGATATGTCTACTTCCTGAAATTGAGCAGGGTCTTGCTAGGGCCCAGCCTGGCCCCCGATGGCAACACTGGAGCTTAGCTCCATTTTTCCTTCTTGGTTTCCCATTCCAACATTTGGCATACTTTTCCCAAATGTATTTTCCAGTGTCTTTTTTTGTTAGGTCAGGCTGAATATAGAATATTTACACTGACTCATCCACCTAACAGTGTATTGTGAACATTCTTCATATTATTAAACATCGTTTGACATTACAAGTCAACGGTCCTCTGATATTCCATCATTGGGACACATACTCATCTAGGCAAGTCCTTTGAGTTGAACATTCAGAAGGTTATAAATAGTTTCCTTTCAGAGAGAATGGTGCAATTAATGATTGCAATGCTAATTCGGATGTTCTTCTACTCTTCTAAAGATTGCTATTTTTAAGACATAGAAGTATCTTTGGGCCCTGTGTATGAAATTTATCCACCACTGTTGGCTCTGCCTATAAGCCTTCCCTCCTTTGACCTTCCCCCTGTGTCTGATAACCTCACCTGAGCCTCGCCGCAGACCCTCTTAAGCACTCAGGATCTACAACTGCCTTCACACCACCACCACCCCCATACTCCAGAACGTAAGTGCTGATGTGGACCAGGCCTGAGGAGGCTTTGGAGGAAGTCTCTGAAGTCGTGGAAGGGGAGATTTGAAACCTGGGGCAAGGCTACTGCTCTAGGTAAAGAGGGAGAGAATTCAAACCTATTAACAACCTAGAACCCTCACTCAGAAGTGGTTTTCCTGAAAGCTCAACTCAAAAAAGGAAACCCTGCAGGAAGGCACAGAAGCCCCGTGGGAGAGCTGCATGAGGGTCTGTAGTGCGGAGGACTGACATTGCAAAAGGCAACAGAGCCAGTGTCAGCTGCTCACTGACATTAGAATGATAGTGGCCAGATGCAGTGGCTCAGGCCTGCAATCCCAGCACTTTGGGAGGCTGAGGTGGGTGGATCGCCTGAGGTCAGGAGTTCGAGACCAGCCTGGCCATGGTGAATCCCCGTCTCTATTAAAAATACAAAAATTAGCCAAGTGTGGTGGCACATGCCTGCAATTCCAGCTACTTAGGAGGCTGGTGTGGGAGAATCGCTTGAATCCAGGAGGCAGAGGCTGCAGTGAGCCAAGATTGCACCACTGCACTCCAGCCTGGGTCTCAAAAAAAAAAATAGAATAATAGTGGATGTATTTTTATACGTGTTTTTGCTTTGCGTTTTAAAATGTGAATAAATTTTTGTTGAATTGTAGCAAATGTCTTTTTATTGTGTTTATTCATTTTTACTTATCTTATTGAATGCCAAATATTAAATTAATTTTCTCTTTTAATTTTTAATTAATTAATAAAATTATATTATATGGTATTACTTGAAATACAGAAATACCAGTATTTTTATTTTATGCCAGTATTAAGATGACTAGTTGCATTGAACATCTTGACATATAAATTTTTCCACAAAATTACATGAAGCTCCATGCCCCAGTATCAGGAGTCATGCCTAGAAATCTATACCCACCCTTTGCAAGCAGTCCTAACACTGTGCTTCAGAAGTAGTAGTGAAAACTTCACAGTAGTCAAATCAGCTATTGGATGCTGAGTCGCCCCCCACAGTCTTCCTCCTGTCTCCTGGTGACCGGTTCCTCCTATCCTCCCAACCTCTGTGAAGTAGAAGCCCACGTTGCTGGCTGGAGTCTGTTCTCTCTCTTTTCCTGGGATTTGGCATGTGCACGACTTCCCACATCTAAGAACCTCGGCTCAATTCTTCTCCCATCCAACACATCCTCAGCTCCAAGCTCTTCCCCATTCATAATCCTAAAACTTGTAACTCACAACCCCTCCCCCAACAAAGTAATCAAAACCCAAAACCCAAAACCACAGCCTTGGAAGAGAAGGGAAAATAACCTCTCTGCAACATTCCTTGACTTCTCCATCTGCTGTTCTCTTAATCTTTCTACAGAAAGCACAGGGAATAAGAAAGAGAGGAAAACATCTCATCTGTCATGAAGTGACAGAAAAAATAAGCATACTATGTCCTTCTGTCCCAAAGTTTAGCCAACAGTAGAGCAAAATGTAGCAGAAACAGAGTAGGCAAACATACAACGCTGGCTTACAAGCTGGGTGGACTGGAAAGTTATTTCGTGGAACTCTCTTGCACAATAAAATAGTGCAATAATAGCTACTGCATAGAAGTTGGTGCAGATTCAATATATATAAAGTACCCGGAGTATACTATGCATTTTAGTAATGGTAACTATTATTAAATACTCACACACCTCATTCATGGCTCCCATCTATATGGAGTTATAAAAGTGACTTGGCTGTGCTGAACAAGAGAGCACTCTTCTCAGTCCCGGGGAAACACGCTGAGCACTGGAAAGAAAAAACGTTTTGACACAGTGCCATTAGCAGGACTAACAAACATTCACAGGAAATTCCCTTGGTGCCCATTAGCCATTCAAATCTACCACTCTTGAGTTTGTCTAAGCACATGTTGAAGCACTTTATGTTTTCAGCTCATAAAACCTCTTGGGATAACAAGTCCCACTGGTTAATCATAGTCCATAAATCACCTCTTCACTAACACGACAGCATTCAGGGGAGGCAATGAGACTGGGGGGAAGGAGCTCAGGCTCTGTTTTCAGGTGTGGGTTGAGTCTTCCTTTTTCTACTTGTGAGGTCTTGAGTAAGTGGCTTACCTCTATGATCTCCAGGTTCCTCACTATAAAGTAAGGAAAATGGTACCTAAGCCAAACCTTCAACCTCAAAGCCTTTGATCCACTGTCTTCCCTCCCTGCTAGATTGCTTTCCCACGCATATCCACTTGGCTTGCTTGCTCACTTCATTAGTCATTGCTCAAACTCACCTATAAGAAATTTCCCATGTCTATACCATAAATACCTTAAAAAGGGGAGACAAAATGTAAAAAAAAAAAAAAACACTTTTCTTTTCAGACATTGGACAATACGTAGGAAAATACTTTTACTTAGAGTAGATAAGCAAATTAGATGAGTTTTATTAAAGAATTTGTTTTCTGTCTGTAGTTAATATCTGGACTTCAACATAGGGAGAAGAAGCCCAAACAGAGACTGAAAATCTTATTGAGCTGAACACTAGAGGACAGCGATGACTGGAGTTTGTGGGGAAGAATACCAGAAAGAAGAAAGCTAAGCAGAGAAAATTCTCCAAAAATCTGTATAAGGTCTTCTGTATCTATCTTTGGAAAGATGCTAATTTTCATGTGCATAGGATAAAACTCTACAGGACTGCAAAAAACAGCTGCTGAGGACCTACCAGCTGAACAAATCCCATTGCTCCCATATATCTGGGAAACATTTGAGTACCTACCACCCAGAGTGGAGAGAACATAGTAAAACCTGAGACCAAAGACAATACCCACCAACCGTAGAATATCCATTCTGGTCAAACACTGTCAGAATATATGCTGAGTCATAACCAATCTTAGTACATTTTAAAAGACTGAAATAACATGTATATATTCTCTAACCACAGTAGAACTAAATAATAAACCAATAACAAAAAGACATCAAAAAAGCACTAAATATTTCTAAATTTAACTACATACATCTAAATAGTCCATGGGTCAAAGAAGAAATCACAAAAAAAAGTAAAGTATTTTAAACAGAATGAAGTAAAAACAAAACATAACAGTTGGATGCAGCTAAATCAGTACTTAGAGGGAAATGTGTAGTTGTAAATACTTCAGAATGTTTTAAATAGAATGACCTGAAACCAGGTATCTAAAAGTTTACCTTTAAATGTTAAAACAGAAGAGAAAATTAAACTCAAGTTAAAGAGTAAATAGAAAACAATAAAGATGTGTGTGGAAATTAATGAAATAGAAAATGGTCAAGCAATAAAAACTTTAAGAATAATAAACTCAAAGCTGATTATTTGAAAATTCTTTTTTTGAAAAAAAGACCTCTAGCTACCTGGATTAAGAAAAAAACTAAACACAAATGAACAAGCTATATTCCAATAAAGGTACATCACTACAGATCCTAGAAATATTAAAAGTATAATAAAGAAATATTTTAAACAATCCTATGCCAATAAACTTGATAAATGAACAAATTTCTTAAAAGACACAAATTACCAAAACTGGCACAAGAAGAAAATGTGAATAGCCCTGTATCTATTCAAGAAATTGAATTTGAAATTTAAAATCTTTTCACACACACACACACACAAACTTTAGACCAAATGACTTCACTAGTAAATCTATTACTCACAAGAGAAATAAAACCAATTTCACAAAAACTCTTACGAAAATTAAGAAGGGATTATTATTCGTTATTTAGAAGACTGGACAGAAACAAACCACCAACCAACCAATGTGGGATTTGGAAACAGTTAAGAAGGTTAAATGCTTGAATCAGAGATAATTAATTACTCCTCTTGCTGGAGGTTTGTAAAACCATGAAATGTAATTCTTAGCCCATAAATTATGTCTCCAGCAGGAACGACTTTCAAAATGACACCCACCTTGTCAGCAGTGTAAGCCACAAAGGGATTCTCTCCCCAAAATTGGGAAGTCCTATGACTTTTCTGGTCAGTAATACAAGTTAGTTCTTTGGGCACTTCAAATCCCAATTTTCTTTAAGCCTCAAAACACTTTCTCCATTCAGCGATTTAAACATCTATTCCTGTGACATAATATGGTAATTTAAAAAATTTCTTCACTTGATTTATAAATAAGACTTCTCCCTCTTTCCTCAGCTCAGGACTTGAGTGGAAGGAAGTCTACACATAAGAGGTGCATTCACCTTTTTTATTTCCCCACCTTCCACTTTCTCTGCAAGTTTGCTAACCAAAGTCTCTGATCCCTCTAGGGCTCAGTAAAAGCAGGAGGAAGAGGTAAATGGAGTCGGAAACTTCGCAGCTGACTGATGATGTCATAGCTCACATCATACTTGCTGGGCCTGGAATATGATTAAACCTGGTAATTTATCTTACGGACCGTCCTTGAATTCTGCAGAGACCGCATCACCCCCACCCCATTTGCTGCCCACATCTAACCCGTAGGAAGCACTCACACTTTCTCTGACCAAGATACCAGCCCTTCAAACATCTCTAAAGGCTACTCTCTACATGCTTTAGATTTTTACCAGCAGAAAATCTTTTCCCCAAATCTCCTTTAATCTCTCCTTTTTTATATATAACTTTGAGGACTTAAAGGTCACCCAACAGTTTTAGATCACTTACTCTGAATCTCTGCATGGAAGTCTTAACCTGAAATAAGACATCTATTGTCTTCTGCTCAACTGAAATTGAGCAAAGGTCCCATGGTAATGTCCTAATGTATATCTATGGAAAAATTATGAGAAAATAAAACTGAATATTTCTTTGACCACTTGGGTGGTGGATAGAGCTGTTAGCTTCTTAAGCTTAAAAATTTTTTTAGTTTAATGTGGGCAAATTTGATGAAATAAACAGCATTTTAAACTTTCTGTTTATCAAAAACATGTTTAACTAAAACTGAAACTTAAAAATCAAATGGGTTTAAAAATATCTAAGCATATTTAGCAACAGAAGGATTAATGTATTGCTTACAACATTTCTTATCTCCTAGTTTTAAAATGGATGCGTGCCATTGTAGAAAACTTGGGAACAAATATAGAAAAGTATGTTATAATTTCCCCACAGAGAGAAAAGAGAATGACATATCACATTTCCTAAATTTTCTATATCATATTAGCTGTGATTGTAAGTTGTTACTGACCAAGAAGAGTGTGAAATCCACAAGAACTCATATTAGGGGGTCCCTCCACTTCCACTGAGCTGTACAACCATCTCAGGGATTATAGTCTCAAGAAAATAATGGCAAACCCAGCTGTTAATTCAGGGTGGTTTTCCCTGTCCACCTGCTCTTTCTGCTATGAAGAGGCCCCCGGGGAACACTCACCCTCTTCCACCATCTGTTGGGCACTGCTGCAGGTGAGTCGCAGAGATACCTACAAGGTCTTACAACTTCTAGGAACACTCCTAAGGAGGTCTTGATCTCTAGCATGCCAGGAAACCTGCCACCCTCCTCAGCAGGTAAATAGGCTGTGTCAGAAGTGGACTGCTCTTCACCTGCACTCTCTAAATCATATAACCCAACCCTGTCTTCTTGGGCAGTGCAGCTTAATCTCTTCCACAGGCCAAGATTTCATGGACAAAAATCTGTTAACTCTCTCCAGGAGGTAAAAAGAAGCCCAGGTTTCAAGGGCACAAAGTCCCACCTAAAAAGCAGGAAAAAAATATATATTTTTTCTCTTCTATGATAGGACTATCACCAAGAAAACATGACCTACTTAAATTCTTAGTGTGTTAGTCTGCATCATTAACTTTTCAAAAAAATGCCTTATTACCAGAATAAATAGGAAAATTAAAATAATGCACAACCCCATCCCCTGGAGATTAATGAATTAATGTACTTATTATACTTAGAGCTAAAACTAATTGGTAAGACAGAATTTTTAAAAAATATACAAATAAGAAGGCTTTGGATAAATAGGGTAAAATGTGTGGCAATTAATTCACAAAAAAAGGGAACTAAACAAACAGCTCTGGGAAGGTGGAACAGAGATGCTTTTTCCTGTTTGTCCTGCTAAGTGTAACGAGGGATCCTGGATGGTTTTTATAACACAAATTTTAAAAGATGCTGAAAAGGGGAAAGAAGAAGGCAGAAGAGCTGGAGACTTTGGAACCCAAGAAACATCACTATGGTGAGTTCCCTGGGTTTCTTTTTGCCTCAGGTATCCCAGGCTCTATAGCAGAAAAGTTAGCAATCCGGAAATGCCAGTGACCATGGACAAACAAAACAAACAGAAGAAACACCTGCTCTTTCTAGCCAAAGGGCTGGGAAAGCCACAGTCAAGCCAGACAGAAAACATTTAGACAATAGCTCTTCTGCTCCAGCAAAACACACAAGGGTCGGGGGGACAACTTCTGCTCCACTCTCACTCTGCCAACAAAGGCCAAATGCAAAGCCTGGATTTTCACACTTATGATGATGTAACAAGACATCTCAATCCCTCTGCCGTGTCCACCACTCCCTAAGCACCATGGTATCCATGGTGACCAGCTCCGCCTGGTAGAAATGAAATGTTCTTTCTTCTCCTCACTGGCGTAGTATCAAAAGAGGCCAAATGAAGAGTCATAACTTTCATCACTGCTTAGTGGTAAAAAGCCATTACCTTCGTAGTCTCAGTGGAGAGTCTACACATGGAACAGCAATGGGGTGCCCTTTCTTCTCCCAGCAAAAGTCTTAGTGAGGAGACTAAACTCCCACCTCCATCCAGCACTAACAAAAAGTGTCTCTCCCTCAATGTAGACAGAGGTTGAGTGGGGAACCTGGACTTCTACCCTCACCGGCCAGTAATGAAACGGTGCTCTCTCTCTTTCACCTGCCAGAGCCAGAGCAGTGTCAGAGAATATCTACTGAAGCACAAAATTGAAATAAGAACAAGAATCTTATAAAATAATACCTAAAATGTCCAGGATTTGACTAAAAAAACACGTTCATCATTATAAGAACCATGAATATCACAAACTGTATTTTTAAAAGCAATCAACAGATCGCAATACTAGCATGGCACAGACTTTAGAATTCTCTGACAACGATTTTAAAGCAGTCATCATTAAAATGCTTCCACAAGCAATTATGAACATACTTGAAACAAAAAAAAAATTGAAAGTAGAACAAAGAGATAGAAAGTGTCAGCACAGAGATAGGAGATATAAAAGAAAAAAAAGTAGAAATTGTGTAACTAAAAAGTACAACCTCCAAAATAATGAAACTCACTGGATGGGCTCAACAGCAGAATGGAGAGGACAGAGTAAAGAATCGGTGACCATGAGGATGAAACAACAGAAATTACCTAGTCTGAAAAAAACAGACAAAAAATAAACCGAAAAATAATGAATAAAGCCATTTGTTCATATAGGGACATACTGAACTATAATAAAAGATCCACCATTCGTGTCATCAGCATCTCAGAAGGAGATGGATCCTGATAAGACAATGAAAAGACAAGCTACAGACTGGGAGGAAATATTTGCAAAACACCTATCTGACAAAGGACCTATAACTAGAGCATAGAAAGGACTCCCAAAACTCGTTTTTAAAAGATCAATCCAATTATAAAATGGACAAAGGACATGAAGAGACATTACGTCAAAGAATAAACAGATATCAAACTGTTACATGAATGAGTCAGAGATGGTCTCTGCATATTGGTCCCCAGGTTGTTTATTTTTTCATTGCAGGTTGAAATCCATTAACTTAAGAGCCTGCTAGCACCAAGGTCAAATGTTTACACATCCATTTGTGAAAAGAAAAGAAAGGAAAAGAAAAAAGGAAAGAAAAGAAAAGAGAGGAAGGGAGGAAGGAAGAAAGGAAAGGAAAAGAAAAGAAAGGAAAGGAAGAGGGGGAGGGAAGGAGGAAGGGAGGGAGGGAGAGAGGGAGGGAGGGAGGAAGGGAGGAAGGAAAGTAAGTCTGCCCAACAGGCAAAATTTTAGCTATTTAAAGCTTCTCTGCTTTATATACCTGGCAAAATTTTACCACATATCAGCAGACTTAAGCTAGAGGCTTGCAGTTATAAGACCCCAAACTACTATGACCCTTTAGAGTTCTGTGACACAGAGACTCCATGCTATGCTGCTGAGTGACATCACCTATACATGTAAGCCAGGCCTGTTATCTTTCTCCCCTGAGAGCTCCCTGCCCTCCTCCCCTTCTGAGTATGGGACCTGTGCACTGCACCATAGCTTCTGGAAAGACTCCTGCTTTGAGGGAACTTCCCCTTTCACTCAACCGTGTCCAAGTGCCACCCAACAAACACTTGTTGTGTGTTGCTGCTTCTTGTGGTCATATTATATTCCTTGATCAGCCCCAAATCCCTCAAACCCCAACACAAATACACATGAAAAGATGTTCTATATCACTAGCCATTTAGGGAAATGCAAATTAAAACCATGATGAGATATCACTATACACCAATTAGAACAGCTAAAATAACAAATATTGACAATACCAAATGCTGGTGAAGATGTAGAGAAACTAGCTATCTCATGTATTGCTGGTGGCAATGTAAAATGTGCAGCCATGCTGCAAAATGGTTTGTCAATTCCTTTAGAAATTAAACACACACTTACCATTCAACCCAGCAATTGCGTTCCTGGGCATTTATCCCAGAGAAATAAAGCATATGTCCACACAAAAGCCTATATGTGATTGCTCATAGCAACTTCGCTGGTAATAGCCCAAACTGGAAATAGCAAAACAGGTAGGTGAATGGCTAAACAAACTGTGGTGCTTTCATACCATGGAAAACTACTCAGCAGTAAAAAGGAATGAATTATTGACACATGCACCAACTTGGGTACATCTCAAGGGTATTATGCTGACTGATACAAGTCAATCTCAAAGGGCAAACACTGTATGGTTTCATTCAAATAACACTTTCAAATAACAAAATTATGGAGATAGAGAATAAATTAGTTGTTGCCAGGGGAGAAAGGGACGGGCGTGAGTAAAAAGGGTGGCACAGAGGAGATGCTTTATGGTGATGAAAGTGTTCTATGTCTTGATTGTTGTCATAGCTACACAAATACATAGGACATAGAACTAAACACATGCACTGTGCCCTGGTCAAATTCATGGCTTTGCTAATGCATTATTATTGTATAAGATATGAAGAGAGTTCATTTAAACTGGCACAGAAGAATTTTTCCTAAACCTCTCCACTTAGCCAACTCACCATTCTCTCTGTGAAGCAGGTGGACAGATACCCACTGGGTCGTTATCGCTCCACACTGGGGGCTGCTCCCCTGTGCTCTGCGTCCTGAAGCTTTCACTAGCTGAGCTGTCTGCTTACCAGGAGTGAGTTGTATTTGTTCTCAAGCCTCCTAATGCCTCTTGAGCCATTTTTTAAAATTATGTGATTAAAATAAACATTATAGAAACCAATTACATAAGAATAGGATAAATAAGAGAGTTACTGTTTCAATGAAAACTAAATTAAAGGCTTTGGAAAGGCTCAAAAAAAGCAAGTCACTCATGCAAAATTATGGTCGTGGAATTAAGCCTGGGCAATGGATTTGAAGGGGGTAGGAATCTTAAATGTCCAGAAGGATGCCGCATTCAGAGGTTTCACAAGGATCTCTAAGTCATTGCTCCCTTTTGCAGAATCCTAGATTGGAAATTTTGGATAATGCATTGTGGATCATGCATGTGCAGGAAAGACAACACACAACTCCAAACAGAGGACACACACCAAGACATTGGCCCTGCATCAATAGATGAGCAGTATACAGATTTAGATACAGACATAAGTAAAATAAAACGCTTAAGGTATGTTTGTGTAATTCTTGATTCCCTCATTTTAACTGACTACCTCTTTCAAATATTTCTAATAGGATTGTTCCTGTACTCTCTTGTTCAATAATGGACATCAAGAGCCACCCCCAAAATTCTATCCTCCGACCTAGTCATTCCACTTCGGAAAATTTCATCTAAGAAAATAATTCCAAAATCTAGAAAGAGCTACATGTGCAAGGATGGAGTATTTATACAGGCAAACTTGGTTCACTGGTCACCTACTACCAATGCCCTTATTTTCTTTGAGGAGTTTATGCCTCTGCCCCCACCACGTACCGTTTTGGTCCTGCTGTGAATCTAGGCATTCAGACTTCACTGCTCCTAGGGCTAAGTACAAGCCCCAGGCTAGTTCTATCACCTTCTCTCTAGGGACTTTGTGTCCCGATCTGACAAGGACAGGAAACCATAGCCAGCGTGTATTCACTCTAACAGCAGAGCCATCACCCCCCTGTCAAGCAGCTCCTGATGCTCAGACCCCCAGAACGTCCCCAAATCCTGGTCTTTTTATTCACCTGGTTCCTCAACCCCCTTGCAAACTCTGTGAGTTCGTGGGTATCCTTCAAGCAAATTCCTTTCCTGCCTAAGCTATCCAGAGTTGTTTTCTGTTACTTGCCAACAAAGAACCCTAACTGACTCAATTTATGACAGTAGAAGAAAATAGAAACCACCTAAATGTCAAAGAATTGGAAGACAGCAAAGTAAATTATCATTTATCTCCTCAAAGAAATAGTATGCTGTCATTAAAAATTATAGTTATTAAGATATATAATAAAATAGAAAAATGTCTACAATATAATATCTATGGGGGAAAAGGGTACAAAATTTGATATGCAATATGATTATGACCATGTAAAAAGATGCATAGAGGAATTTCAAACTAATAATCATGTTGAGATTATGTGGCTTTGTTCTCTTTTATATTTAAAATTTTTTCTGATTAAACATTTTTTCAAATGGAGAAGCTAATTTTTTGTTTGTGGGTATTTTAAATAGGAAAACGAAACCAGGAGCAATATTTCAGTCCTTTTTTGTTTTCAGTCTGTCTTCATAACGGGGCATGAGTCCTCCCAGTGAGTTATTTCTTGCCTGTTCATTACCCATTGCCATACAATAGATCATCACAGCTCAAATTATTGAGTGCCTAGGAGATGCTGGGCACAGTGCTAGAACTTTCCATCATCTTAGGTCTTCACAACAATCCCGTGAGGTCAATACTATTACTCCCAATTTTCAGAGAGGGGAATTAAGCCAAGAGTTTTAAGTCACAGCTGAAGGCCACGTGGTAAGTGATGAAGACTGAATTCAAAGGACATGATATGTTATATATTATGTGTTCTGTTGTACAATTTTATTTATGTATGTAAAAAGGCATTAAAGTTGAATTTTCATTCAGACATGAAGATACAATAGACATGACATTTCCAAAGGAGGAACCACTGCAGATGTTTAAAGGAAATTCTTGAGAACTATTTCCAGAATATAAAAAGGTCAAAAAATGGAGGAGCGAGAATTTTGTGAGTTGGCTCATTATAGAGAGAGCTGTACTGGAAGTCCCATCCTCTCCCCCACTTAATTAAAGGGGTCCTTTCCCAGGAGTACTCAACTCAGACATGACTCCCACCCGGTAAGGGGGTTCTTCTGCAAGGCTACTTAGATGGGAGCCTGACCCCCACACTGGGAGTGCCACACATGGGCTGGAGTTTGACTACCACCAGGAAAATGGAGGTGTGATGGGCTGGCAACGGCACTGCCACACTTCCAGGCTGTCAAGGCCAAGGATGCCTGAGTGCTTCCTAGGGACCAAATGAGGTCATGTAGGAGAGAAGGCCTGAGTGGGCTTGCCATGGAGCCTGTCAGACCCCATCTCTATCAGGGCAGCTGAGAGAGACCAAGATACCCCAGCAGCAGATAACTGGATTAAACAACAGGTTGGAGAAAGGAGTGGAAACTAACCACCCAAAATAAAGATGGGTCAAAGGACCTACAGGTAGAGGAGCCCATCAGGGAACTTCCAAAAAGTACACAAAAGCAGCCCACAAGAGAAGGAGCATCCATAGGCACCTGCCTCACCAAGGAATCCATGTTTCACACAGAGGACAGAAACAAATCGAGAAAGACCCCTCTTCTCCCCTTCTCACTCAGAGGGGGCAGCAAGCTGGGGGGATTTGGGGACAAGAAAAGGACAAAGTGGAGGAGAGCGAAGATTCTAGAAGAGGCTTCTTCCCCACAGCCAGCTTCCAGATTGCATCAGGCAGAGCAGATTTAAAGCCAAATCAGTTCAGAACTTGGATTAGTATATTGCACTAAGCTTTCTAGTTAATGCATTAAAACTATATTTCCAACTTGAAGTGACTGTTGAACTATCTCAAACCTTAGAGCGAGGAGAAAAGCCATGGTACCTGCTAGGACTTTTATGCAGAGACAGGGGAAATAACTCCCACTGGTGAAAATTTTGAAGGGGCGGCAGAATTGTTTTAAGCCATGTTTTAATACGGCATGAGCCGCCTTTGCTCAACACCATTGTTTTACCTGTGGATGTCCTCTGACCCCCAGGGCCACATGAGCTCTAGGACAGGGCCTTCATTTTGTCACCACTATATTGCCAACACCCAGTGCAATGCCTGGCACAGAGTCAGAGCTGGGCAAATGCTCTCTTCATCAATCATGCTACCCAAAGAAGTGGTAAATGAGCCAAGAAGACCATAATGTTTCTATCTAATACCATTAATAATTTACTTGAATCTCTTCCATCATGTGAAGTAATTGGGGGATAACTTATCTGCTTCCTTTATTTACAGATTCCGGTAGTGATCTACGTAGGTTCCCAAAATAACATTGGATGAGGTTGTTTCAGGTCAATATATTTTTTCCAAATAGTATTTTGCTGCTGTTTAAAATAATTTGGGGGCTAGCACAGTGGCTCACATCTGTAATCCCAGCATTTTGAGGGTCTGAGGTGGGAGAATCACTTGAACCCAAAAGTTTGAAACCAGCCTGGGCAACATAGGAAGACCTCATCTCTAGAAAAATAAATAAATGAATAAATTAATTAATTAAATAATTTCAGGAGGACTCCAAACTAAATATTTTGTATTATCTTCTCTGACATTTTTAGGGGGTATACAAGTCAGGTTCTCCAGAGAAACAGAGCATGTATTTATAGAGAGATTTTAAAATACGGTTTATGATATTGTGGAGGCTGGAAAGCCTAAAATCTATAGGGCAGGCCAGCAGGCTGCAGACTTGGGTGAGAGTTAATCCTGCAATATGGAGTCTGAATTCCACAAAGCAGCAATCTGGAAACCCTTGCCCTCTTATGGACAATTTCTTCTTCCTCCAGAAAATCTGTCTTTTTCTCATAAGGCCTTCAACTGGTTGGATGAAGCCCGCCTACATTACAGGGGCTAATTGGCTTCACTCGAAGTCCACTGATTTAAACGTTAATCACATCTAAAAAATACCTTCGCAACAACACTTAGGCTGGCATTTCACCAAATTACTGGGCACCACAGCCCGGCCATGTTGACACATAAAATTAACCATCACAGACCAGGCTCGGTGGCTTGTGCCTGTAACCCCAGCATTTTGAGAGGCTGAGGCAGACACATCACGAGGTCAGGAGATCAAGACCACCCTGGCCAACATGGTGAAACCCCTTCTCTACTACAAATACAAAAATTAGCTGGGCATGGTGGCACATGCCTGTAGTCCCAGCTACTCAGGAGGCTGAGGCAGGAGAATCGCTTGAACCCAGGAGGCAGAGGTTGCAGTGAGCTGAGATCGCACCATTGCACTCCAACCTGGCAACAGAATGAGACTCCATCTCAAAAAAAAAAAAAAAAAAAAAAAATTAAGCATCACAGCAGGGAAAGACTCACCTCATATCCAACAATATATGACATTACGGGGGAAAACTTGCCTCTCCTCAGCACTGCTGGACTAGGGGAAGTTAAAAGGCTTTTTAACATATTGTTCCACATGAGCTGAAGATGTTTCCCTCTGCCCCCACCCCCCCCTTTTTTTTTTTTTTTTTTTTTTGAGACAGAGTCTTACTCTGTCGCCCAGGATGGAGTACAATAGCACGATCTTGGCTCACTGCAACCTCCATCTTCCTGGTTCAAGCGATTCTCCTGCCTCAGCCTCCCAAGTAGCTGGGACTACAGGCACATGCCACCACACCTGGCTAATTTTTGTATTTTTAGTAGAGACAAGGTCTCACCAAGTTAGCCAGTATGGTCTCAATCTCCTGACTTCATGATCCGCCCACCTTGACCCCCCAAAGTGCTGGGATTACAGGCATGAGCCACTGCGCCCGGCTGAGTCAGAGTTTTGATACAAGCCCTCCCCTTACCCCCTGTGACCCTGACCCCCTCCATTTCTTTGTCTGCAAATCTAGGAGAACACTTCCTACTTCCAGGGTGGTGATGAGAATTGAATATCATAGCAGCCACAGATCCATACAGTAATGCTAAATAAGTATAAAATGTCTTCCTTTTTCTCCTTATTTTATCCAGACTTCCTCATCTACTATGAAGGTAAAATATTCAAGGAGGGGGAGTTTAATAACTGAATATCCATGATCCTTTTAAAATCTCGTAGACATGTACATTTCAGGTAAGTAAAGAAAAAAGAAAGTAGGGTGACTATGAAAGAGCTAATAGCTACTAGATATGAATTTTAAATGAAGTTTAATTTTAGAACAATTTTTGAAACATATTTTTAGCTTTCATCACTCAACAAATATTTGTGAGGCATCTATGTGTCAGACATACATTCTCAGGCTGGACTTCTGGTGAATTTGCACCGTTAGGGGCGGATATTCTCAAAACCCAATGTTGCAAGAGAGCATCATCTTGACAATGGAGAGCTGTTAAAGCGTATCCTTCAGTCTCTCTGTAGCTCAGGCAGTGCACCAGGGAACGTCGTTGTCAGGGGCCACCTGGTAACTGCTATAGTCACTGTAGGCTCCAGATGCACTGGTGGGCTTGCCTGGTTTCAGCCACATGGTGCAGTATGCAAGCTGTTCCCACTTGAATGGATTTCTCTTCTTTTCTTCCTCATCCTTCGGATAGTCTTCCATCCCTCTTGTTCAGATAGATAGCCTTCCATCCCCTTTCTCCACTATCACTCCTGTCTAGTTCAGACACCCCCCTTCCTCACCCCACCTCCATCACAGCACTCATCACATTGGAAAGTACTTGCTGATTTCCCTGTGTTGCCACATTGGAGAAAGGGCTCCTTGTGATCAGAACAAGCTTACTCACCTGGCTATTACAATTCCAGGGCCTAATATTCGTATATGTTAACCTATAAATACATATATAACTAGGTTCATATGTGAGAATATATATTACAATACATTTATATAGCAGTTATAGAGAACATACATTTTGATTAAATAATTTTACAAAATTATTTTAGTTTCAATTTTACAGCTTCAACTTTGTAATTCATTGGATAAAGAACCATAATTTTTTTTCTTTTTGAAAAAACTGAAATAGAGAGAGAGCATGCCATTCCATTTCCTCATTAGTCATAACTAATAAATGGACAGAAACCCAGTTCAACCGCAGTGACGGGATTTATTGGTTCTGGTATTTGGAAGTGCAGGGAGTATCTTAGCCGCAGGAATAACTAGATCATGGTGGCTCTCTCCACTTCTCAGCTCTGTTTTCCTCTAGGCTGACTTTATTTAGATTCAGGTTTATGTCACTGATGCTTCAGGAAGCTCCAATGTACAAAAGAGAAGTTTTCCAACAGCTGCAACAAAAGTCCCAGAACTGAGTCCCTGTGATCTGTCTTGGGTCATGTCTCCATCCATGAACCTCTGTCACTATAGACAGAGGCTGACCAGACAGGTCTGGGCTCAGCCCTGAAGTTTGAGACAGCATCGGAGCCACCCAAACACCCTGGATAAGTGCTAGAGAGTAGCAGCTCTCCAAAAGCACACACCATGCTGTCACCAGAGCAGGGAATGGTCACTGGGCGGCAGAATAACATGTGATAAAGCAAAGTGGTGATAGAGCCAAGAGTGGAATTGATGACTTTCTGTGAGACAGAATTTCAAAGCACTTGAGGTGGTGGAGGAGAGAGGCCAGGTTTCCAGCCTGAGCTTGGTCAGGAGCAGTGAGAATTGAAGGAAGGGAGGCAGTCGGAAGATAACCAGGGGGGACCTGGTGGGGACAGAGCAGTGGTCAGGCTATGACCAGTAGGGTGGTAGGACAGACGGGGAGGCAAGCAAGATGGCCAATTGCCATCCAGATGGGACAGGTGGCATGAAGACCAGCCTTCGAGTGTGACTCTCATGCATGAGGCACTACCCTAAAAGCCAATTCATTTCCTTCTTACTTCATTAAAATCCTGGAATCCCATCCCCTAGATTAAGGAAACTTCCTTATTCTCTTTGTTCATTCTAAAAGAGCCTGGTCTATAGAATCTGTATCCTAACAGTCAACTAGTATTATTTTATTACTATGATTAATCTCCTGATTGAGTAAAAAGAACAGAGAATTTGCAGTCCATCAGATCTTGTCAAATCCCTGCCCTACCACTTGACAGTTGTGTGAACTTGAGCAGGTCACTTCCCTCTCTGAGCCTCAGGATTTTTGTAATGCATGTCAGCTGCTGGCCAAGAACTTGAATACAGCAAGCATTCAACTCCTGTTAGCAGCTATGACTGTAATTTTTGGTGCTGTAAAGTTTTATAGGTCTAAAAAAGCCCAGTAACAAGTTCTTCATAGCAAAGTCATAATTAAATCCAGCTGGACAGGCCCCAGATGAGTCTGCAACACACGGAATTTTTCATTATGAAGCAAACACTTCCCCTTTCTGAGGATCATCGTTAAACCAGGGTTTTTTTTCCTCACCGCCATAGACTCTGCTCAAGATTCCCAAAGGAGAGCAGTACTTAGAGTATTCATTTTTAGTCATCTGAGCCTCATAAGAAAAAGCTCTGTCTTATTCAAATATGGCATAACAGAAATGAGGGCAGGAGCAGAGGGAAACGTAGTGGTGCTGGATTTAAACTTGAACTGTGGACTCTGCTTTTAGAATAAAACTCCATGGCTTTCTGGTTCTCACACTGTGCAGGTGCACCTTCTACCAAATGAGCTTGCACTGCATTCATCGCTCATCCACTCAGCTATTCCTCTTTCAACACTTACTGACTTCTGTTCACCAGGATCTGGGCTGAGCTCCAGACAGAGTTCAGTAAGACCCGTCTTTTTTTTTTTTTTTTTTTTTTTTTTTTTTTTTTTTTTTTTTTTTTTTTAATAGAGATAGGCTCTCACTATGTTGCCCAGGCTGGTCTCAAACTCTTAGACTCAAGCAATTCTCCTACCTTGGCCTCCCGAAGTATGGGGATTATAGGTGTAAGCCACCACACCTGGCCTAAGACCCGTCCTTTGCCATAAGTAGCTCATAATTTACAGCCGGGGTTCACAAACTGTTTCAACGAAAGGCTATATGGTAAATATTTTAGGCTTTACAGGTAATAACATTTCTGTTGCCACTATTCGAGCAGGTCCTTGAATAGTTGGGGATATATTTTTGGAGGTTTTTAAACCTATTGGAGGAAAGGAGCAATGGAGGAGACCTCCTAGATATGTGGCCCAAGCAACTGGATGGTGCCTGCTGAGGCTGCCCCAAGGCAGAAGCTCATCTGCGTCAGTGCTTCTCAGCCTTTTTAAAAAATTGTCAACCCCCACCAGGAGCCTTTTCAGACATTATTTTCTTAATTGTGCACCCATACAATTCTAATACCACAGATGTGATAATCTTTTTATGCTGCAATGCCTATCTGTGCTTTATGCACAAAAAACGTGAGAACTTTTGCCCTCCCCTGCCTGAGAACCAATATTTGCTCCCTTGGGAATGCTGTCACCCCATTAAGAATGCATGGTCTAGCTCCAGGAGAGGTGGTTCCCTCTCCACCTATTTCAAGCCTCTTGTCTGAGCACCGCCTCTTCCTCAGTCATGACAAGTGGAATCATTGGGCTTTTGGGGGAACCCCTAAACCTCAGAGAAAGACCATCTTAGAACACAGCATGGCAACACCAACCTTCCTCTTCTTTGGAGGAGTGTGCACCTCCCAAGGCTTCTAGGATGACTGCCCCAAATGTTCACATGGTCTGAGACCCACAGTCACAGGTGATAAAGGGACATTCACACCCTTTATCACCCCAATTCCTCTTAGGAAGGGGAAGATCATTGTGTGGGGAAAATACCTTAAGAAGTGCTTTGGGTAGAAGGTAAGACCCTTGGTGTGGGTGTTCCTGGAGAGGGGTGGAAGAGAGAGGCTGAGGCAGAGCCAGCGGGACGGGAGTCCACACGGGACACACTGAGACTTCCTGTCAACCTGCAAATCTTCAAGAAATTCAACACACACACCCGAAGTGTTCCACTGGCATGTATTTCTGGTGGGAAAAAAAGTGAGGGGGCTGAGATTTGCAGGGGGGAGGGGAGCAAAGGCAGGTGAATACACAAAGCAGCAACAGGTGGACTCCAGGCAGGTGAGTCTAGGAACAGTGAAACTTGGGAGACATCGTGCATCCCGGGCAACACTACAGGGAGAAGGAGACAGTCCCACCCAAGCCTCGAGGTCCACAGAGTCCCAGGAAGATGGCCGGGGTTGGTTTCTGTATCCACTCCCGTGAGAATGCAAGTCATGGAAGACCCATCAAAAAGTTAAACAACCAGGAGGTATTCGCTCAAGAATGCAAGGCCCAGAGGTGAGGCATCTCGGGATTGGTTCATTCACCAGCTGAATGTCCTTATCCTCTAAGACTCCAGCGCCCTGCATCTTCCGCCACCCCCACCATCTTCAGCACATGGGCCATGTCTCCCCCTATGGTTCCCCTGCTGCCACATTTACAGCCACATCCAGAGGAGGAAAAGTGGTGAACTGCTATTCTATAAAACCTTTTAAGAGTGAGGAAAACTCCCCCAGAATCCCACCCTGACCCCTCAGCCCCCAGCACACTGCTCAGCAGTAAGCCGTCTATCACAGGTCCTTGGTGAAATTATTGGCTAAATGAGCAACTCCCAAAATGTGGCCCCTGCATCAGCAACATCAGCGCCACTTGGGAATTATTAGAAATGCAAAGTATTGAGCTTCATCCCAGCCAATAAAATCTGAAACTCTGAGGGCAGGGCCCTGCAGTCTATGGCTTAATGGGCCTTCCTGGTGATTCTGATGGAACCAGAAGTTTAGAACCAGCCAAGTAGCTTAGATTAATAAACATGCATTTCCAGTCCTGTGGTTTGGATGCATGTCCTTCCAAATCTCATGTTGGAATTTTATTCCCAATGTTGGAGGTGGGGCCTTGTGGAAGATGTTTGGCTCATAGGGATGGAGCTCTCGTGAATGTCTTGGTCTCATCCTCATGGTTATGAGTCAATTCTCAATTCTCACTCTATTAGTTCCCCCCAAGAGCTGCTTGTTTAAAAGACCTGACACCTTCCCACTCTCCTTTGTTTCCTCTCTCACCATGAGATCTCTGCACACCTTGGCTCTCCACCTTCCAACATAAGTGAAAGCTTCCTGAAGCCCTCACCAGAAGCAGATACTGGAGCCATGCTTCTTGTACAGCCTGCAGAACTGTGAGTCAAATAAACCTCTTTTCTTTATAAATTACCCAGCCTTTTAGGTATCACTCTATAGCAACACAAATGAACTAAGACATCCGAGCTGGAGAAGATGGCACCATAGGAAGTACCTGCTGGTTGCCTGTCCTGAAGGTGGCTACTTATGCATGAGACAGGTGGACTGGAGAGAGCTGGCAGTATGGAGAGGGGCCCAAGTGAAGCCCACACACTCACTGCTTGGCAGGACAAAAATGAGTGTGTTCTTCAGTCAAATGGACTCATGAGAATACCTGGGCTGAAACCATCTTGAGAGGACCCATACTCAAAGGAAAGACATTGGCCCCATGTCCAAAGATTAGCAACTAAATGCTTATTGACATGGTATTAAATAAAATGAAATGTTTAAGATACATTTGTAGGGCTGGGCGTGCTGGCTCATGCCTATAATCCCAGCACTTTGGGAGGCCGAGGCAGGTAGATTACCTGAGCTCAGGAGTTCAAGACCAGCTTGACCAACATTGTAAAACCCCGTCTCTACTAAAAATACAAAAAGTTAGCTGGGCATGGTAGTGCGCACCTGTAATCCCAACTACTCAGGAGGTTGAGGCAGGAGAATCGCTTGAACCCGGGAAGCAGAGGTTGCAGTGAGCCGAGATTGTGCCACTGCACTCTGGTCTGGGTGATAAAGCGAGACTCCATCTCAAAAAATTTTTTTAAAGAGGTACATTTGTATAGGTACTACTTCGAATAAGGAAGGAAACTTAGATACCTCTCACTCAGTAACTAATAGAACAAAAAATGCACAAAAAAGGCATAAAGATTGTATTCCAGTTCTTCAGGGAAACAGAACCATGTTATATATATATATATAAAAATAGATAGGTATATGAAAAGAGATTTATTATGGGAGATTGGCTCGTGCAATCATAAGGCTCATGATCTGTCAGGTCCAAGTCCAGAGAACCAGGTCTGAGAACCAGGAATGCTGACATTCAAAGGCAGGAGGAGATGGATGTCCCAGTTCTGACAGGGAGAGAAAATTCACTCTCCTTCCACTTTTTCTTCTATTTTGGCCTCAGTGTATTGGATGATGTCCACCCACATTGGTGAAGGTGATCTTCTTTACTGTGTCTATGGAGTCAAATGCTAATCTCCTCCAGGAACACTATCACACGCATGTCAGAAATAGTGTTTTCCAGCTATCTGGACATCCCTTAGCCCAGTCAAGTCGGCACATAAAATTAACTGTCATGAAGATATAGACTATCTAAACAACCAATACAATTAACAAATTCGATGCAGCTTACATATATAGAACACTACACCCAACCATGGAAAATACTTGCTTTTTAAGTATACATTGATTATTTACCAAGACTAGCCATATACTGGGCCATAAAGCAAATCTCCACAAATTCTAAATGACTAAAATTATTCTGAGTATGTTCTCTAACCACAGTGAAATTAAGCTAGCTATCAGTAACAACACAATTTTTTAACCAGAATGTTTGGACATTGAGCAACTAAAACACCCATTGGTCAAGGAATAAATCAAAAATAGCCATTAGAAATTGTCTTGGGCTGAATGGTAATGAAAATATCACATGGTGCTGGGTCACAGCTAAAACTGTGCTCAGAAGGAAATGTGTAACTTTATTTCTTTAACTTTTATTTTAAGTTCAAATGTACATATGCAGGTTTGTTACATAGGGAAACTTGTGCCATGGCGGGGTTGTTGTACAAATTATTTCATCACCTACATATTAAGCCTAGTACCCATTAGCTATTTTTCCTGATCCTCTCCCTCCTCCCACCCTCCACCCTCCAATAGGCCCCAGTGTGTGTTGTTCCCCTCTAAGTGTCCATGTGTTCTCATCATTTAGCTCCCACATATAAGTGAGAACATACAGTATTTGGTTTTCTGTTCCTGTGTTACTTTGCTAAGGACAATGGCCTCCAGCTCCATCCATGTCCCTGAAAAGGACATTATCTCATTCTTTTTATGGCTGCATAGTATCCCATGGTGTATATGTGCCATATTTTCTTTATCCAGCCTGTCACTGAAGGGCATTTAGGTTGATTCCATGTCTTTGCTATTGTTAATAGTGTTGCAATGAACATACATGTGCATTTTAATAGAACGATTTGGGATTGCTGAGTCAAATGGTATGTCTGTCTTTAGGTCTTTGAGAAATCATCACATTGTCTCCCACAATGGTTGAACAAATTTACACACCCACCAACAGTGCATAAGCGTTCTTTTTTCTCCACAACGTTGTCAGCATCTGTTATTTTTTGGACTTTTTAATAACAACCATTCTGATTGGTATGAGATGGTATCTCATTGTGGTTTTGACTTGCATTTCTCTCATAATCAGTGATGTTAAGCTTTTTTTTTTTTTGACGGAATCTCACTGTGTCACCCAGGCTAGAGTGCAGTGGCATGATCTCGGCTCACTGCAACTTTCAGCTCCTGGGTTCAAGGGATTCTCCTGCCCCAATCTCCCAAGTAGCTGGGATTACAGGGGCACATCACCACACCTGGCTAATTTTTTGTATTTTTAGTAGAGATGATGTTTCACTATATGGGCCAGGCTGGTCTCAAACTCCTGTCCTCAAGGGATCCACCCACCTCGGGAGGTTTTTTTTTTCATATGATTGTTGGCTGCACATGTGTCTTCTTTTGAAAAGTGTCTGTTCATGTCCTTTGCCCACTTTTTTATAGGGTTGTTTTTTTTCTTGTAAATTTGTTTAAGTTTATTATAGATGCTGGATATTAGATCTTTGTTGGATGCATAGTTTGCAGAAATTTTCTCCCATTCTATAGTCTGTTCACTCCGTTGATGGTTTCTTTTGCTGTGCTGCACTTTTTTTTTTTTTTTGAGATGAAGTCTCACTCTGTCACCCAGCTGGAGTGCAGTAGCATGATCTTGGCTCACCGCACTTCTGTCTCCTGGGTTCAAGCAATTTTCCTGCTTCAGCCTCCCGAGTAGCTGGGATTACAGGCACAGGCCACAATGCCTGGCTAGTTTTTGTATTTTTAGTAGAGAAAGGGCTTCACCATGTTGGCCAAGCTGGTTGTGAACTCCTGACCTCAAGCGATCCGCCCGCCTTGGCCTCCCAAAGTTCTGGGATTGCCGGCGTGATTTTTAGAATTTTCTATTGGTATTCATAAGTGACGGTGGTCTACAGTTTTTTGTTCATCTCTATATTTATCAGGCTTTATTAAAGTTATTCTCATTATGTAAAAGAAATTGGAAAAATATATTCCTTTTCTTTTGCTCCAGATAAATTTAAACAAAATTAGAATTATCGGTTGTTTATTACTTAACATTTTGTTTTGAAGAATTACAGATTTTCAGAAAAAAAATTATTTTAAAACTACAAAAATTGCTACATACCTAGGTTCCCTGGAGGGATATATATATTTTTCTGAAGTGCTTGAGAGTAAGTTGTAGATATATTTTTTAACCCTGAATTCTTTAGTGTATATTTCCTAAAAACAAGGACATAGCCTTATGTAACCACAATACAATTATCAAAATTGGGAAATTAACAGATACAATACTATCATCTAATCCATAGGCCTTATTCATATTTTATTAGTTTTCCCAATAATATCTTTTCTAGAAAAATATTTTTTCTGGTTCAGAATCCAATACAGCATCACACACCATTTAGTTGTCATGTTCCTCTAGTCTCTTTTAATCTGGAGCAATTTACCAGTCTTTTTCTTTCTTAAACCCGATATTTTTGAAGGATGTAGGCTATTTATTTTATGTAACGTCTCTCAATTGTATTTTGTCATGACTAGATTCAGGCCACGCATTTTTAGTCACAAATACCACAAAAATGATGTTCTGTCCTTCTCAGTGCATTTTATCAGGAGGCACGTGTATGTTTGCCTCATTACAAGTGATGTTAACTTCGATCATTTGTTGTGTTGTTTGCCAGGTTGTCCACTGTAAAGAATGTCTGTTCCTTAATAGTTTGGTAAAATTTGCCTAGAAACCTCATAGCATTTTTTCTAATGGATGGAAAAGTAGCTCTTTCAAAACTTCCATTACTCCCCAAATTTCCTTAAGCTGGCCCTTTGTAATCACTCCATTTCCCAATTCCTAACCACTGACAACCACTGATCTGTTCTCTGTCCCTACAGTTTTGCTTCTTCAGAATGCCATATAAATGAAATCATAAAGTATGTAACATTTTGAGACCGGCTTCTTTCGCTCAGTCTAATGCATTTGCGATTTGTCTATATTGTTGCCTGTATCAATAGTCTGTTCCTTTTAATAGCTGAATAATATTCTACTGGATAGCTGTACCAGTTTGTTTATCCATTCACCTGTTAAAGAACATTTGGCTGGTTTCCAGTTTGAGGTGATTATGAGTAGAGCTGCTATAAACATCTGTGTAGAAAGTTTTGTGTGAGCACAGTAATTTTATCTAGGGTAAATACCCTGGGAGTGAATTGCTTGGTTTTTATTGATAGTGTATGCTTTGCTTTATAAGAAACTGTCAAACTATTTTTTCAGTGGCTGTACCATTTTACATTTCCACCAGGAATGTAGGAGAGCCCCAGCTATTCCACACACTTGTCAGTGTTTGGTATTGCCAGATTTTTTCTGCTTTTAATTTTAGTCATTCCAGTGGGCATGTCAGCGTATCTCATCACAGTTTTAATTTACATTTTCTTAATGGCTAATGATGTTGAACATCTTTTCATGTGCTTATTGCCATGTGTATATGCTTGTTAAAGAAGTGTCTTCAAATGTTTTGTCCATGTTTTTATTGAGTTATTTGTTTCCTTCTACTGAGTTTGGAATGTCCTTTGCATATTCTGGATACAAGCTGTTTGTCAAATATGTGTCTTGAAAATGTTTTCCCCCAGTCTATGGCTTTTTTTCTCATTCTCGTAACAGTGTATTTCACTCAGAAAAGTTTTAAATTAACCCCATCGAAGAGTGGGCAAAGGATATGAACAGACACTTCTCAAAAGACATTTATGCAGCCAACAGACACATGAAAAAATGCTCGTCATCACTGGTCATCAGAGAAATGCAAATCAAAACCACAATGAGATACCATCTCACACCAGTTAGAATGGCGATCATTAAAAAGTCAGGACACAACAGGTGCTGGAGAGGATATGGAGAAATAGGAACGCTTTTACACTGTTGGTGGGACTGTAAACTAGTTCAACCATTGTGGAAGAGAGTGTGGCGATTCCTCAAGGATTTAGAACTAGAAATATCATTTGACCCAGCCATCCCATTACTGGTTATATAGCCAAAGGGTTATAAATCATGCTACTATAAAGACACATGCACATGTATGTTTACTGTGGCACTATTCACAATAGCAAAGACTCGGAACCAACCCAACTGTTCATCAATGATAGCCTGGATTAAGAAAATGTGGCACATATACACCATGGAATACTATGCAGCCATAAAAAAGGATGAGTTCATGTCCTTTGTAGGGACATGGATGCAGCCGGAAGCCATCACTATGAGCAAACTATCACAAGGACAGAAAACCAAACACCCATGTTCTCACTCATAGGTGGGAATTGAACAATGAGAACACTTGGACATAGGGAGGGGAACATCACACACAGGAGCTTGTCATGGGGTTGGGGGGTAGTGGAGGGATTACATTAGGAGAAATACTAATGTAAATGACGAGCTAATGGGTGCAGCAAACCAACATGGCACATGTATACATATGTAACAAACCTGCACATTGTGCCCATGTACCCTAGAACTTAAAGTATAATTAAAAAAAGGAAAAGTTTTAAATTTTGATTAAGTTCAACTTATCATTTTGTTTCATAGATTATGCTTTTGGTGTCATATCTAAAAATTATTTGCTTAACCTAAAGTCATATAGATCTTCTCCTATGTTTTCTTCTAAAGTTGTTAGAGTTTTTATATTTTACATTTATATTTATAATTTATTTTGAGATAATTTGTCAATAAGGTATGAGGTTTAGATCAAGCTTCATTTTTCTGCAAATGAATATCCAATGGTTCTGATGCCATTTGCTGAAAAACTATCCTCCATTGAATTGCTTTTGCATTTTTATCAAAAATTAATTGGTCATATTGATTTGTTTTTAAACTCTCTATTCCAAACACTGTTTCTGAAGTCTCTACTCTGTTTCATTGACCTATGTGAGTACGCTCTCACCAATACCATACTGTTTGATTATTATAGTTTTATAGTTAATCTTAAAATGCAACTTCATTCTTTGTCAAAATTTTTGTAGCTATTCTAGATTCTTCTTCTTGCCATATATATTTTATAATAAGTATGTCTATATCTATTTTTAAAAATCCTGTTGCAATTTTGATTGGACTAGCATTAAATTCATAGATCAATATACAGAGAACTGTCATGATTAACTCTATTGAAGGTTCCAGCCCATGAGCAGGGCATGTCTCTCCATTTATTTCTGTCTTTCTGAATTTTGTAATATCATTTCTCATTGTTAGTATATAAAAATATAATTGATTTTCATGTGCTGACTTTGAATATACAAACTTGTTAAGTTCACTTACATAGTTCTAGCAGGTTTTATTTCTTCCTTTCTAATCTATATGCCTTTTATTTCTCTATCTTGCTTTAATCCACTATTACAGGAGAGAACGAGAATGGACATTATTGCCTTATTCCTAATCTTAGAGGAAAGCATTCAGTCATTAAGTATGTTATCTGCCTCTTATCAGGATAAGGTAGTTCCCTTCTATTCCTACCTCACTAAGATTTTTTAATCACAAATGATGGTGTATTTTTCAAATGGTTTTTCTGCATCAATCAAAAATAATCATCTAGGGTTTTTTTTCTTTACTCAGTTGACATGGTGAATTACATTGGTTGGGCTCAACTATTGAACCAGTCTTTCATCACAGCAATAAACCCCAGTTACTCATGGTCTATTATTCATTTCATATGTTGCTGAGGTTTTTTTTGAGTTTTCCTGAGAACTTTTACAACAATGTTCATGAACAATATTGGCCCATACTTTTCTTTTCCCATATTATTTTTGTCTGGTTTTGGAATCAGGATGATGTAAAACTCATAAAGTGAGTTGGGAAATGTTCCTTCCTCTTCTCTTTTCTGGAAGAAGTTAGGTAAAATTGGCATTATTTCTTTTGTAAATGCTTTGTAGGACTCACCAGTGAGATCGTCTGGACCTGAAAATTCTTTCTTGGAAGGATTTTCACTACAAATTCAATTTTGAAAATAGATTTAGGACAATTCAGGTTATCTACTTTTTTCTTCGGTGACTTTTGGTAGTTTGTGTCTTTCAGCAAATTTATTTTATGTAAATTGCCAAATGTATGTACATGCAATTGTTCCTAGTATTCTCTTATTACCTTTTAATCTGTATGGAATCTATAGTAACATCCACCCCCCCACCCCCGTTTTGTGATCTTATTTTTGCTCCATTTGTTTTCTTTTTTTAAATTTCTATTGTAACTTCTTACGGTTGTAGCTTCATTTGTGTTACCCCTTTTCACTTCTTAATATAAATCTTTTAAGCTGTGAATTTTCCCCTGAACACCATTTATAGGTTCTGATATGTAGAATTCATTTATCATTTCCTTCATAGAATCTAATTTTGGTTGAAATTCTTTTTCTTTGCCCTGACTTAAAAGAGTTTTGTTTGTTTACTTCGAAGAGATGAGGGTTTTTTTCCGATTTTATTTTTAATTCCTACTTCTACTGCATTAAAACTAAGAAATTTTCCTGTACCGTATCTACCTTTGGAAATGTATTGGGACTTTCTTTGTGGACTAATATGTGGTCAAGTTTTGCACTTCTTCCATAGGTACATGTTTTAAAAAGAACTCTATTCTTTATTTTCAAGGTAAAAAGTTTCCTTTATGCTAACTATATCTATATTACTAATTGATTATACTGTTTAGATCTACTTGGTTTGTAATTGACTAAGAAAGTTGAATTAAAATTCTTAATATTACTCTATATCTGTTATGTATCTGTTTTTTTCTTTAGGTAATTCTTGTAGTTTTCACTTTGATCAATGCTGATACTTTTATTTAGTTCTTCATTGAGAATTATACTCTTTGTCCATTTTTTGTTTCTCAGTTTACTGAATTCCTCAATTTCATACATGTGTCTTACAAATATCATAATGGTAGTTTTCTTTGGTGACCCATCCAGAATTCATTCTTTCATTCATAGGTAAGTATATGAATTTCCTATTGCGGCTATAACAAATTATCACAGACTTAATGGCTTAAAACAACAGGAATGTATCTTACAGTTCTGGAGGTCGGAAGTCTGAAATGTGTCTCACTAGGCTAAAACCAAAGTGCTGACCTGGTTGTGTTCCTTCTGGAGCTTCTAGGGGAGAATCTGTTTCCTTTTTTTTTTCCAGCTTCCAGAGGCTGTCTACATTTCTTGACTTACAGTCCCTTTCTCCATCTTCAAAGCCAGCAATGGTGGGTTGAATTGTCCTCGGACGGCATCACTCTGACCTTCTTTTCTAGACTTAAATCTTCCCTCTGCCTCTTTAAGAAACCTTCGTGATGGCATCAGGCCCACAGATAATCCAGGGTAACCTCCTATTTAAGATTGGCTGATCGGGAACCTAAATTCCATCTGCCATCCTCACCATGTAACATAACAAATTCACAGCTACCAGGGAACAGTCCTCTATTTTCTTAGTCCTCTATGTTTTTACTTATTTATTTGTTCTTTATTAGCAAATGTTAGTTACTATTATATTTTTTAATATTTATATTTTAATATTTATATTTGTACCAGTGAAATTTTTGCAGATGCAGCATGAGCAGAGGCATGAAATGTTCTTTACTGGTTGGCTTGGTTGCTTATGCTCTTGTGGTATGCTATGAGATTTCCTCTGGGTATCTGCTGCCCTTTCACCTGGGTCCTGAGCTAATACAGGTAGATACCTGAACCCGGTCCATGGCCTGGAACCAAGCCCAGATGGCCCACAGCCTCAGGCAGGGTTACCTGACAATATCATTTCTAATCAGCCCAAACCTCAGACAAAGAACACATCAACAACAATGATGTGATGTTCTCGTAAACCACTAGCTTCTTGAGGTTGATTGTTATATAGCAAAACCTGGCTATTATGTTTTGTATTGCTACTATTTAGTCAATTTTAAATGATATGTTTTTACTCTCAGCCATTACACGAAATCTTCAATATAATTTTTTCTCCATCTATTTTTTTTTTTTACCTTTTCTTCACCCAGTTTGGGTAAGGTCTATCATTTCTATAATGTGTTACAATATATAACATTCACCTTCTATCCTGCCAGTTGAATACCCCCATTAATATTAGTCTTAGTTCTTCTATCAAATATGTATAATGCTAACCTCCAGTCCTTGTATATAGTTTCTTGAAAAATGGTTGGTGGGTTGAAAGTTGTCATTTTTATTTTCCTCAAGGAAGGCTCATGGGAACACATTCTCTGAGTTCTTGTGTTTTTAAAATTGTATTTTTTTAACCTTTCTATTTAAAGAAATTTTTGACTGGGTATAAAATCATTGATTCATGCTCTCTTTCCTTAAATAGTAAGTGTTGTTCTACTGTAGTTTGGAATTAAATGTTGTTCTGGAGAAATCTGAAGCCAGCTGGGGACAAAGGAAATAAAGTCCTATATAAGGTATAATACTAGGAATCTTTATATTCACAGTCCACTAATTTTTCTAGGAAATGTCTCAGCATTGACCATTCAGAGTCACCTTTCTCGGGCACACAATGTATCCTTGGCAATGTGTAGATTCAAGTGTTATTTTATTTTAGGAATGCTTTTTTGATTTATACCTTTAATATTTGCTCTGTTTTGTGTTTTGTTGTCTTCTTTGGGAATGCCAGTTATGCATGTATTTAATGTCCTTTGCCTGTGCACTAAATCTATCACTATCTATTCCTCTTTAACTCTTTCTATTTACATTTTATTTTGTTCACACTTCTCATTTCTATTTTCTATGTCGTCATCTTTTTGTAGTGTTTATTAACACTTACGCTCTTTCAAATATTGTCTTCGTTTTTATCATGGTTCTATTTTTCTTCCCCTTCTTCTCTGAGTTTTGCCAGATCACATTTCATCTTCTGCTGCCCTGCAATCCCATCTCTGAGGTGTTACATAATGGTTATTTTTAGAGATTATTGCTTCATTATGATGTTTAATTCATAGTAGAGTGTTTGTTCACAATTCTAATCTGTTCCAAGGCCATTTTACTACTGAACATTTTTATTCATAAATTTTGCGGTTCCCTTCCTCCTTTTTTTCATAGTATCTTCTTAAAAATGCAGCACTAGTGTATTTTTTTTTTATCACTTATTGTTAAATGCATTAGGATTTCATGAGCCATGTATTTGCTATAGATGGAGAGAGGCCAGGGTGGAATTCTAATCAAGTCAGCTTTCACAACTCAGAGGCTCTCTTCTCCTCACTTGCTACAAAGTGAGGCTGCTTCTCTTAAACATGGATTGTCTAACATAATTCTTCTACATGTAACCTGGTGTGGAAGATTAAATTCCCATTCTCCCTCCTTTTCTCCCTGTAGTAACACCATATATCTACATCTTTGCCACTGCCTTCTGGTGGATGGATTGTACTTTTCTACCCCTTGACTTTGGACTTGGTCATGCAACTTGCTTTAGCTAATGAGCTATTAGTGAGTATCTCATGATCAAAGGCATGATTCTTGGCTAAGCAGCCATTAGTGAGTATGCCATAATCAAAAGCATGACATATACTCATGCAGTTGAGTTTATCCTCTTGACTCTTGCTTTTCATCATGAGAAGAACGTGCCTCAGGTAGCCATTGATTTGAGAAGGTTGAGTTACATGTGGAAAAAACCAGCACTCAACCATCAAACTAGGGTCAAACCTAGCTTAGAACAGCCTACATACATTAACCCCAGCCACCTTAAAGATGCATGAGCAAGAACAAATGTTTATTGAGTTTGGGTGTCTTTGTTACCTAGCTAAAGCTGACTGATACATCCAGCCTCCTCACTTCTCTGAACCTGACCAAGCTTAGGGGGACTTCTTCCACCTCTCAGTGTATTCTATTTCTTCACTCTCTTTTTTAATTAAATGACATAGTTTTTTCCCTTCAGAGTGGTTCCCCCAGCTTCAAAACGTTTTTATTATTTTTTTGGTCCAATGCTTTACTGACCTCGCTCCTCTACTGTTGGCTCCTCCCTCTTGCACAGCTCCTGGGTGCTCTTGGCAGCTCTTACCAAATATTTTTCAGTCTGTCTCCTAGCTTCACTGAAAAAGGAGTTTGAATTTTTGTTTTCTGTTCTCCTTATTGCTTTGGATGATTTCCAGGAAGAAAAGAAGAGATTATGAAGTTTGTGCATCCATTTTCAAATGGAAGTCTGCTTTGCTTCTAGAATAAGAAGCTGGCATGGAGTGTTGGAACAAATGTGGGCTTTAGAATCAGACAGACCTGAATCAGATCCTGGGTCTGCCACTAATTTCTGTGTGAATTTGAAAAATTTACACTGACCTCTCTGAGCTCCAGTTTGTTTCTTCAATCTATAAAAAGGATCTAGTAACACTTATATCAGAGTTATTAAAAAGAACATCTTCAGAGAATGAAAGCTAAAATATGGACAGCATCTAGCAGTGCAAATAGTAGGCACACCAAAAAATGAAATGAAAACCTTTTTTTTTTTTTTTTTTTTTTTTGAGACAGAGTCTCATTCTGTCACCTAGGCTGGAGTGCAGTGGCGCCATCTCGGCTCATTACAACCTCCGCCTCCCAGGTTAAAGTGATTCCTGCCTTAGCCTCCCGAGTAGCTGTGATTACAGGCACACACCACCACAACCAGCTAGGTTTTTTAAAAAATTTTTTATTTTTAGTAGAGATGAGTTTTCACCATGTTGGCCAGGCTGGTCTCAGACTCCTGACCTCAGGTGATCTGCCCACCTCACCCTCCCAAAGTGCTGGGATTACAGGCTTGAGCCACTGCACCTGGCCTGAAAACATAATTATTATAATTCTTTCATTGCACTGTTGGTGGTGACTACAGAACAAAAGATGTAAGAATGCAGTTTTTAAAACACCTAGATGAAAAGGCAATAAAAGTACAAAGATAGGTCTTCCATTCTGTGAAATCTGCACAGGAACAGTGAGACCTGCTGATTCTTCGAGAAGTTCAGAAAATAATTTAATTCCTTGCATCCTGTCCCTCCTCTCCATACTTGGGTTTTCTATCCCCATCTCTACAGAACACATGTCTTGGTCTGGAGATGGGGCCAATGGCTAAAGTCAAGCCAATTTGCATAACCTCATTCCCTGACCATGATCCATTTGTTCATTGATGGGCATTGGATTAATTCAGGGCCAATTAGATTGAAAGAGATGTTAGCTGGTGGTTTTAGAAGAGTAAGGTTTTAGTCTTCTGAGGGAATTTCTAGGAACAACCTTGTCCCTCTCCCTTGACAAGTCCCAGAAGATTTTGAGAGCCCTCTGAAAACTGCAACAGGAAAGGGATATGGTCTTGAGATGAGGCTGGCATGGCAGAGAGGAAACACGCAGAGAAAAAGACTCTGGATCCTTGATGATATTGTTGCACATCTGAATCAAACCAACACTGGAGCCCATCCAACCTCTTCACTGTATGGTAAATAAGCCAGTTAACCTTCTTCCAATTGGTTATGCCCATTTGAGTTTGGTTGTCTCTTACTTGCAGCTAAATGTACTCCATTACATTATCAGACAGCAAAGTTTCCCAACAATTCCCATCACCATCATTAACACTTTCTCCATGAAAGACCATCTTGAATCCTGTGTCCCAGGTGGTTTCCAGAATCAAAAAACCATTGCTCAGTGTCCCTTTTATAATTCTGTTTTTTTCATAGACTATGCTCTTGCATGGGCCTAACAAACATTTATCAATAATAAAAGCTAATATCTGTTAAGTTCTTAATACACGCCAGTCTCTCCACCAAGCCCTTTGCTGCATTCTTTCATCTAATGCTTACAACATTCTTATGAGATAAGCACCATTGCCTCTTCCTACAGAGGGAGCAACTAAGACTTAACCATCTTAGCCTCCGACCTAAGTTATAGATCAATAAAGTGGTGTATCCAAGAGTCAAACTGACTCCAAATTTGAATTCTTAAACAGTAGGCTGAACTGTGTCTAAAAAACATTTATTTGAGCCCCATCTATGCACAGAGAGGAATCGGTTAGTTTTTCCTCATGAGTTGCACATGAGCTAATGGGATAAGCAAATCTGTACACAAATCATCATAGCACAGCAGGGAATGCAGGAACCTGCCTGAAGAGACAAGTGCAGGTCAATTCAAGAAAAGTCCCATACCATGCAAAGCAGCCAGGACTCTATCCTGAGGGTGATGGTGACCCAGGGAAAGGTTTCTGGCAGAGGAGTGACATGATCAGATGGGCTCTGTAAACTGTGGATGTGACTGTAATGTGAAAGATAAACGAATGGAATGAGACTGGGGTTTAGCCAACCTATGAGGAAGGTGTGCAATACTCCAGGTGTGGTGCGATGTGCACATGGCCCATGAAAGAATATTCAAATGACTTCCCCTTGAATGGAAGAAAGAAAAGGAGCATAAAGTACTTCCATATTCTGCTGCAAGCCAACATTCAGCCCAGTGGGAACTGCAGATGTGGACATCCTACATTAGGGAAGTGCTCCATCACACAAAAACCATATCCCTCCCACCAACAATGAACACCACTCTTTCTAGGTGAGCTGCTGGACTGCCCAGCATGTGCCTATGATAATTGGATTGCAGAGAATTAGGCCAGAGTCAGCCAAGGGTGGGGTGTGGCCTCCAGAAGGAGAATGTGCTCCATCGTGCTTTCAACTGTTGTAAAGACTAAATTGATTCTGTGACTCATCCCTGTTCTCACCATGGAAATCTGCCCTTAACCATGCTAAAGCACACAGATATGCACACAAAAAAATGTAAACACATCCACACACACACAAGAGGAAATGAAAAGAACACTTAATTGCAATCAGTCAATGACGTGAGCCATTTCTTTATTTCTATCTGTGTCCTAACCTTTGTGGCATTGCTTCTGAGCCAGAGGTCATCATCAGACTACAATTGCTAAAATTTAGTGAGCATGCACATTAATGTATTCATCTCATTGAATCCAAAAAAAAAAAAAAAAAGATCCTGTATGTCAGTATTTCTGTCCTAATTTTGAAGAAGAGAAAACCAAGGCTCAGCAAGGAAGTACCTGAGCTGAGACTTGAATCTAGTCTGTGTGACCGGGACCCCATGCCTTCCAAAAGTGAACACTATCCTTCACATTTAACCAGCACTTCAGATTTACAGTAATACAATGTTATGTTGTTTAATCATCACAGCCACTGTCTACAAAACCATTGACATTTTTCAGGTTCATAGGCTGAGGCTTAGAGAGGGGAAATGACTAACCTGGGATCACACAGCAAGGAGTAGAAGCAAGGTTTATATTCAAACTCCTGAGACAGTGGGTCTAGTCACAGGGATACACTGCTCATTTCACTGTAGGAACTTTGCACCTGCCTGGATTGATATACACCTTCTGTTTTTGACTCCAAATGGCTGAGTAATCTGCTCATGTTAATACATTAACCTGAATTACAGTAGAAAAGAATCTAAAGTTGACCACCACCTCATTATCTCACCCTTTTGCACAGAACAAATAAGAACAGTAGAGAATGTAGCCCTTGGCATTCTTTCAAAAAAACACTTTTCTTATTATTGTATTCTAAAGTATCTATGCACCAAAATTGCAAAGGAGTTTAAAGAACTGTCTTGAAACACATTTGGGAGTAGATTTGCTTCCTGTTCTTTAACAAGTCCTAGGCTGAGGTAAAAAACATTCATTTCATTCTTAAGGGTCTTGAAATCCATGTCTTTCACTTTTTAAGAACTAGGATTAAAGCATCAAAAGAAAAGTCCTTATTGAAGGGCTTTGTGTGGCTGGCCAAGAGTGAATTCACCAGCTATCTCTCCAGGCTCCTGTCAGCTCTGGCCACAGGGGACAGGCCACCATTGCCAGATCAGGGCAACTAGTGAACCAAGAAAAAAGGAACTGCCCTTTACTGAAGGCCCACCACAAGCCAGGAGCATACCACTTGCCAAGCACTCTATACAGCCTAGGGATGCATAGCTAAAGGGCTAAATGCACACACCCTGGAAACAGCCTGTCTGGGTTTGAAGCCCAGATCTGGGCTATTGGCTGGAGGCCTTAGTCAAGTCTCTTAACCTCTCCATGCCTCAGTTTCTCCTCTGCACAATGAGGGCTGTAACGATAGCTTCCTCGTCATATTGTTGTGGGTTGGGATATACAAAGAACATAAAGTAATTTCTGGTACACAGTAAGAGTCCTCTTTCTTTAAATATTAACCACAATTGCTACTACTGTCTTTTTCAATTCTTACACCCACTCTGTGAGATAGTGGTTCTCATCTCTTCTGGTAGATAAGGAAACTGCAGCTCAGAGCAACAAGGCAACAGTGGCTGGGAAAGTGACTGGAAAAGCTGAATTTAGCCCTGGTCAGGCAAAACTCAGGCCTGTGGTCTCCACTCCCTCACCTCCAGCTGATAGGCACTATGCCAATATTTTCAAGTTTCATAATCCTGGTAATACCCCACAAGGAGAAACCCACAAGGTAGAAGTGCTATCAACATAGAACGGTATGAACAGATTGCTGGCAGTCAAACACACACAATAATCCGGTTGTGTCTGGTTCTGCTGCTTATAATCAGTCTCAGAAATTTTAATAACACTGTCTTCCTCCAATCCACCCACATACCCACCCATCCATCCCTTCACCCACTCACCCATCTGTCCATCCATCCTTCCATCTACCCACATACCCATCCATCCATCCTTCCATACACCCGCAAATCCATCCCTCCATACTTCCATTCATCCACACACCCACGCATCCATCCTTCCATCCACCTACACATCCACCCATCTATCCTTTCATCCACCCACACACCCACCCATCCATCACTTCATCCACACACCTACCTATCCATCCACCCTTCCATAAATCCATCCCTCCATCCTTCCATTCACCCACCCACCCATCCTTCCATCCATCCACATGTCCATCCATCCCTCTACCTATTCACCCATTCATCTGCATATCATCAAATATTTACACAGAACATACTTCTTGTCCTTCCTGGCAAAACTGCTAAAAATCTTTAAAATAATTCCAAATTGAACTGCTTACTGAATTATGTGCTGGGTGCCACAGGGATGTAAAATGACTATTTGACAGATCTCAACCACAAATGTAAACCCTTCAACACTAGCACACAGAATTTATTTATCATTTACCCTCTGTGCCCACCAGCACCCCCCAACAGGAAAAGAATTACTCATGAGACAGTTCCTGATTTGCAACCAAGGAAAAGAGCCTTGTTATTTGGACAGCTGACACATCCAACTTTGCTAGCTTAAGATATATATTTTTCTTAATATTCAAATGAAACAACTTCAATCTCCCACTTTACCTGCTACAGTCTGCATATTTGTCTTCTCCAAAAACTTGCATGTTGAAACCTAATCACCAATGCGATGTAACTAGGAGGTGGGATCTTTGGGCTGGTTAGATTTGAGAGCTCACAAGTTTAGTGCCCTTATAAAAGAAGTTCCAGAGAGCTGTCTTTCCCCTTCAGACATGAGGACACAGCTGTGAGGACACAGGGAGAAAACACCATCTATGAACCAGGAAATGGGCCCTCAACAGACACTGACTCTGCTTGATCTTGGGCTTCCCAGCCTCCAGAACTGTGATAAATACGTTTCTACTGTTTATGAGATACCCAGTCTATGATATTGTATTGTAGCAGCCCAAACTGACTAAGTCATTCCCTATCAGGAGCAGGTCTGTCTTCCCACCTAGGGTGATCCCAAATACCTGCAAGGTGTCTCTTCAGTCTAAGGAAGCAGGTCTTATAGCCACTATCAAAAGATCAGAACACAAAAAGCTCTGCTTTGCTCAATTGTTGCCTTAGGCAGCGTGGGCTATGGGGCTTTGGTAACTGATAAGGACATACTACTTTATCTCTGAGGAGGCGTAACATCAAGGCCATGTCCAGTTGGGACATGCATTCCCATGGCCGAATAGCATAGGCACTGTTTTCTTCAGATGCTTCATGAAGAAGGCAAGGGGAATAGGGAATACACAGTATCCTCTTCTTAAGTGTCTTGCTTAGTTGTGGTTGCTGCACCAAACCTCCACCTCCACAGTGAAGCTCTTTGGAGACTCAACTCTGTCAACACATGCCACACACACACATAGTTCTATGCATCATTAATAATCCATGGAGTCTATGTTAGAAAGAATTCAGTCCATTGTGCCATGTGTTCTGCCTAGAAGTAGTCCTCCCCTAAATTTTGGAGAGCTTATACAAAGAGGTGGGTGGGTTTTGGAGAGCTTATACAAAGAGGTGGGTGTTGGGTCCAACAGTGCCTCACAGGCCAAAGAGATCATCCCAGCCTCAGAACTTTAGCCTGGCCTCCACACACACTCCGGTCCAGCCTAGGGGAAGTCCTACCCTCCCCGATCCCAGGGCCCACCCACTCCCTGAGCCATGACGGTTAGCAGCCAGAATGCCCATGCTCTTGCCTCATGTTTCCCTAAAGACTGATATCAGCAAATTGCCCTCAGTTCAAGATCCTCAGTTACCACCCTATATTTCTTTCCAAATTTTCCACCACTTCATTTTCTGGTATCCTCCTCTTTTTCCCTGAGAAGCATCGCTATGCTGTGGGCTGGGGATGGGAGGGAGACTCCATGGACTGTGGAGACATTTCATAGGCTTCTTCTAGGCATTAAATGAGGAAATGAATGTAAAAGTGCCCAGCACAGTGCCTGACACATAAAAGCACCAATAAACTTCAGCTGTCTTCCCCCTTCTTCAAACTACTTAATTTTCTGTGAAACTAACACTTCTTTTCTCATTGCCCTTGACTTCACATTCTTTAGCCCATACTTCATTACTAATCCATTCTTGCCTAGTTCCTCCTACATTCCTATTGTTCATGTTAAAGATGACTTTTCTACTCACCTGTATAAGTCTTGCTGCCTCCTACACTGATTAATTTAGCTAGATTGAAAAGGAGGACTAGTGCTTCCTCCATAAAACTCCAATTAATCAATCATTTTAGAACTTGAGCTACTTTGTGTGATGGTATTTGTGGAAAGAGCAGGAACGTTGCTGTCAGTCCTGAGAGGTGGCATTTACTGGTAGAAAGACCTCAGACAAGTAATTTTACTCCTGTAAGCCTGAATTTGTTTATAGTACCCTAACTCATAAGATTGGTGAGATGTTTACGAATAACCTACGAGAAGTTTCCTGGGCAACGCCTGACTTAAAGTTGCAAGGTAACATGAAATTACTGCACTGCGACAGATTTGATTCTGAGTACGTTTATACCACTTAGCCTATTTTTGTGTATAAAATGTACAGAATACTTTATCAAACAAGAATAGGGTATACATTCTTCTCAAGCTCATACAGAACATTCACCAAGATAGACCACATTCTGGGCTATAAGGATACACCTTAACAAATTGAAAGAGATAAATGCATACAAAGTATGTTCTCATACCACAACAGAATTAAACTAAAAATCAACAACAGTAAGATAACCCTATCTATTTATAAGTTAAACAGCACGTTTCTAAATTTCACATGGGTCAAGGAAGTCGTCTCAAAGTTAACCAATAGTTCAAACTAAATGAAAGTATGATTATCAAAATATGTGTGATACAACAAAACAGTTCTTCAGGGGAAATTTATAATATTAAATGCATATAAGAAAAAAAAATCCCAAATCAATAAGCTAGGTCTCCACCTTAGGAAACTACAAAAGTAAGAATAACTTAAGCCTAAAGAAAACAAAAGAGCTAGAGCATAAATCAATGAAACTGAACACAGAAAAAACAATAAAATCAACAAGTTGGTTCTTTGAAAGGATCGATAAAATTGATAAATTTCACAAATCAAGAAAAAAAGGAGAGATGACACAAATATCAGAATGAGGAGGGGAAATATCAGAAATGAGGAGGGAAAATGACTTTACAACTGATTCCATGGACATTAAAATGGTAAGAAAAGAATACTATGAACTACCCTATGCCCAAAAGTTTGATAACCTAGATGAAATGAAAGACGATTCCTTAAAAGATACAAACTATCAAATTCATACAAAGAAAAAGGTAACCTGAATATTCCTAATCATTTTAAAACTTGAATATTCCTAATCATTTCCTAATATTCTTTTATTTAAAAATCAAATTAATGATGTTGCTCTCAACCTTCCAAAAAAAGGAAACACCAGGCTTAGAGAGTTTCACAAGTGAATGCTACCAAACATTGAAGAATTTAAGGAAGAGATAGTGTCAACTCCTTACAATCTCTTCCAGGAAATAGAAGTAGAGGAAGCAATTTTTAACTCATTCTATTAATATAAGGCCAGTACCAAAACCAGATGAAGACATTACAAGACATTACAAAAAAGAAACACTGTAGACCGAAATATCTCATGAACATAAGCACAAGAATCCTCAACAAAATATTAGCAAATCAAATCCAGCAGTGTTTAGAAAGAAATTTACATGATGACCATATTGGATTTATTCCAGATACGCAAGGCTATTTCAACATTCAAAAATCAATCAATGGTCTGAAGTCTTACATTTGTGTCTTTAATCCATCTTGAGTTAATTTTTGTATATGGTGAGAAGTAGGATTCCAGTTTTAGTCTTCTGCCAATACAACTTGCTGGTGAGGATGTGCAGAACCAAGAACTGTTATTCATTGCTGGTGGGAATGCAAAATGGTATGGCCACTTCGGAAGATAATTTGGTGGATTTTTACAAAACTAAACAGAAGCCCCATATGATCCGGAAACTGCAAGCAGTCCTACATGTTTACCCAACTGATTTTAAAAATTGTATCTACACAAAAATCTGCATGCAAATATTGATAGCAGCTTTTAAAATAATCAGCAATAACTGGAGGCAACCAAGGTGAACTTTATATAATAGGTGAATGGATAAACTGTCCATCCATACAATGGAATACCATTCACTGTCTGTCCATACAATGGAATACCACTGAGCAATAAAAAGAAATGAGAAAGAGAAAGCTACACAGAGACGTGGATGAATCTTAAATGCACATTGCTAAGTGAAAGAAGCAGTCTAAAGGCAGTGCATACTGTATGAATTCTTGTATATGACATTCTGGAACAGGCAAAACTACACAAAAGGTAAACAGATCAGCAGTTGCCAGGGGCTTGGCAGAAGGAAGGTTGAACAGGTAAAGCATAGGAGGTATTTTAGGGCAGTGAAACTACTCTACATGATATTATAATGCTGGATACATGGCATTATTTATTTCTCAAATACCACTGAACTTTATAGCATAAGCAATGTACCTTATTGTATGGATTTTTTAATCATTTGGGAGTTCAGGAGATCCCAAGATGGAATGTAGACTATGACAAAATCATCTAACTGTATTACAAATGGATGAAACAACCTCACTGAAGGGGGTAGAAGAAAAAAGGACTGACGTAAGTAGCTTTGGAAATGGTGGAGTCTGTAAGACTGAAGGCCTTAAGGAATTGCACATAAACATTGTACCCACACACTTGGTAAAACTGATTCCCACAGGGATAAGAGCTAACAATTCTGAAACCACTATACATGTGTGATGGAATTGAGCAATTAAAATTCTGTAAATGTCCATGCATGCTTAGTGTTTAGCTCCCACTTGTAAGTGAGAACATGCAGTATTTGGTTTTCTGTTCCTGCATCAATTTGCTGCAGATTATGGCCTCCAGCTCCATCCCTGTTGCAGCAAAGGACATGAATTTATTCTTTTTCATGGCTGCATAGTATTTCATGGTATATATGTACCACATTTTTTATCCAATCCACCACCATTAATGAGTACCTTGTTTGATTCCATGTCTTTGCTATTGTGAATAGTGCAGTGATGAACATATGAGTGCATGTGTCTTTTTGTTTTGTCTTTTTTGTATAATTATCTATATTCCTTTGGGCATATCCTCAGTAATGGGGTTGCTGGATTGAATGGTAGCTCTGTTTTAAGCTCTTTGAGAAATGTCCAAATAGTTTTCCACAGTGGCTGAACTAGTGTACATTCCCACCAACAATGTATAAGCGTTTGACACTGCAGACTACAAGAAAGAGAAGGGAGGGAGAGGGACATGTGTTGAAAAACTACCCATTAGGTATTATGCTCACTACCTGGGTCCAACATACCCAAGTATCAATCCTACACATGTACCCCTTGTATCTAAAATAAAAGCTGAAATTAGAAAATAATAATAATAAAATAAAATTCGGTAAATGGATGGCAGATGGTAGGAGCCAGATTCCTCACTGTTAGAATGAGAGTTACAGATAGGCAAGGGGAGGAGGCTAGAATGACCCATGTGGTAATGGATTCAAGTTGGAGACATCAGCAAGAACTTAAGTTTAACTCAGTATATATACAAATGGTTACACATAAAAATATTTATGTGTAGGTACATGGGCTTGAAGATGCATATATTTATTTGCTCTGTAAGCTAAGAAGACCTAGAAGTAATGACATTCCAGTAGCAATGAGCACACCTAAGTACCCAGATCTTGGTTTCTAACACCATCCTCCAATAAAAGGAACCAGAGCTCCCTGGAGAGAGGGTTGATTCTAGGGCTGGGGCAGGAAATATCTGAAATGAGCCTGGAACATCTTATAAAGCCAGAAAGTAATGAAGTGCAGAAAAAAAAGAAAAAAACCCACAATGATAGGGGTATGTCAAAGGGATCAAGTAGCCAATGACAGAGCTCCCAATGGCCAAAGATGGAAAGATCTGAGCAACAGAATAAAGTAGTATTGGATTATTACTCAAAGTCGAATGTAGGTTACATGAGCCATACCAACATAAATAAATAATTGAATACATAAACAAACAACCATGGAACAGCAGACACATCTCCTATGCAGAAGAATTCCAAATAATTCACATAGATAACCCACCCCTAAGTGCAAACTGCACATAATGGTGTTCTTCAAAAGAATATCATATTTTCCATATGGGTAATTTTACTGTGAAGAAACCTGATAAACACTACTTCAGCCAGGAGATCAAGGTAATAAGTCATGTTGAAAGTATACATCCTTGATATGATGTGATAAAAATGGCTCGGCTTAACGCCTGTAATCCCAGCACTTTGTGAGGCTGAGGCGGGCAGATCACGAGGTCAGGAGATCGAGACCATCCTGGCTAACACGGTGAAACCCCGTCTCTACTAAAAATACAAAAAATTAGCCGGGCGCAGTGGCGGGCACCTGTAGTCCCAGCTACTCGGGAGGCTGAGGCAGGAGAATGGCGTGAACCCAGGAAGCAGAGTTTGTAGTAAGCAGAGATCACGCCAACGCACTCCAGCATGGGTGACAGAGCGAGACTCCGTCTTAAAAAAAAAAAAAGGTTCGGCAGTCTTCCTTCCAAAACCCCATAACCTCAGTCTAATTATGAGAAAAGCAAACAAATCCTGATTGAGGGACAATCTACAAATGACCACTACCCCTCAAAACTGTCAAAGTCATCCAAATAAGAAAAATCTGAGAAACTGTCCCAGCCAAGAGGACCCTGAGAATGTGTGATGACTAAATGTAATATGCTGTGCTGAATGGGATCCTGGAATGGAAAAGAGCCTTTAGGGGAAAACTAAAGAAATTCAAACAAGATATAGATTTTAATTTATAATATATCAACATGAGTTCACTAATTGAGACCATATTAGCATCAGGTGTTACCATAAGGGAACCTGGGTGTGGTGTGTATGGGAACTCCCTATACTACACTTGCAGCTTTTCTGTAAATCTAAATCTATCCTATAATAAAAACTTGCTTTTATTTTTTGTCTGTTTTTTGTTTTTATTTTTTTATTTTTTGAGACAGAGTCTCTGTTGCCCAGGCTAAAGTCCAGTTCAACCTCCACTTCCCGGGTTCAAGCAATTTTCCCACCTCAGCCTCCCAAATAGCTGGGATTATAGGCACCTGCCATCATGCCCAGCTAATTTTTTTCTTTCAAATTTTTGTAGAGATGGGGTTTTACCATGTTGACCAGGCTGGTCTCGAACTCCTGGCCTTAGGCGACCCGCCCATCTTGGCTTCCCGTTGTGTCGGGATTACAGACGTGAGTTAACATGCCCAGCCAAAACTTGCATTTGAAAACTGTGAACTGGTAGCCCATATTTCTTGACAAACCCCAAGCTCTCTCCTCTGCCTACTCTCCTCTCCTCCTCCGTGCCCTCTCTCCCTCCCTCCACACCCACCTCCTTCTCTGTTGCATTTGGAATCTCTATTAAATGCACATCAGTAGTTTAATAACGGTCAGGGAGAAAAACAAGAAAAATCAGGCTGACTGTTGAGTCTTGACTGCTCGTTCCTGTGAACGTAGAGTGAGTGTGGGCAGAGGCCTCATGACACCCAACCTTATTCTGGCCAAAGCAGTCAGTCACTCGTGAACCCATGCTCTAAAAAGAGGTCCCCAAGGGCCGGGCGCGGTGGCTCAAGCCTGTAATCCCAGCACTTTGGGAGGCCGAGACGGGCAGATCACGAGGTCAGGAGACCGAGACCATCCTGGCTAACACGGTGAAACCCCGTCTCTACTAAAAAATACAAAAAACTAGCCGGGCGTGGTGGCAGGCGCCTGTAGTCCCAGCTACTCGGGAGGCTGAGGCAGGAGAATGGTGTAAACCCGGGAGGCGGAGCTTACAGTGAGCTGAGATCCGGCCACTGCACTCCAGCCTGGGTGACAGAGCGAGACTCCGTCTCAAAAAAAAAAAAAAAAAAAAAGAGGTCCCCAAAGACCTTCTCCTATACAAACTTGTGTTTGAAATCACTTAACCTCATTTACCAATCTCTGTCTACAACTGACTACAGATTAGCAATGCTCCCGGATTGAGTATCTCGCCTCTGAGACCCCTCTGCATTTGACTCATTGTTCTAATGTTTTACAGGTTACACAATCTGATGCTTCACACGTACATTTCTTCCTCCTTTTAGAATGAAAGATCAGATGAGGGAACCTGTCTTTGCCCTCAATACTGCCCTAAATGGTTTGATCCTCAAAGCTTGGATTTAGAACTTGAAGCCCTTCATTGCTCTTCTCTGGAAACATCTATAATTAGGAGCCTGTGGGAACATTTAACATAAAAGTATCACTAAAACATTTAATATCTGTGTCAATGATGAGAAAAATAGAATTTGAAAACCTCCCAAAAGGTTAAACCTAAGAACAAACACTGGAGTGTTTTTCAATTTCAAAAGAATCAGAAGTGGTTGATGTCACAACGTAGACTGCTTTTTAGAAGAGGCTCTTAAACATTTGAGCAACAGCAACCGAGCCAGAAAACAGAGAGGATTCAACAGGGAAAATGACAGTGGTCATTCCTGCTGTGCCCAACAGCACCTGACATCTTTGCTCTCAAAACGTGGAGAAAATTCTTGCTGTGGTTTGTTCAGAGCCAGGGTACTAGAAGTCTCCAAGGCCCTGAGCTTTCACTATTAATAAAATATCCAAAACTGACCTGAGGGGAAATGCATTGGCTCCAAAATATGACAAAGGGACTGCAAAATTAAAATTAAGAACAAATTCACAAATGGCATCTAAAAATCCTTCTTTTCTGCAGCAAATATATATATGTATATATTTAAGAAGGAGGTGGGAGCATTTTAATATGTTTGATCTGATTTGCATCAGAGCACCAAAAGTCAGAGTAGATGAGGTCTGTGAAGGTCTTAAAACAAGGCAGTCCCCTGAGAAGGGCCACTTTGTGTCAACTTGTAGGACTTCAGACCTGTTCCCACTAATGACCCCCAACCTGAAGGCTCCAAGGCCCCCTTGTGTGTGTTTCATCATTTCCCAAAAACTGAACAGAGAACATGATTTAACCTATGAGAAGGGCACACAATGCATTATTTTCTAAATGAGATGCATTTCATCAGCATTATTCCAAATACGGACTCTGAGGAAGCTCAGTAAAAGAGTCCCTTTGTATAAGACCCCCACGTAGTGGTGAAAGTCATGTCCTGGGGGAAGAGGCAAGAGCTGGGAGCAGGGCAGGCCCTGTAACCTTGTGATCTGCACTGGTCCCCCGAGCTTCTACAACCCAGGCCCCAGCCCCAGCCAGCCTCAGCGAAACCAGGCGCGGATGATCAAGCCAGAGATGTGCACAGGTGAGCTCAGAAACACGTACGGTGCTCAAGACGGTACCTTCTTTCAAGGTCTCAGCACCCTCGGCCCAACCCCTCCAGCAAAGCAGCCACAGCTGGAGCTCTTCCTACCTAACACCCACTCCAGCATGCTTCTCCAAATAATTTTAATATAATTAAACCTACAATATACGTAAACAAAAGATTCTTGTAAAAAGCAAGAAATACACAAAGTAAAACGTTAAGGCTTCCCCTCCTCAGTTCTCCCCAAAGCTCACTCTTCTCCGGAGAGAGATACCGCAGAGGTGCACGGTCACGGGGTGGAGCTTACCCTTGAGGACTGGACTTACCTACCTAAATTATTTGGATTTCTTCCACATGGGAGATCTGTCTATGAACGCACATTTGTTTATTTATTTGTTTCCATTATTCAGGTGGGTAGGCACTTTTCTACATCTTTTTCTATGTATTTACATTAAGAAATATATACTTCTTACACTTTTTGAAATAAAAGGAGCTGTATTGTTTGACAACTTGTTTTTTCACTTAGTAATATGCTCTGAACGTTCTTTCTTAACTGTGCTTATGGATCTACCTTTCTTTTAAACTACCACGTACTAGCAACAATGTGCATTTTAGTAGTTCATTCCCCTCCTGCTGGACTCCTGGGTTGTCTACCGCTGGCTTTTACAAGCAAGGCTGCAGGTGCATCCCTTACACACACATCTCTGAGCACACAGGTGAGGAGGCATGTAAAAGAGATTCATGGAAGTGGGATTGCTGGGCCAGACTGTGTGCGTGCTTTCAAGTTTGGTTGTCCTAGCCAAATCCCCCTTCCACTTGTCCGTATCCATTTACACTGCTATGAATAGGACAGGAAAGTGCCTGTTTCTTGCCCCAACCCAGAAGTTCTGCTATTTAGTGGAACCTCATCCAACTGTGACATTCTAAATGTCATGGCCCTAGGAGCAAGCAATCTTATTAATACCAATGAAAGCTTTCTAAAAATGGCATGCCAATTTGCTCTTGCCTTGAAGGTATTATGACCAGTCTTTTTAAACAAACTAGAACCCTCACCTTATTGCCCCTGGACTGGATCCTCTTTAATCCTCTCATTTGCCAGTCAGGAACATACTGTTTTACAGTAAGTAAAAACCCACAGCTGTTTTGGCAGAATTAGTGTGGAGCACCCGTCTCCCCCGACACCCCCCCCCCAACCGTTTAACAGTAAACAGCAGGGTGCATTAAAGAAGCTCTTACAAATGGGGCTGACCATTATCTTAATTACAGTCAACATGTTTATAATGCTAAATACATCTGTCCTAAAAACTCAATCTCAAAACAGCATGCATGGGGCTAGATAATCTGGGAGCACATTTGTGACATTTTGTTGACATTTCCTCTCTCTCCTGGGTAAAAGGGTTGACTGCTATCCAGGCACATCCCCATGAGAGAGAGCCATTTAAACACTATGTCACTTATTTTTCCTGTGATTGTGTCAGTGATGGAGAAACCTAATTTAACAGAAAAGATCAGCCCTTATAAACTCAGCAAAGTCAATCCCACAACAAAAATTAAGGTGTGTGTATAAGCACCTAAACTTTTTATAAAGTTATCAATTCACTTATTCATCTAATGGACTGAAATATTAACTTGGGTGCCTATTGCATGCCAGGCCATGTGGGTGCTGGGAATACAGTGTTGAAAAGGACACACCGAGCCCTCCAAGGGCTGCCTCACTCACTGGAGAGAACGGGAACCAAACAGCACACAGGACAAGATGGACGTCCTGCAAGGGGGCTGGAGTCTGGAGGGAAGGATTCCAGCTCTGAGGCCCGTACTTGAAATGAGTCTCAAACAGATGAGGATGACAGGGAGGAAGGGTGCCCCAGCTAGAAGAAAAGCAAAGAGGTGCCACCAGCATGCCTTTGAGAGCAGTGGGCAGGTGAGCACAGCTGGAGAGGGTGTGCAGAAGGGAAGGTCACTCTCACACCCAGGGGCTATCAGAAGATAATCTGGTTAATTATTCAGGTGACCGAGAAGGGGCTTCTGCAGAGGGTAGAGATCACTCCAAAGCCACTAATTTGGCAGCCTGTAAGTCCCCATTTGGACCAAACCTAATACATTTAAATGAATCTCCACTTCACGTCCTATAGCCAGAAAATCCATCTGGCACCCACTTCCCAGTCCCATGTTTTCAGGCACTGGAGCTCCCACCCCAGCTCTCCTCATTCCCTGTCTCTATCCACCTGTCAAAGCTCTGTCCGTCCTTCAAGCCCACCTCCAATGCCACTTCCTTCCCAGCGCTGTGCTCAGTTCCCATGCTCTGCCAGTAACACTCCCCAGTCTTCCCCATCCTGCCTTTACGCTCTCGTGTCCCTCTCCAAAAGCACCTGGCAAGTGTAGGTAAAGGTTTACTGAAATAAGGTGTACCCTGATTGAACTGATCTGCAAACATAGGAATGTTTCAGCCCTTGAGTAAGCCATCTCCCTATTTTGTTATCTTTGAACTCCACAAGGTCGTGTTTTTGAAATGTAAATGTCTCAAACATTTTCTTACACTCTACCCAAAGATACAAGCTTCCTGTTGTCATTGCTCACTTAACCCTTTCAAAGACCGTCAACCTCAGTGTTGCTAATGTTCACAGCCCGGTAATGTTCACAGCTGGTTCGCAGGAGTTTATAAAACCGTTGTCTCTACTTTTTGTATATCCTTGAAAAATGTCAATAATAATAAGAATTTTTTAATGCACAGTATTTGAGATATTTGGAACCCTCTTAGGAAGTCCTTGTTTGGTTAGGACTATTTCCTGGTTAACAGATTCTTGATTAAAAGAATAGGCTTTCAAGTCAGACAGCCTAAATTCAAAGCTGGCCCCATCATTACCAGCTATGTGACTTTGAACACATTACATGCCCTCTCTCACTATTAATTATGATCTGTAAGATAGCAGTGATGATAAGTGTACCCGCCTCATAGGATGAGTGTCAGAATGGAGTGAGATGAGGAATACGTATAGTGCTTGACACAACGCAGGGTACGTGGTTATCAAGCCTCAATAAAATTGAATTATTGGCATTATCTGGAAAAAATCTCCTTCTCCTTACATCATACTTCCAAAACATTTTTTGATGATGGTTTATTTGCATATATGTCTTTCTCCTCTAAGACTAGAATAGTGTCTAATCCATTTCTGTGTCCCTAGCATCCAGCACAGGGTCTGAATCATAAAAAGTGCTCCTAAAATGTTACTAACTTCAAATTGTGTTGAATCATATATATACATATACACACATATGTATGTGTATGCATATATGTACATTTATATATGTATATGTCTCTAAGTGCATATGTGTGTGTGTGTGTGTGTATATATATGCAATTACCTCTATACAACCATGTCACTCTAGGGAACTGCAAGCCTCAGAAATCATGTGGAAGTTGTACCCAAAGACTTTAGAGAAAGCCTAGTAGACTTACACAAATACATCAAGCACCCAGAAATAAACTTCGCTGAAATTGTGACTCCAGCATTCCTTCTTTTGGCTTGTCCATTCTTTCATTCATTTCACAAAGATTTAATAAGCAGCTCCTATAAGACAGGGAGTGTGTCAGAGGCTTAGGAATATACAAAGAGAGGAGGGAAAAAAATAAAATAGTTTTTGCTCTCATATGCACATAATTTAGCGAAAATGATAAGGAAGTAAGGAGATCACTTCATGACAACGTGGTGGGCCTTTGGGAAGAAATTAGGGAGTAGAGGTGGGAAGAAGACGCCAAGGAGGAGCTCCGACTGAGTCGGAGTGGACGGACAGGCAACAGGGAAGGGTGCCCCAGGTCAGGGAACGGCAGGAACAGAGGCCTAAAAGCAAGAAAGGACTCCACAAACTGGACGAAGCTCACAATGCCTGCAGGGTGGGGCTGCTGGGGTCATAGCAATAGATGAGGCTGCAGAGGCCACCAGAGGCAGGATCATGAAAGGCTCTGAATGAACTTTATTTTTTTACTAAAAGTAATTGGGAGCCATCGAACAATGTTAAGCAATGGCATAGCCATCAAATTTGCATTTTATAAATATCCCTCTGTTAGCTTTCTGAAAGCAAAGAGAATGGGGACTTGAGAAACTCATCAGGGGAACCTATCAGAGTCATATTTTGCCTATAATGGATTTTATATCTCCTATTTCTTTCTTTTTTTTTTTTTTTTTTTTTTTTGAGACAGAGTCTTGCTCTGTCACCCGGGTTGGAGTGCAGTGGCCGATCTCGGCTTACTGCAATCTCCGCTTCCCAGGTTCAAATGAGTCTCCTGCCTCAGCCTCCCAAGTAGCTGGGACTACAGGCACGCACCACCACGTCCGGCTAATTTTTTGTATTTTTAGTAGAGATGGGGTTTCACTGTGTTAGCCATATGTCTCCTATTTCTAAGCCAGAAAATATCTTAGAAAGCATCTTATCTAACCCCCTTATTGTAGAGACCAACCCCCTACCTTACTTTCAAGGAATGTAAAGCAGCCTGTCCACTTTTTTTTTTAAATGAAATGAAACATCTTGCCCTACAAGTCAGCCTTCCTAGGTCCCACCACCACTGCCATTTTGCTAGCATTTCTGCCAGTGGAAGCATGAGAAGTAGTATCACTTCTGAGTATGCAGCTTAGGGCAGATCCTTTTCAATGGCTGAAAACATTTACCCATTTTGAAAGCTGGTAGAGCCTGCATTCTATGAGCATGAGAAAAATTCCAACTGGCTTTGTATATTTTCTCATAGTGATTAGAAAGTTAAACCCTTTTAAATCAGAGATTATTCTTGAGCTTCTAATACTATTTAAATTACAACTCCCAAATCTTGAATGATGTAACAGACTAAAGTCCAAATGCTGCTTTTTAAATTCTGTGCATCACACGGAAGTTACTTAACGTGACAGAAGGCAACATAGATTGGCCTGGTAACAAAATCTTAGCGATTTTGTCTGTGCTAGAATGCTCACCATCCTCTCAATCCTCCATAAAATAAACAGGTTGATTTGTCATCATTTATATCCAGGAAGTCTCAAACATATCCATAGAGATGCATCTAATCTATACAGTACTACAATTTCACAGCCCAGAGGGCTCAACCCTTCTCATGACCAAAGTAACCAGATCGTGCAAAGCAGTAAGTCCTAAATTTAACAGCCGGCAGGCCATCCACTCATTTATTACTCCTGAAACAAATTCTACAAGATGAAGACATTTTAAGAAGAAAATGTTGTGGATAGATTTATTCGATCAGTATCTAGCGGTAACTGAAAGCAATTTTCTTAACCACACAGAATAAAAAGCCACTTGCTTTTGGAATACCAGATAACCGCAGCAAAAGACAATAGTGTCTGGGAAAATCCCAAACCACCTGTACTCTGCAAGTCATTTCCACTTGCTTTAAGCACACATACGACAAGTCAAGTATATAGCAAATCCATTATTACTAATGCAACAAATATTGTGATTAACCCCTTCAAAATAGAGATCTTGCAAAGAATCAGTGAGCACATCTCAGTGTTCAGAGCTCTGATAGGCATTAACTTCATTTTAACCCTCCCAAGAACCTGCATATTTATTTCAATTTCACAAATGGGCAAACAGGCTGAGAGGCAAAGGCGTAGGGCTATGCTCACACAGGTAGCTGCAATTCCTATCTGAAATGTCAGCCCTCCCCTGCCTGAAACAAACCCTGAGCTTTTTTACATTCCAGGCCCTCAGCTGTGGGCTGGCTCTGGGGGATGGAGTGGCTGACATGCTGCTGGTGCAGGCCTGGAGATAAATCATGGTGGAGTCCCCAGAGAGTGGAGAGTTCAGAAAGTCACTGAAGTTAGACTACATATCAATTTGCTTTGGGGGGCAACACTCCCACTGAAAAAGTTAATGCAGAGGTTTTGCTCCTCCCATTTAACGGCTCAGGATAACTGAGGCTCAGAAAGCATGACTTGCTTAGATGCCAAGAGAAACCAGTAACTTTCCTGAATGAAGCCTACCCTACGCATTGAAACCCAGTGTTCAATCCCCACTTCCACAAAACTTCCTGCTGTGTCAGTTACCAATAAGACCTGTGTATCTAGTTGATTAGGAAAGATGCCTTCTTGGATGGAGAGGGGAAAAAAAGCATCTCTTTCAAGCTGCCTTAATCTTGGTAAAGTGTTTCACATATATTTAGAATTATTAAGGCTCACAAATATAGTTAAAAATGAAGTGAATGTCATCTTGTAATTTCACTTTTATAATTATAAATCAAGTTCTCTGAAAGGTTCTTTGAGTAAAATTAACATTTCGTAAGATGCCCTTTATCAATCCAATATGCCAGGAATCCAAAGTATAGTCTCACTGAAGGTGTATTGAATGTTATAACTATTGAACATAATTTCTAGACATATCACTCATTTTCACTCTTTTGCCAAGGAGATAAAACTGTAAAGGCTCCTATTTCATTGATTTGACAATTCTGCCTGAGCAGTGTAGCTTGTGTTGCTGAGCTTCCAATTTAAAAACAAAATTAGGCTTCAAAGAATAAAGATACCCATAAAGTTATGAAACAGAGAGAAAAGGCATCATGCTTTATGGGTGCTCATTCTAGATATGTTCATTATATGCCAAAGCCCAGAGAAGGCAAATTCAGAATTTAAAAAGACACCATCTGTTATGGATGTTCCAAATTACAGACGTAACCCTTAATTTCTATATCACCTGCCATTTAGCTGTTCTCTTTCCTCAGTACAGGAAAAAAAAAAAATGGCTTAGCATATTAACAGAGTAGCTTTGGCAGGACCTATGGATGTGCCTCATAAGACATTTTGGTAAGCTCAGCATCACAACCTGTATATTCTGTCAGAAAAAAAAATGTTACATTTTACTTTTAAAACAACCATCACATGTACGATGGTTGCCATCAGCTGAGAGGCTACAACAACCCAGCAGCAAGTCATGGTCTTTTCTGAAATTTTTATTTTCTTTAAAATAGGCTTTTTGAAAGAAAAAGCAGAGATTTTAGAAAGTTTTAAAATCTGTGAAATGAAAAGTAAAATAATTCCTCAAGTAATTCCTCTTTTCAAAAAAATTACTAAGACAGAAGACAAAAGAGTGTATAGCCCAAATCAGAAAACGTTTTCACTCGAAATATTCAAAGGCAACATGTGCCATATGTAACAGAAGAAACTCCCATTAAAGAAAATATATATATATATACTTGAAAATGCCTGTGTTTCCTTCCTTGTAGATCTGAAATGTTCTAGTTTTAAAAACACGTTTAGCAAATGCAACACAGCTCATTCAGGGTTGATTTGAGTTCACAAAATATTTTTATTATGTGTAAGAAAGCATACAGCCAATAAAATTAAGAAAACATTCACAATACATAAATAACACAGACCTGATGCAGGAGATATTTTCCAGATTTTTTTTCTTTTCACGGATTGCATCTAAATGTTAAGTTCATTGCTTATCAAGAAGAATACTTTGTAAACATTTCAAAGAAACTCTGTTGAAATGCCTCACAAGTTGGCATCTGGCAAGGGAGGCTTATGGTAATTTTTACAGTCCGGGTGATGATGCAGGAACTTGATTCCAAAGCACAGAGAAAGGACTAGCATTTGTCAAAAGAGATGCTGATGGCTTTAGGGGGCTCAATACACCCAAAGGGAAGGATTCTTCTGTTTCTCCCACCAACGGAAGTATCTGACTCAAGGATGATAATGAGGCACTATTCGTTAGTCAGTATACCATTAACATTTAAAGACTTCTTTAAAACTCAGCTCTAAATTCAGATTGAAGCACTACAAAAAGTAGCCCCACTGAGTGGCTTGGTTTGACCTGGTACGTTAGAAATGCAGGGTTTGAGTCTGGTCCCTTAGTGGGACTGCTGTAATCCACTGTCCTTGCTATGCATCTCTCTCCAGGAAAGCCATTTGCCTGGTTCAGAAAAACTACCTGACACATGAAATGAGAAAAGATGGAGAGGGCCAATTATTTTACATAAATACAAAGCAGCGTATACTTTTCATTACCAACTAAGATCATAAATTTAATGCTGGGTTCCTCTTAAGCTGGCTTTTATTTAAGATATTTACAGAATTGCAAATTCCCCTGGGAAAGTCTTCTGTCATTTAAAACATTTTGAACACAGTAGTAGCTGTACTTTTTAAAATTTTTCAAAATCTTTTCAGAAAAGAAAGCATTTATAGCATTTGTCAATTCTCACCTTGCATTTATTTGAATCCATGAATTTTAAGGAATTATTTCAACTTTATTCTCTTATCTATCAGTTTCTGCTATGTTTCTAGAAGTTACATGAACATTTAGAATGTCACAGAATCTGTGTGTTTGTTTCATTGACTTATAAAGTGCTAGTTAAATGGCCAGAAATGTGGTTGTAAGGTCTTGGATAAAGCTCATTAATTTATCCTATTAAATATGATAAATATAGATTTATTATATAATAAATTAAAAATATCCATATATACAATAAATAAATAGAACCAATATCAACAAAACATCTCTCAATTCTGGAAAAAATTTTCATTCCTACTGTGAGGCTCAATTAATGTTTTAGAAATAATGTATGAAGGCATGCACCTACCTTTACAATCTGAAAACTTTGCTTGGAACAGTGTTAGCACCTGTTTGTATACAGCAAACTCAACCCATCTCATTTTCTTCCCAGAAAGATTTGATTTTAAGTGAAGCTGTTCACTGTTGATTCTTTGCCCTATTTTGTAAGTCCTAAGATAAGAATAAATTTCTAAAAACAATTCTGAAGCCAAAGACATGTCCCTTGTGGCTCCCCATGTTTGTAGTGTCCCCGTTTGATTGACTATGAACAACACGGAAAATACACTGGAATGTATTTGAAAATAGAGTTAGTTGTGTGTTGGAAAGCAGCAGAGGGCTCTCCTGACACCTCAGAGTCTCACCATACCTTAGTTTCTTAACAGCAAGCCCCAGAGCAAGTTCCTCTAGCTTTTGGGATGAGCATGTGTGGCAGGATTCATCTGGGAGTTCAAGTTGGGTGCTGTCCGTTTTGTGTGATGGGTTGGATCTTCTCTAGAGAGACGTCAGTGTCATAGTCCAATATGACCGATAGGGCTGGGGACAGCTTCTCCAAAGGTCTGGCGATTCCAGCTGCCTCCTCCTTTTTCAGGTCCTCAGAGGAGCCCACAGCATGTGGGATCAGGTAAACCAGATTGCACTCCTTGGAGATAGAACCTCGTGGCTCGTGATGGCTGGAAAACATCGCGGCCCCATTGTTATTGATACTCACCGTCTCTATGGCATTATTTGTCGCCGGGCAAAGTCTGTAGCATCCTAAGAGGGTTGAAAATGCCTTCCGAAAATCAGCATTAAAGGCATAAATGATGGGGTTCAAGGATGAATTAGCCCACCCAAACCACACAAACACGTCAAAGGTGATGGAATCAATGCAGAAGGGCTGCGTCTCCCCAGACCCGCAGAAGGGCAAAATGCAGTTCAGGATGAAGAAAGGTAGCCAACAGCACACAAACACGCCCATGATCACCGACAGAGTCTTCAGGACTTTAGTTTCTCTTTTGAAGGACATCTTAAAAGAACTTTCCGGTTGAGAACATTCGACAGGCTTTCCATTACCTGTGGTGGTCTGGCAATTCTTGGCATGGACTGCTGCCCTCTCCAAGGCCGCAATGCGCCGTATTTGTTTCTGAGCAATCCTGTAGATCCTGGTGTACGTGACAATCATGATGGCCACAGGGATGTAAAAACTTATTACAGAGGATGAGATGGCATATGTCCTGCTGAGGCTGGAATCACAGTTGTCTATGGTCTCAGCCAGGGAAGTGGCATTCCCATCAGAGGGACTGGTGGGTTTTGCCTTGTGCCAGCTGAGCTGCACTGGGATGAAGGAGATGAGTACAGACAAGGTCCATGCCACACTGATCAGGATGAAGGCTGCCTTGGGGGTCATCTTTCTCTCATACCGGAAAGGGCTGGAGATAGCCCAGTACCTGTCCACGCTGATCACACAGAGGTTGAGGATGGACGCGGTGGAGCACATGATGTCAAAGGCCACCCAGATGTTACAGAAGGACCCAAAGGGCCAGAAGCCAGCAATCTCAGCCACTGCTTTCCAGGGCATGACCAAGACAGCCACCAAGAGATCTGACACAGCCAAGGAGATGACAAAGAAGTTGGTAACCTTGGACCGCAGGTGTCGGAACCTGATAACAGCAGCACAGACCAGCGTGTTCCCCAGGAGCGTGGACAGGATGAGCAGCGACAGGAAACAGGCAGTGAGGATACGAACAGAGAAGTCCCTCTCCACCACCAGCCCAGTCCCGTCCATGGCAGAGGTGTTCAGAGTCCTCATCTTCCTAAGGGAAAGCACATCAGGGGCTCTGACACCCCTCAAGTTCCTAAGCAGGGAATAGGGGTCAGTCAGATTTCCAGGAGTCCTCCCCACCAGGCAGTCCCTTGCACAGCCCTATTGCTTCCCTGGCAGAGGACCTCACCAACATTCCATCAGAGGACTGCTTGAGTGGCAATCCAAGTCAATCCTGCGGATTTGATTTCTACATTTGTCTTCACTGTCCTGGGCACCAGAAAGCCCCTGAATTCCCCCAAATAAAGCATTGGCTTTTTAGCATGTTTTAAATCATCAATCCAGTGACTCCTGGGCCTCTGCTCTGCTAGTCAGTTGCAATCACATTTCGGGGCTGTTGCTTCTCTGGTGATGACAGGAAATTCTCCGCTTCTGAGACATAGCTGAAAATACATGTCTTCTCGCTCCTCCAAGCCGCTGGCTCCTCAGCAGCTCTCCAAACGCCTTAAAAAGCAAAGAGAAAACACACGGTCTTTCTCCAAGACTTAAGCAGATCGCATCTTTACTCACATCAAGCCCAACCTAATAATCCCCAGGGCAAGCCCGTCCCAGCCGCCTACCTTGCCTTGGGGTCCTCTCTCTCAAAGCCCCTGGAGCTTGGAATGTGGACTTCGCCAGGCGCAACGGCTCTGAAACGCTGAGTAAGCGCGCCTGAGCCCAGTCAGCTGCGAGCAGCAGGGGTTCGGCTCCCGGTGCGCAAAAATCGCCGGGGTGCGTTTGGGGAAAGGATCCCACGCCAGGCACCCAGAGAGGAGGCGCCGCCGCACTGCCTTGAACAGCTAGGGATTGTTCAAAGGGCACTGGACCCAGGCTAAGGGCTCCTGGGCGCTCGAAGCTTCCTTGGGAGAGAGCATTCCCAGGACTGGTCCCCTGGGCAGCTTCTTTTCTCGGCTTCCTTTCGAGAGCCCAGAGCCTTGGCGAACCTCGGGCGGCCTTCAGCCCTACAGGGCAGGGCCCTGCGCCTCCCCGCAGAAACTGCCCACGACTTCTCAGGAGCCTGTGGCAATGCGAGGCAGCGAGCCGAGCTGGCACCAGCAGGCGCACGGGCCGGCGGGGTTCCCGCGGGGCACAGCCCACCCCGCCCGCGCGTCCCCTCCCCTGCCCTGGGGGCGGTCCTCGCTTGACAGTCAGAGTTGCGGGCGACAGCTGCACGTGGTCCCCCTGGATGGTTCTGCGGGCGAGGTGGGCGGAGGACGCCCGGGTGAGTGCTTGCCCTCCTTGGTTATCTCGCCAGTCTCCGGAGCTCCGCGCAGCACGCGCAGGGCCCGAGAGACAAATCCGATGTCAGAACCTCAAGTAAGCTTGAGTCGCCTGAAAGCAAACCTCGGCCCCGACATCCAGCGCCTCTTGGGGTCAACCCCTAGCCCGACCCAAAGCCATAAGCGAGCAGGAGCCCCCCATTCTCTGCACACCAACTCCCAGAACTGCCGGCCGACGTCCGACCCGCGTTGTCTCCAAGTGCCCCCTAAGTAGGTTGAGAGATGCCAGTGGGCGCCTGTACTCACCGCTCGCAGGGAGGGCGCGGCGCAGCGGCGATCCGGGCCAGCGCGCGCCGCTGCGCCACGAGGGGACACACTCCTTCTCCGCCCCGGTGGCGGGCGCGTCCCGGCTGCGGTCAACGCCGGACTGCAGCGGGTGCCCCGCGCCTACCCAGCGCCCCAACCCGAGCGCCGCGCGCTCCGTGTGCCCGGGGCGCCCTCTGCCGGCGGCTGCGACTTCCCGAGACCCCGCTGTGCCCTCGCAGGGACCAACCTCACTCACAAGCGTTCCAGCGACCGCCAGGGACCCGCGCTGCCGCTCGTTTTTCCCCGTCCATGACTGCCAACCTGAAAACAGGGAAGCGGAATCTTCTTCACTCAGGGCTCCTCCGCTTGAAATACCCCGAAAAAAGGACATGGGTGAAAAATTTTACTTTGCTGGCATTGTATTCTTGAACCAATGTTTCCTCCTGTGCGCCCACTGCGTTCAAACCTGGGGCGCTAGATCAGGCAAGACGCAAGCCTTACTGTCAAAGAGCAAGGCAGAGCGCGCATTGACTCGGCAGCATCCGCGTTGCCGGTGCACTCTTTACGTTGTTCCCCTGTTAAAACAATCCTTCCCCCGCTCCGGGGCCGGCTCATCCCGCTTCGCCCAAATGGAAATGCGGCTCAGGGGGTAGCGGGGCCTGCTCAAAGTCACGCAGCTAACGCGGGAGCTGCGCTGCTGCCCACCTGTTCTTTTAACTCAGCACATGTGGTATAGGAACCCACAAACTGGAAACTTACCTACAGGGCTAAAATACAAGGAAGAGCCATATGGAGGCAGCAGGGCCTGGTGGAGAAGGAGCCCCCAGCCTCTCCCGGTTGCCCCAGGCAAGCTCACAGGTGAGACTTTGCACTAATTGTGCAGAAATTGCGACATTGTGGTGCCTTCCTGTGCCTTCCCGAAAGGTGTGAGGAGAATAAGCATGGAGCCCCCAGGTCACACTGCCTGACCGCCTGGTCCTGCCCTGCCACTGTCGGCTGCAATGTGCACTCTCTCCTCTCTGAGCTCGGGTTCTTCCTCAATGAAACCGCGAGGACTTAACAGGATTGTCCTAAGTATTAACTGAGACGGTGTTTCCAGAGTCTTGGCACCAAACCTAGGAGCCCGTCAACCCTCCCTGGGCAGGAACCCCTGGCACCCAATAAGAAACCAACAGTCCAGGCCAGAAACGGCAGCTCACGCCTGTAATCCCAGCACTTTGGGAGGCCGAGGCAGGCAGATCATGAGGTCAGGAGATCGAGACCATCCTGGCTAACACGGTGAGACCCCGTCTCTACTAAAAATACAAAACATTAGCCAGACGTGGTGGCAGGTGCCTGATAGTCCCAGCTATTCGGGAGGCTGAGGCAGGAGAATGGTGTGAACCTGGGAGGCGGAGCTTGCAGTGAACCGAGATCGCGCCACTGCACTCCAGCCTGGGCGACAGAGCGAGACTCCGTTTCAAAAAAAAAAAAACCCAACAGTCCAATCTCCACAAGAGCCATGCAACATATCAGAAGCAAAAATTTTCTCTGGAAAAAAAAAAAAAAAAAAAAAAAAAAACCCTAAACCAAGTAACAATTCCATTTAGTTCGCCAGCACAAACTGTACCTTGGTTGGTTATTTATTTATTTATTTATTTATTTATTTATTTAGAGGCAGAGTCTTGCTCTGTCACCCAGGCTGGAGTGTAATGGCTCTGTCTTAGCTCACTGTAACCTCTGCCTCCTGGGTTCAAGCGCTTCTCCTGCCTCAGCCGCCCAAGTAGCTGGGATTGCAGGTGTCTGCCACAACGCCCAGGTAATTTTTTGTATTTTTAGTAGAGATGGGGTTTCACCATGTTGACCAGGCTGGTCTTAAACTCCTGACCTCAGGTAATCCACCTGCCTTGGCCTCCCAAAGCGCTGGGATTACAGGCGCCAGCCATCACGCTCGGCCTTTTGCACCTTGGCTCTAGATGAAACGACCATATTGCTGGCACAGACCCTCCTGTGCCTGTGCTCACAGCTCTCTCCTCCCACCCACGGCCTTGCTGTCACACACAGTGTCCAACAGACTGGGGGTCAGAGACACAATTGTTGCCACACACATTCCCCAAGAACCGCATTTCTATAGAGCCCTAAGTCGTGCTTAACATAACACTTTTGGATCACTTTCCCCAAGGCCATCATTCTCCAAGCTTCTTGACCTTGTTTCGTTTTCTTTCTTTCCCTTTTACTAATAAACACAAATTGAAGATATGTTTCTGGTTCGAGACTGTCATGTAAGCCTGAGCATTTAACTCCTGACATTCTACCCTGGCATCTGCAATTTTCCACTGAAACTACCCAGAAATAAAATAGGTAGGGGAAATTCAGCATTAACCTTGGAAAGCAGGAAAGGGTGGGGTCCTGATCTGCAGGATAACAAGCCAGCGGGATTGGACGGGGGGAGGCAGGACTCTGTAGGAATATTCCATATGGCAAGAAAATGTACTTCAGGAAGTAACCTTGAAAGATTACTCGAAAGAACACACTAACTGCCCTGCCACCCCAAAATCGAGGTAGCACACACCAGAGGTGAGGATGAGGCCAATTTGAGGGGCAAAATTTCTGTCTAATGACTGCCTTTCAGAAGTGCCCCCAGTTCCCGAGTCTTCTCAGAGCCAACAACAATGCTGCCGTTCTTGTAATTAAAACAAGGATGACAAACATATCACAACACCTGGGCTTCAGGTGGTATCACGCTCAAGAAAACATCAGTTTAACAGTGGAAAAATATTTGACACGACATTTAAATATTAATCAAAATTTTGTTCAAAGGAACATTCATAACATACTTCATATGCTCATTTCTCTCAAGCCCACCAGCTGCTCAACAAAACTTTTTTGTTTTGCTTGAAAAATCACCTAAAGTATTTCAAACCAGCCCATACTGACCTTTATCTTTTTCTCTCCACCCATTGATCTGACAAGTCCAGGTGATCAAATCAACACGCAGCATTTTGGTAGTGGTTGAGAGCTATATTTCTCCACCACAAGTAAATTTCTGTCATTTTCAATGTCAGATATTAAATCTCCTCCCTACCCATATGCTGTGGTTTGAATGTCTCTGCCAAAACTCATGTTGAAATTTAATTGCCATTGTGGTAAGATTAAGAGTTGGGGCCTTTCAGAAGTGATTTATTTATTTATTTATTTATTTAGAGGCAGAGTCTTGCTCTGTGATTAGGCCAAAGGGTTCTGCCCTCCTGAATGGACTAATGCCACTATCTTGTTATCTCTGGAGTGGGTTAGTTACTGCTGGAGAGAGCTCCTGATAAAAGGATAAGTTCAGCCTCCATTCCCTCCCTGCCTCTTGTGTACTCCCTTCTTCTGCCAAGTTATGATGCCACCGCATGATGTGGGACTTCCCAGCCTCCAGGAACTTGAGCCAAATAAACTTCATTGTTTATAGTTTACCCAGTCGGTGGTATTCTGTTACAGTAGCAGAAAACAGACTAGACATCATAACACATAAAAAAGGCTCAGAAACCCAGCCAGCAAAGCAAAACCTGCTAAACAGGCAGAGAAGGAGAGAACCTGAGAATAACCAAGGAGGTGATTTTGTTTCCGATCGCCAGGAAAACCAGAGTGTTGGACCAGTTTCTCTATAATTCTATAACTGAATGCCTGAGGTGCCTTCCTAACAGACGTAGGTCACTGGCTTTTGAACATCATTGCTGAGAGAACAGGGAAGAGCAAAATGGAGCTTAAATCTCAGTGTTTCACTTTGCACAGAGTGTGCATTTCAGAGGAACTTACAGTTTTGCTGGAGGTTTGGAGTTTTTCCTATTTTCTTACTTGAAGCTAAGGTGAAACAAAGCCTTCCATTTTGTTCTATAAAAATCTCCCCCACAAACATCAAGAACACAAATATAAATGCAATCGGGTATTAGATCATGCTGAGAATGTAAACCCAACACAAAAGCACCTTTGTTTAACAAATTAGTATGTCTTTTAAGCTCTACCATGTGTGATTTACGCACAGAGAAGAGGGGGAGGTCAAAATGATGCTTTTCAACAAATCTTTATTTGGAGTATATAAAAGTCAGTGAATACAGAAGGCACACTATCAAAGGGGAGCTTAATCTCATAAAAGAATAAATAAAACAATGGAACTGTCAAGTATATCAAATGATGTATTTAAGAGTCTTTAGGATTGTTAAAGCTGACCTTATACACAAAATGATTAGCTTATGATGTTAGTGAAAAGAGATAAAGTTTGGCTGACCTTGACTAAGTAACTAAAATGCTTGTTTCCGACAGTAAATGTAACTTCTCTGAAATTCCTAATCCCATGTCGTATTTTCCTCTCCTATAGTTATACAATTCAAAAATCAGCACTTTAAAATTTCAAAATCAATATATATCAGTTTCTTCAGTGGTTGATGGTAGTGGAACACGCATAATGTGTTTTCTATTGTTGCACCTGCTCTTTGTTCCCTTTTCTCCCTCTTTTCTGCCTTTTATAGGCTTAACTGAGTAGTTTTTATAATTCCATTTTATCTTTTTTATTGGCTAATTTTCTATATTTTTTTGTTATTTTCATGGTTGCTTTAGAGTTTATATCATTTCTCCGTCTATTTATATTTATACACACATATACACATATATATTTTATAACATACATATGTAATATTTTTCAAAGCCTGCATTCAAGTGATATTATATCATTCCATGTATCATTAAGAACATTACAATAGTATTCTTCCAAGTCTTCTTAAATGGTCAATTATCTTTTAAAGAACTCTGAGTAATAAGAAATAAATACTGTATGTTTCCCATGTGCCATTTCTGATGTTCTTCCTTTTTATGTAGATCCATATTGCCATCTGGGATCATCTTTCTGCTAGAAGGATGACCTTTAACATTTCATGAAGTGTAGGGCTGTTGGTGGTTGATTTTCTTCAGCTTTTATATCTCTAAAAAGTATCCATTTTGCTTTCATTCTTGAAAGATATTTTTGCTAGGTATAGAATTCTAGATGGACAGATTTTTCATTTTAATGGTTTCAGATGTTGATCTGCTATCTTCTTATTTATATTGTTTCCAACGAAATATCTGCTATCAACCTTATCTTTGTCCCTCTCTACATAACATGTCTGTCTTTTCTCTGTCTATTAAGATTGTTTTTTCTTTATCACTGGTTTTAAGCAATTTGATCAAGATCTACCTAAGAATAGTTTTCTTCAAATCTTTAGCATGTTTTTCTAGTCTATAGGCTTACAGTTTTTGTCAATTTGGAAAACTGTGGTCATTATTCCTTAATTTTTTTTTTGTTTTTTGTTTTGTTTTGTTTTGTTTTTGAGACAGAGTCTCACTCTGTCATTCAGGCTACAGTGTAGTGGCACAATCTCTGCTCACTGCAATGTTGGCCTCCTGGGCTCAAGTGATTCTTCTGCCCCAGCTTCCTGAGTAGCTGGGATTACAGGTGCACACCACCACGCCCAGCTAATTTTTGTACTTTTAGTAAAGATAGGGTTTCAGCAGGTTGGCCAGGCCGGTCTCGAACTCCTAACCTCAAGTGATCTGCCCACTCGGCCTCCCAAACTGTTGGGATTACCAGCGTGAGCCACTGCACCTGGCCTAAATAGTTCTTTTTATCTTTCCCCTTTCATTCTCTTCTTTGGGTTCTTTAAATGCATGGACTGCTTGCAGTTGGCCTCCAACTCACTGATGCAGGTTCTCTTCTCTTCACTCTCTTTTCCCTCTGTATTTCATTCTGGATAGTTTCTATTGTTATATCTTTGAGTCAACTAACATTTTTCTTCTGCAAGGACTAATGTGTTGTCAGATCTTATTCTGTGTATTTTTCATCTCACATTTTGTAGTTTTCTTCTCTGAAAGTTCATTTTATGTCTTTTTTACATGTCCTGTGTATCCACTTAACTTTCTGAATATGTGAAATATGGTTATAATAACTATTTTAATGTCCTTCTTTGCTAATTCTAAACTCTGCGTCCATTCAATTGATTTTTCTCTTCATCATGGGTCATATTTGTCTAATTCTTTTCATGCCTACTCATTTTTTTGGATGTCATACATTGTAAATTTTATCTAGTTGGTGCTAGCCTTTTTATATTCTTAAAAATAGTCTTGAGTTTTGCTCTAGAAGATATTACAGTTATTTGGAAACAGTTTAATCCTTCAGTTCTTGCTTTTTTTCTTTTTCTTTCTTTTTTCCCCTCTTTTTTCTTTTATTCCGTTCTTTCCTCACATCAGATGAGTGACGTGCTGACACTGTAACAAGGCTTGAGGCAGCGCATCTCGCACATGAGCATGAAAACCTAATCATTATGCTTATGAACCACAAAAGGTTTCGGGTATTGCTTTTAAGAGGTAGTAGGTAGAACCAGAGCATGGTTTAATCTGGGTTTATTTATTTTGTGTGACTGAAGCAAGATTCTTTTTCAGTGTATCTGGCTGGTGGTGGCAAACCCTGTTCATGGCCCTGCGTCAGTGCCGGGCACTGAGATACTGTTCCTTGTAATTTCCATGCTTATATTTCTGCACACTCATGTACTGGTTAGTCCTCTGCTGAACACTCAAAGGGGACTCTCTGAAGATCCCTGGAGTCCTTTCTCTCCCTCTCTCTCTCTCTCTCTCTGTCTCTTTCTCGGCAGGTCTCTCCTTTGCAGTACTCTGTTCTGTGACCTCTGGTCATCTTGATCTCCCTGGACCCTTAGTTGTGTTCACTCAACTCAGGCAGTCTGCCTGACTCCTCCTGTGTACCCCTCCCTGCACTATGGCTTGGAACGTCTTTTGAGGCAGCAAGCTGGGTGACAATAAGGCTCACCTCATTTTTCCCCATCTTTCGGGGATTGCTGTCCTTTGTTTCCTGATGTCCAGTATCTGCAGAAACATTGCTTCATGTATTTTGTTCATTTTATTGGTTGTTTCTGGTGGGAGGGCAAATCCCATCCCTGTTGTTCCATCTTGTCAGAGATCAAGAAAAGTCACAACTTTTAGATTTACGTCTCAACTTTTTAGATTTTAAGTCTAAAAAGGCAAAGGAATCTTATCAGGCAGATAAAACTGAGGTTGGAAATGGAGGCTAATCCAGTGATACTTTAATACCGCAAAACTGCTCCTGGTTCATGACTCTGGCCTGCCATAGAATCAAATCTAGCCCCGGCCCCACCTGTCATTATGGTTCCAGCATTCTCATCTTCCCCCATCTAAATCCTTCATTCTTAGGAGATATAGAGGGTCCACCTGGCTCAGCCTGGTCTTTGGGGGGTATGGGGAGTGCCAACGCTTTGAGAAGGGACGGAATGGTTATGAACACCACCATGCCTTCCCTAAGTATTTTTTGAGTGCCTATTATTGGCCAGGTACTGTTCTAGGTGCTGGGAACAAAACAAACCACCCTGTCCTCATAGATTTTTTTATCACAGTGATAAATGATAAATACTTTTAGCACAACACAATATAGAATTGCTATAAGCTTTGATTTTGTTGAAAAAGAAATATGTGCTTGCTAGCAAAATCATAACCTAAGCTGAGATGAAAGACAGGCTAATCCACAAAAATTGTTTACCCTGTGTAAACGTAGAATCTACTTAAGTCACCTTAGAGAGTCTTCTTTAGGCCATTTATAGAAGACATGAATGAAGCCCAGGGGAGAGTCTCTGCAGCAAAAAATGCTGAAGTGGCTCTTGAGGCTGAAAATCAATGCTTTGTGAAGAAACAAAAGCTACTAATTTGTCTGCTGGGCCCATGAGATTGTATATCACTGGAGGAGCCCAGAGAGTATCCTTCAATTCACAAAGGGCTTTCCTCTCAGCCTGCCTCTGCATTGATTTAATTACTTCCCCTCCCTAGAACATATGCACTGGTCACTCTCACCCCCAGCTTCACGTATCCCAATTCAGGAGACGAGCCTGGGGCTGCAGTGGAAGGAACAGTGGGTCAGACAGACCTGGATTGAATCTTGGCCCCATTACTGTCAAGCTGTGGGGCCTTGTTCAAGTTTCTTCACCTAGATGCCCTCCTTATCTCCCACCCCTGAAGCTGCATATACAGCTGCCAAGAAGCTTACATGAAATCCCGTCCAAAGTATCAAGCAGGTAGGCACAGATCACGAAATCTTCCCTTGCATTGCATTTTGTCTTGGCAAAGGCTGTTTGTAAAGTGTACATTCATTGGTCTTTGCCAGTCCAGCATCCATTTCACCTTCTCTGAAGAAAACATTCCAGATTACTTTGGGGGAATTACCTGTTCTAGTGGTCTGATAGGGTGTGTCCCTCCCTAGCTAAGGGAATAGACACATGACCTGAGACAGGTTGACCAGATGCTTCCTCCCTGAGATTTGTATCTTCAGCAGAAGAACAGATAAATTGAATCCATGTGAATGAAATAGCATCAGCCTCATCAGCATCCCTCTGACCAGACTGCTTCTGCTGTGAGACTATGCATGGAACTCATGCTTCCAGAAGCCCTGGGTGCTTTGTTCCTTGTCCTTTCTCAAGCCTGGCTCCACAGCCTCCCCTCCACTCAGTGTTACCTTTCCAGTGAATTTCCATTTGATTAGGTTAGCCATAGTACATTTCTGTGACTTACAGTCAGAGATCTCTATCTGATCAGCTGAAGAGGAAGAGGAAGAGGAGGAGGAGGGAGAGGAGAAACAGAGAGGGAGGAGGAGGGAAAGAGGAGGAGGGAAAAGGACAGAGGGAGAAAGGAGAGGGGAAGGAATAGGGAAGGAAACACATTTTATGTTTTGTTTGGATTTAACACAACTGGAGCCACAATTTTTGCTTGGCTGGCCAGCAAAGAGAAGAATTAAACACAAGGAACTTCAGGTTTTATCCTAATTAACAGATGACTGATGACCCTACATAATCTATATAATGATGGATCTTCTCCCAATAATTTATTTCATTTGCAAACTTCATTCCCTATAATAAACATATTTAATAGATTAAATAAATGATGTGTATTACCTGCTTCCGGTGGGCAATTCCCTGCTATCTTACCTGGAATCATTGGAGCCAGCAGGCACCAAATCTCCCAATTTTGCACTCTGAGATTGGCCTGATTAGCTGTACCTCTAGAAATACAGCTAATGGAGATGCCCATCCCAGCTTTGGGAGGGTGGATAGGGGCACCAAAAGAGACTTTACAGAGGATGCAACACTGAATCTGATCTTAACGGAAGATCTCAGAGGACAAGCTTAGATGAAGGAGGAAGGAAAAGTATGTTCGCAGAAGGAATGCAAAGACTCAGGTGGGAGCATGTGGGGAGGGGAGAAAAGCAGGGATAGGGAGAGATATGGTTACAGGATTGGGAAAGAAATATAAAGAGGGTCCTTTTAAAATCAGAGCACTTTTGAGGTCAGTGTACTTTTATCCGGGGATTTCTAGAGTCTCAAGGATACCTGAGAGACCTCGTTATGCTCATGAAGTAAAGAAACTGGACGAAGTCCACATATTTTAGTGGTTTTGTTACTGGAAAGGGGTCTCAATCTAGACCCCAAGAGAAGGTTCTTGGATCTTGTGCAAGAAAGAATTCAGGGCGAGTCCATAGAGTAAAGTGAAAGCAAATTTATTAGGAAAGTAAAGGAATAAATAATGGCTACTCTGCAGACAAGGCAGCCCTGAAGGCTGCTGGTTGCCCATTTTTATGGCTATTTATTGATTATATGCTAAACAAGGGGTGGATTATTCATGCCTCCCCTCTTTAGACCATATAAGGCAACTTCCTGACGTTGCCATGGCATTCGTAAACTGTCATGGCACTGGTGGGAGTGTAGCAGTGAGGACAACCAGAGGTCACTCTCATCGCCATCTTGGTTTTGGTGGGTTTTGGCTGGCTTTTTTACTGTAGCCTGTTTTATCAGCAAGGTCTTTATGACCTGTATCTTGTGCTAACCTCCTGTCTCACCCTGTGACTTAGAATGCTTTCACCATCTTGGAATGCAACCCAATAGGTCTCAGACTCATTTTACCCAGTTCCTATTCAAGATGGAGTTGCTCTGGTTCAACACCTCTGACAGCACTAATTTGGAAGAGATGGAAAACTTTGAGGAGGTCCCAGAGAACGGCCAGCAACCTCACGGACAGAATCCTGGGTACCTTGGGTAAAAGTTTCCTCCCCATGACACCCACAAGACACTGTGGCCCCAGTCGCCAGCCCTCCACCTCTCTGGGATTTTTCTATTATTTCATCTGTCCACTCAACATCTCCCTCAGATTTTACCTGTGTTTTTTATCAAACTTACCATCTTCCTCCAAAACTCGCTGCTCCTCTTGTAATTCCTCCATTGGTGAAAAACACTGTCTTCGCCATACACAACAACAATCGGACTTCAAAATGAAGAACTTTTGCACATCAAAGGGCACTGTAAACAGAGTAAAAGCACAACCTATAGGCCGGGCGCAGTGGCTCATGCCTGTAATCCTAGCACTTTGGGAGGTTTAGGCAGGCGGATCACGAGGTCAGGAGATCGAGACCATCCTGGCTAACACGGTGAAACCCTGTCTCTACTAAAAATACATTACATATAAGCGTTATGTAATGCTTCCCCTGCCTACACCACATTCAAAGTCATACATGCTTGCTCATTCTTCTGGGATTCAGGGAGACATCTGCTCCTTTCACCTGATTTTAACACCCAGTGTTCTAATCCAGGTCTCAATGTCTCTTATATGGGTTACCTCAACCAGCCTCCCCATCATCATCTCAGCCTCCCCAAGGGCATACACCGTGGACCTGAGTTGTTAGGTCATGGGCTGTGTATCTCCAGCTTTCACAGCAACTCTGTAAAGTAAGATAAGCAGCACCCGTAATTGACTGTTCTGTTTCTACCTGAGGCAACTGGATATGGTAGCAAATATTACACACTATTTGCCCCTTTCTTTAAAATTGATTGCTTCCTTACATAAACTTTTACTAGGTCTTGGATTTCTTTAGGCCATGCTGTACTGGAAGAAATTCTGTGTGCAATTTTGCTGAAGAAGGTCCTCCTAAATGTAGGTAAAGAAAGGAAAAAAGCTGGTGTGGCTCCATCTGGAGATGAAATCCTGAACAGTACAGCCTTTTAGGAAAAAAAAAAAAAATGATAAAATTGGAAGTAGGAAACATTTCAAGAATAAAACTCCTGGGGGGAAGTTTAGAAGGGGACTGAGGGATAAGACTACACATTGGGTACAATGTACACTGCTCAGGTGATGGATGCACCAAACTCTCAGAAATCACCACTAAAGAATTTATCCATGTAACCAACACCACCTGTTCCCCAAAAACGATTGAACTAAAAATTTTTTTAAAAATAAAAAAAAAAATTTAAAACTTCATTCCCTGATTAGAAACCACAAAAGGGGCCTTAAGAGGTTGTCTGTACTTGTCTCTTTGGAGATACCTGGGCTCAGGGTCTGCCCTGTGGAATGTACCTTGAATCTCTCAAGGTCTTTCATGCTCACTGACCATCACAGGAAATGGCATTCAAATCAGCATCTATCATTTTTGGAAGGTTTATAAACTGACATTTTACCTTGCCAGAAATAGGAGACTCAGAATCCAACCTTGTTTGTGTCTTCTCTCCTGTTACAGAGGCAAATGACCTGATGGACCTGGCAGATTCCCCATCTTCAAACAATGATGGTTCACGCTGACACTCTGTCCCTGGCTGCAGAAGGCACCTCTTTTTCTGTGCACCTGACACCTTTCTCTCCCAGACTACCTGGTCCTGGTGGGCTGCCCATCATGGGCCTCAACTCCCCTGGCCACGTGGGACAGGCACAAGACCCACAGCACTCTGTTCAGACTCTCTCTCGGGCATCTGAAATTTCCATGGCGACAGAGGGCCAAAAGAAGGACAGAACTGTCTTTTCAACAAATGATGCCGAGAGAACTAGATATCTACTTGCCGAAGAATGAAGTCATACCCTCATCTCACAGTATCTACAAAAACTCGCTTAAAATAGACTAAAGAGCTAAACAGAAAAGTTAAAATTATAAAATATAAGGAGAAAGCTTCATGGTATTGGATTTGGCAGTGATTTCTTCTTTATGACACTAAAAGCACAGGCGACAAAAGAAAAAAGACGGAAATTGGGCTTCAAAATGAAGAACTTTTGCACATCAAAAGGCACTGTAAACAGGGTAAAAAGACAGCCTATAAGCCAGGCGCGGTGGCTCACGCCTGTAATCCCAGCACTTTGGGAGGCCAAGGCGGGTGGATCACGAGGTCAGGAGATCAAGACCATCCTGGCTAATACAGTGAAACCCCGTCTCTACTAAAATACAAAAACAAAAATAGCCAGGCGTGGTGGCGGGTGCCTATAGTCCCAGCTACTCGGGAGGCTGAGGCAGGAGAATGGTGAGAACCCGGGAGGTGGAGCTTTCAGTGAGCTGAGATCGCACCACTGCACTCCAGCCTGGGCGACAGAGCGAGACTCTGTCTCAAAAAACAGAAAAAAAAAGAAAAAGAAAAAAAAGACAACCTATACAATGGGAGAAAATGTTTGTAAATCAAATTCCTAATAAAAAATTAATATCCAGAATCTATAAAGAACTCCTATAACTCAACAACAGCAATTAAAAACTAGGCAAAGGACTTCAATAGACATTTCTCCAAAGAAGTTATACAAATGGCCAATGAGCACAGGAAGAGATGCTCAGCATCACTAATCATTAGGGAAGTGGAAACCAAAACCACAGTGAGATCCCACCTCACACCTATTAGGATGGCTACTATCAAACAAGCAGAGAATAGCAGGTGTCGGTGGGGATGTAGAGAGATTGGAAGGAACCCTTGCGCATTGCTGGTGGATGTAAAATGGTGAAGCTACTATGGAAAATAGCACAGAAGTTCCTCAAAAACTTAAAAATAGAATTACCATATGATCCAGCAATTTTGTTTCCAGGTACATAACCAAAGGAATTGAAAGCAGGAACTCAAAGACTTATTTGTACACCTACGTTTGTAACAGCATCTTTTACAATAGTGTGAAGAGCCCATCGCGGGCATGTTAACATGTTAAAGCGTTTATTTGAGCAGACAGTGATTCATGATTTGGGTAGCACCAAACTGTGAGTAGTTTGGGCTCCACCAAGAGGGTGTGAGGGGAAAATTGTTAAAAGGTGTCCATGAAAGTAAGACAAAGAAAATATTTGATTGGCTAAGGCAGGAAGTCTCCAGTTAGAGGTTAGTTGGAGGTTTTTGATTAGTAAAATCTCTAGTGAGAGGTTAGTTAGTAGTTTCTGAATGGTTCAGCTGGGGTGTCATTTTCCTAGGCTATGGTCACTCACACTGAATGAGGTTTCAGTTTGCTTATGTAGGAATCCAAGGTGCTGGGTTCGCAGCCAAATGGACTCCAAATTAATTTTTTTTTAATAATAGCCAAAAGGTTAAATCAACTCAAATGTCCATCGATGGAATGAGTCAATGAATTTGTTTACTCATCAATGAATGTGTAAACAAAATGTGGTATATACATACAATAAAATATTATTCGGCTTTAAAAAGGAAGAAAATTCTGAACCATGCTACAATAAGGATGAACTTTGAAGACGTTACGCTAAGTAAGATAAGCCAGTCACAAAAATAACAAACTCTGTATGATTCTCCTCATATGGGGTCCGTAGTCAAATTCATAGAAACAGAATAGTGGTTTCAGGGGCTGGGTAGAGGGGGAGTCATTGTCTAATTTGCAGTGGTTTTTTTGTTTTGTGTTTGTTTGTTTGTTTGTTTGTTTGTTTGTTTTTTGAGACGGAGTTTCGCTCTTGTTGCCCAGGCTGGAGTGCAACGGCGCTATCTCTGCTCACTGCAATCTCTGCCTCCCAGGTACAAGCAGTAATTTGTAATGTTAAATTAAGCTTAACCTAAAGCTGCCTGCTTACATATTTTAAGTTCAGCCTAAAGATCCCTCCACACATAGTGAACTGTCCTCTAACTGGATGTATGAACAGACTATAACCTACTCTTGCAGCAGTCACTGAATTTCTGCAAATGAAAGGTGGCCAGACCCTGTTTAAATAATGCAAACATTGAGCTGTAGCCAATACAGTAGTTTCTGAACCTCACTTCCACTTTCTGTAGATTACTTTCCTTTTTCTGTCCAGCAATCTTTGACTACACTGCAGCAACAGGGTCTCTCTGAACCTATTCTTGTTTAGGAGACAGCCCAATTCACAAATCTTTCTGTTTATTTAAACTCTGTTAAATTTAATGTAGCTGAAGTCTTTATTTTAACAATTACAGAGTTTCAGTTTTGCAAAATACGAAGAGTTCTGTGGATGGATGGTGGTGATGGTTTCACAAACATGTGATGGTAGTTAATGTCACTGATCTGTACCCTTAAACAGAACGAAAATGGTCAATTTTATATTACTTTATCACAATAAAAAGAGAAGGAGGTCAGAGCTGAACCATCAGGCGACAGCCTCCAGAGTGGTGGTCTGTCCTTGTGTGCTGTTGAAGACCCCGGTGTTTCCCTGACCCCTTCATGGCAGGCCTGAAGGATCGGCACTCCTTTCTAGCTCACGAGTGCCCGTTGTGTTCACCATTAAGTCCTCTTTCGAATGAAGTCACCCAGGGTAGGCTTCTTTTTGCCAAAGAACATCCCCTGAAATACCAGCATCCTACATGAAGTGACTGCAGCTATCTGCCTACCGGAGAGCCATCCCCAAATTGTTCTATGGAACAAAGAATGCCTGCCATTTGCTTGCCACCCCTTACGCACTCTGCTGCCACCTCGTCCCAGGGTCACCCTATCTGTCCAAGCCCTCCAGAATGGAGATTTATTTGACAGTACCTTCATGTTTTCCTTTTGGTTTCTCTCTAATATTCTTTCCTATTTTCATTCCTATAGGTGACATGTACCACAGCTCATGGGCCAGTAAAAGCCACCAATTGCACCAGTCCTGATTCCTGGGCATGATGTGATAGTCTACACTCATCCCGTCTGGATGAGGAGCTTGTGCAGACATCATTTCCAACTTACCTAAGAGAAAACGGAGGCTCCAAGACAGGAGGGGGTTTGCCCAAAGTCTCAGAATGAATAAGATGATGGAACCAGTGTCTTGCCCAGGCCTGTCCAACTTCAAAGACCATAATCCTTATCCACTGGAGAAAGCATGGCTGACATTCTGTATATCGAAGTAGCTCTTGGATCAAATGCTAAGGAGCCAGAGAGAACTCTCCAAATCACATAGATTGATTTGAGACTAAGACTCATTATTATTACTTAAAAAATTGATTTTTTTAAACTACTTATGGCATGAGAAACAAATTCGCAAATTGAAACAAGGCAGTCAATATATCAACAGATGTCATTTTTTAAAGCCAAATTTAACACATTCATTAGAGCATATGAGACTCAGTGGCAGAGCAAGAGATCACAAAATTAAATTTAATTAATGTATAAATTTAAAATGTAATTAATTGGGTTAAATTACTGCAAAACACAGCCAATCTCAAATGGAGGGGTTTCTGAATCAAAGCCAGTATAAAAATGTTGTTCTAATGAGAACACATAGACACAGGGAGGGGAACATCACACGCAGGGGCCTGTCAGGGGGTGGGGGAGTAAGCGGAGGGAGAGCATTAGAACAGATTCCTAATGTACGCGGGGCTTGAAACCTAGATGACGGGTTGATAGGTGCAGCAAACCACCATGGCACATGTATAACTATGTAACAAATTTGCATGTTCAGCACATGTATCCCAGAACTTAGTAAATTTTTTTAATAAAATGTTCTTCTGTATTTGCTGCAACATAATCGATGTCATGTTATTGCTCATATATATTGCAGTGAACACACACACACAAAAAAATAATGATGACTACAAAACCAACACAGTGAGAAGGAAACTAACGTTTTGTTGGTGCCCTCTATGGGCCAGCTCTGATGAAAGTTTTATCATCCTTGTTTTGAATATGAAGAAACTACAGCACTGAAATACTTGTTAACTAGCCTGAGGTCATATACTAATAAGAGGCAAAGCTGAGATTCATACTTGATTCTATCTGATTACAAAGCCTGGCCTCGTTCCACGATCTTTCAAGTTTACGTATTCATTTATCCGACGATGATTTATACACACACAGTACACACACTGCTCCTAAATCACCGTAGATTTATTTACAATTTATAATTGTAATAATTGCTGTGAAAGAAAGCAAACAATAGGAAGTATTAAGAGAAAATATAGACTGGGGGTGACCTTTTTGGTAAATTATTGTTCATAATATTTGCTGCCTTTCTTTGGGAGAATATTCTACTTGCCCAGCTCGTTGACTTCAGGCTTAGCCATGAGACTTTACACATCCCTAAGGGACATATGCTTGATACTCTATGGGACTATTATAGGTCCCCACCCTGGGGAACTTGGGAGTGTCCATGTGACTTCATTTAGCCAATCAAATGAGGCTGGAGAGATGTGTATTATTAGCAGGCGGAAGCCTGGTTTTCACCCTGATGGCTCACCGTCTCTCTTCACTCTGTCCCAAGTCCAGCAATGTCCCAGGGAAGGCAGTTCATCAGCCTGTGTCCCAGAGTGAAGTCTTTGTGAACAGGAGCTGCAGCTGGCCCTTGATAGAGTTATCATTGTTGAACCAGGCACGGTGGCTCACACCTGTCATTCCAGCACTTTGGGAGGCCCAGGCGGGTGAATCACTTGAGGCTAGGAGTTCAAGACCAGCCTGGCCAACATGGCAAAATCCCATCTCTACTAAAATATAAAAGTTAGTTTGGGCGTGGTGGCACACGACTGTAATTCCAGCTACTTGGGAGGCTGGGGCATGAGAATCGCTTAAACCCGGGAGTGGCTGAGATCGTGCCACTGCACTCCAGTCTGGGCGACTGAGCAAGACTCTGTCTCAAAGACAAAACAAAAAAGAATTGTTATTGTTGTAAGTCACTGCGATTTGAGGATCATTTGCTAGCACAGCATAGTTTGACCTATCCTGATGGAGGAACCTTCTTAAGGGAGTCAGGGAAGACCCCTTGGAATAAGTGACATTTGAGCTGAGACCTGAATAAAGAGGATTCTATCTGTGAAAGAGCCAAGAGGGGAGAGATTTCCAGACAAGGCAAAACAGCAAGTGTGCACGCCCCAGGGTGAGAAAGAACTCAGCACACTTGATGAAAGAAAGCCCGAGTTACTGAGCTGACAAGAGCAGTGAGGGATGAAACCAGACATGTGTCCAAGCTTGAACACAAGGGCGTCACCAGCCACGTGAGGAGGTTGGGCGGTATTCCATGTGTGACAGGAGGACACCGACGGAGCCAAGTGGTGGAACGACGTGGTCAGATTCAAGCGTGTAAGATTGTCCTCAATGCTGTGTAGTAGAAGAAGCAGGGAAAACAATTAAGAGGCTTTTTTCAGGCCTGTTAAGGGCCGAATGGTGTTCCCCAGTAAATCACATGCTGAAGTACTAACCCCCAGTAGCTCAGAATGTGGCCTTCTATGGAAATAGGATGGTTGCATGTAGAATTCATTAAGTTTAGATGAGGTCACACTGGAGGAAGGTAGGTCGGTCCTTAATCCACATAACTAATGTCCTGATAAAAAGAGGAAATGTGGGTGCACACAGACACACAGGGAGAATGCCATGTGACATTGGGGTGGTGCTCGTGCAAGCCACAGTATATCAACAATTATCAACAAACCACCAGCAGCGGAGCCAAAGGCATGGAACAGATCCTCTCTCACAGCCCCGAGAAAGAACCACCCCTGCTGATGCTCTGAACTTGGACTTTCAGCCTCCAGAACTGCAAGACAATACATTTCTATTGCTTAATCCACCCAGTTCATGGTACTTTGTTATGTCGCCCTAGCAAATTAACACAAGGTTGGAAAGAATGATGCCTTGGACTGGGGTCATAGCACTGGAAGTAGTCAAAAAGCAGATGAATTCAAGGTACTTTTTTTTTTTTTTTTTTTTTTTTTTTTGAGACAGAGTTTTGCTCTGTTGCCCAAGCTGGAGTGCAGTGGCACTATCTCAGCTCGCTGTAACCTCCACCTACAAAGTTCAAGAAATTCTCCTGCCTCAGCCTCCTGAGTAGCTGAGATTACAAGTGCATGCCATCATGCCTGGCTAATTCTTTGTGTTTTTAGTAGAGATGAGGTTTCACCATATTGGCCAGGCTGGTCTCAAACTCCTGACCTCAGGTGATCCGCTCACCTTGGCCTCTCAAAGTGCTGAGATTACAGGCATGAGCCACCACACCTGGCCTCAAGGTACAGTTTCGAGGGTGGAAATAATGGAAGTTCCTATTGGATTAGACATAGATTAAAATGGAAAGGGAGGAATTAAAGAGGAAATTCTCAAAATTGTGTATTATGCACTCAGTTCAATGCTTTCATGGATTATTGTCTCATTTCATCTTCACCAAAGGCCCACATGTCAGTTGGGTCCCCTGGGACGCAGACACTGAGATGGAATTAGGAATGCACGAAGTTTATTGGGGTAATGTCTGTGGATGATAAAAAGGAGAGGAAGCAGGACTGGGCAGGGAAAAGACTGCGATGCAGATGTGGCAGAAGATTCAGGCACCCCAACCCAATAGGGACCTTCAGAGCAAAGATTTCCCATCACAGCATCTTGCATTGGCAGAAATAGGCCCTAGTGTTTCCACCACGCTTGGCCATTGGCTGGCAGGAACTGGAAACAGTGTGGCCTCTGCTTAAAAGTGAAGGTGGATCCTGAAGGCTCTGACAGCTGGAAGCTGTCAGCTAAATTTGCTCCCAACAGTGAAACAGCAAGCTCTTATTTGAAAGGAGATCAAGCCACTCACCATGCTCTGTAAGGTACAATTTCTAACCATATTTCTCAAATTAGGAAACGGAGGTTCAAAAATCATACTTTGAAACATTGCCTTGAATGGGACAACATAGACTCTGGCTCTGCTCCTCTAACTCATGGTCTCTGCCAAATTATGGCATTTGTGGCAGAGGCTGAAAGCTGACCCCCTCAGCGCTCGTTCCATTCCGGTGCCCTCGAAGCTTGCCTCACAGCACGATAGGGGATGAAGAGCTAAAAAGCAAAGTCTCAGATACCTCTGAGGTGTGGGTACAGGTGTGTGACCTGGTTTTGGCCTGTCTGATGTGTCACTAGACTTGCTCATGACTGTCAGAAGTGAAAGGTAGGACTGTGGCAGATAAGAGGCTCACCTGGAGAGCTTGGTGGCTGAGTCCCTAGACCCACAGGTGGCGAGTGGCAGGTGGTAACAGCTGTACTGTTTTTACCAGAACAGCCCTTGATATGACTGACTGATTCTCCCAACTGTGTTGTGCCTGGTTCTTCAAACACTCTGGAGGCTTGCAAACTATCCAGGATCCTTTAACAAATTCTCTTCTATTTACACTAGGAAGAAGGACCTCTGTTGTCTGCAATAGAGAGCCTTGAGAGACACGATACTGGCTAGAGTACACTGAGCCATACAGACACAAATGCACTATTGAGCAAGGAAATTGAATTGAAATCCAAATGCTTTTTTCCAGCTCTGGCGTACTTCACTGCAGCATGTCTCCTAGATAAATTGAACACATTTTGGTCTTAGCAGCATGCAAATATATCTTTAAAAAATCAAGTACACACCTGGACGGCAGTGTGTTGGTTAGAAGGGTCTCAGATCTGCAAGAAATTGCCTTGCAAAAACCAGACTTTTTTTCCAGCTGTATGCAAATGAATTATCAGCATCTTTAAATCAAGCAAAATGCTAGCTGAAAAATTTGAGGGTCTTAGCTACAACACAGAATAGGTGTTCACAGATTTTTAATAGAAGACCCTCTTAAAAAGTCCCATTTTTATCTGTGATGTAATTCGAAGAATGGGTTTGATTTTTTCCCTCCCTACCTGTCCACCAAAAGCAAATCAAACGCCTTTTTCCTCATGAAGTTGCCACCTTATGAACAGCCACAAATGTCAAGAGCTGACTTGCAGGCTGAGCTCAGTTACATGAGGGACTTCTTCCTGTGCAAGCGGGGCTACTGAAGGCCACAGTGAGATTAGTAAGGGGGAGAGTCATGCACCTGGAAACAAAAACCTTGACCCTCCTCACAGCCCTGCGAAACAACACTGACTGAGTGTGCAAGCTGGTGCCTTCCCTGAGCCTCTCTGTCCTCCTCCGCAACCCTGCCTATGCGTTCATTTTCAGGATTTCACTGAAAATCTCACAGCGCAGGAAGCTGACATGGTCTACAGAGGCACTGAACTGAGGTAAACAGAAATTTCAGAGGCCACCTCTGCTTAGAGAAGCCACAGGCAGAACCGTCCAGTGCACCACCACCTCGGACTACACCCCCCCAAGTCATCCAGTCCCCAGAGCCGCCTTTTTCTGTTGTTTTGTTTTCTCTTTAGAGACAGAGTTTTGCTTTATTACTCAGGCTGGAGTGCAGTGGCATGATTATGGCTCACTGCAGCCTTGAACTCCTGGGCTCAAGCCATCCTCCCACTTCAGCTTCCTAAGTAGCTAAGGCTACAGGCTCTCACCACTATACCTGGCTAATTTCTGTCTTTTTTTTTTTTTTTTTTTCCATAGAGACAAGGTCTGGCTATGTTGCCCAGAATGATCTCAAACCCCTGACCTCAAGTGATCCTCCCACCTTGACTTCCCAAAGTGCTGGGATTCCAGGCATGAGCCACTATGCCTGGTAAAGCCTCTTGACCAAAAGCCCCACTCCAGTGGCTCCCAAGAAGCTGGTTTCAAAAATCCTATCTGTTCAATGGATAAAAAATCCAGCATCCTTATACGATGGAATACTACATGACAATGAAAAGGAACAATGCACAGATGCTCGCAGCAATATGGAGGAATTTCACAGCCATTGTGATAAGGAAAACAAGACAGACACAAAAGACAACATGCTATAGGGATTCCATTGATGGGGCATGCTAGAAAAGGCTAGGCTAATTTAGAGTTACAGAAAGCAGACTAATGGTTTTGGGGATGGGGGCTTGACTGCAAAGGGACACAAGGGAAACTTTTTTGGACACTGAATATATTCTAAATTTTGATTGTGATAGTAGATACACAAATGTATATACCTTGGTCAAAACTCAGTGAACTACACAACTTACCGTGAATTGTGCAGTGTGTGTTATATAAACTGTGCCTCAATAAAGTCAACAAGAATAATCCTGTCAGGATGACTAAGACTTTCCATGTGAAAACCCCTTTTCTATGTGTTCCTCTTTAAATACCTGCCCCCTTGCTCTGTCTGAAAGCATAGATAGTTTTGCTGCCAGTTAAACCTGAATTATAGTTATCCTCATCACAAAATGTTGTCTGAGAAAAATATGTAGGCTCTGCACTTACTTTCTGTGTGACTTTGAGCATAATACTTCACCTGTCTATGACTCGGTTCCCTCGTGTGTACTATGGAAACAGCAGTACAAAGAGGGCCCAACAACACAGCTTACACAAGAGAGCCCAGCCCAGAGCTGGGCATGTGCTGTGTGCTCAATAAACCCTGGTTTCCTGTCTTCATGCATCAGTTAGGGCTCTTTAGATTGCATATAACAGAACATCTGGCCCGATTTATCCAGAGGTGAGACTAATGACGGAAGAGCCCAGAGCTTGGACTGACTCCAGAAGGTCAGCATTGAGGCCAGGCACTGGATTTCTCTCCCTCTCTCGGCCATGCACTTGGGCACGTCAGCATAATCCTCTGGCCCCATGCGGTGCTCTCCCTCCCAGCAGCACCCACCTCTCCCTTTGGGCCTCCAGAACGCTTTGCCTCCCATGCCATCCTGGAGGCCCTCTCTCTGTCCCCAGTTGGGACACACGCCCTTTGTCTTAGCCAAGAACTGCAACCACGGGCACATAACATGCTAGTAGGATTAAGCAAATCATCCTGGAGCTGCAATCTGGGTTCAACGTCCCCCAAAAAAGTGACTGCTACAAAATGGGGCACAAGTGACTGCTTCTCTCAGCAGAAGAGAGGGAGTCATTATATGGGAAGATAATCAACAAATGTCCATCGCACACATTCTGTCTGTCGGGGAATTCATCAGGAAACAGAAAATACAGAAGTTATTTTAACAGAGATTTAATCCAAAGAATTGCTTAAACAGGTGACAGAACACTGAAGTCATCACAATGTAGCAACTGCAGGAATCAGCTACCATTCCTAATAGCAGGGGAATGAAGAGGAGAGGCTGGGATAGGAAATGGGCGAGACTTGGGGAAAAGAGAGCACTCTTTGGCTGGTGCTCATGGCCCAGAGGTTAGAGGAGAGGCCCTTCGGTTCCAGGACCCAGAACCCTGCGGAGACGGGCTGGGATCTCTGAAGGGGTGTGATGGGGCTGAATCAGGTGTGTGGGAAAAACCTAGCTCTTCAGTGAAGAAGCAAGACTGGAGTGATGCCAACAAGAATAAGATGCAAACAGGAAGGGACATGTCTCTCCATCCGCTTTCAGTCTTTCCTCCCTCCCTGGGTCTGCACGTGAGCCAGCTGGCAAAGCACAAACGTGGCTTGCAGAGTCATAGAATCACAAAGCATCAGGCAGAACATTGGGTTTGGAGCAGAAAGACAATTACTTAGCAACTAGCCCCCAAACTATTCCACAATCAGGGTATCAATTGAGGACATTTTCGCTGCAAGAAGTAGAAACTCCAACTTAATTAGCTTAAGCAATAAGAACATTTTCTTCCCTAGGAAGAGCTACCCCAGATTTGCTTATAATTCAACTGTTCAACATTGCTGTTAAGGACAAGGTTCTTTCCATCTTGGAGGAGATGCTTCTTGGTTCTGGAACCCAGAACACTAACGGGGAGTGCTGGGGTCCACACTATGGATATGTGTGTAGATATATCACATATGTGGATATGCGTATAGGTGCCTCAGGAGGTTTGCTGTCATGCATATACATATATACTATATGTGTATATACATGCTGAATATATGTGTGTGTATATAGAGAGAGGAAATTTATTTTATTTTTTAATTTTTATTTTTAGTTCTGGGGTACACGTGCAGGATGTGCAGGTTTGTTACATAGGTAAATGTGTGCCATGGTGGTTTGCTGCACCTATCAAGCAAATTTATTATAAATATACTGACATAAAGGGTGTGTAGAGCAAAATTTACAAATGATAATAAATTATACAATACTCCTGATTATAAGTTTCATATAGGCAACTGGTTCTCACAGGATGCTTTCATTGATTTTTGCCAAACTCTTGGATTCTCAGCCAACCTATGGTTGCAACTGATGAAGTTTATTTCAGGCATGACCTTGTTTGATATAGAAAAACAAACTGAAACCATAAAGATGTATGCGTGAACTTCACTTGTTAGCCAATAACATGAGCATTTCCCATAATTGAGCTTAAAAAAAAAAACAAAAAAACTCTATCTGGAGCACTGCTTCCACTGGGGTGACTGAATGTTTATCTTAGTTAATTCAAAGTTTACCTATCTCCTCACTTTCTTGGAATTACATCCAATTTCCAGGACATGCTGGGAGGGCCCATGTGATCTTGCATGAGTTCAAAGAGCTCACTGTTTACATAGTTGCACATCCATCTGTCAGAACTTATGTTTGCATATCCCTCATTCCCATCCATGAGATAGTTTGGATCTGCTCCCTCTGTTTCCATATCCCACACTGAGAGCCCAAGAATCTCCATGAGCGAAGCCCCCGTCTCCCAAGACTCATCACCATGCTCTGCCAGGGAAGCAGGATGCAGATTCCTTCTCCCTGAAACACATTAATATCTGAGCTTTCCACGTTTTCCCTCTGCTCTCCTCTTCCTTCAGCCCGATGGAATCGTTCCCATTCTGTGGGAGCAGTAAATCCATACATGCCTTAAATGCCCTGATCCAGTTTAGCTGAGAGTGCAAGGGAAACTGGCTCAAAAAGAAAATAAAACTGAATTCCTACCTCTCATACTGCATACAAACTCTAGACAGATTTTAGATTACATTTTACCTTCTAGATGAATGAAAGACCTGAATGTGAGGTGTAAACTATACAACTAAAGCATTAAACATTAGAGCAAACCTTTTAAGCCCAGTGTTGAGGGACATCTTCTCTAATAAGACATCAAAAGGCCAAAACAAAAAAAAAACAAACTGATGGATTTAATTACACTGATGTTCAAGATAATCTGTTCAACAAAAGTATACTGTAGACAAAACTAACAGGAGGATGACACGTTGGGGGAAGATATTTGCAATGTTTTTGGCAGACTTGGAACGCTTACTAAGAGATAAAGGAAAGGAAAAAAGGCAACAAACATAAAGAAGTGCTAATAAGTAGAGGAGAAGATTCTCAAATTTTTTAATAACCAAAGAAATACAAATTAAAATGACAATATAGCACTTTATTCCCATCAGATTGGCAAAACTTAGAAAGAAGTATAACACCAAGTCTTGGTGAGACATGAAAAAAACAGGAGCATTTTTGCACACTGGTGATGAGTTATACAATGCCATCATTCTGGAAAGTTCTCTGGCAGTGCTATCTAAATTAGACATGCATGTATCTATAGAAATTTCACCCTCAGATGTGTTTCTGGAGTCCTTATTAAACAAGACCATAACTGGATATGCGTTAATATGTTTTTGCAGGGTTTATGGTACTCAGAAGTACCATAACACATCCTACGTAGTAGATAAGTAAAAATGCATCCTAGGTAGTAGATAAGTAAAATGTGGTGGCTCTACACCAGGGAATTTTATCAGGAGTTAGAAAGAACAAACTAGATCTATACAAAACAACATAAACAGATCCCAAGTACTCAGTAGTGAGTGACAAGTGAGAAAGCAAATGGGATCTCCAAAAGAATACCATTTTTATAACTTAAAACCATATGCCCAAAACATTACATATTCTGCAAAGACATTTTGTAATGTGTTACAGCTGTTGCCTACAGAGGACAGGAAAACAGAAATGGAGGACAGGGATAAAGTGAATGATTTCTTTCAAACACGTTGTCTCCATTCAGACTTTCTCCATTCCCCTAAGGATTCAGATTTATTGACCCTAGAGTTCCGAGTCTAGAGCCTTTCTTTCTGCCTTGATGCAGCTTATCATTGAGAAAATTAGCCCAGAACAGCTCAGTCATTTGATAGGGACAGAGGGGAATAGCAAAGGGAGTTGGGGGTTGGATCAGTTAATCAGCTAACTGCCAAAATCTCGATATATTATCCCACCACAAATGTTTCAGGGTTCTTGGTGAGAGTTTTCAAATCCATAACAAAATCACCAGAAAAAGAATGTCTACTTTATGTTGCAATTTGTCTATGACTTGGATAAGTCTGTTCCAAATGACCCTCCGTGAGGACTGCCACATTCAGTTGCACAGCCTGTGCACTGCACAAAGATGCTCCTGCCCAGGGGAGCAGGAGGAAGCTGGAATTCACCTGGGACTCTGTTTACGAGCTGGGCCTGCCTGGGGCTCTTTCAATCACAGACAGGAGCCTCAGGTTGGCTGTAACTTGTTTGCCAGAGAGGGTAACCTTGCAAAATTCTTACAATGGTGCCATATGTACTTGCTGGAGCCCTGACTTAGTTTACCCTCAGCCTCCCCGTGTCTCAATCTGGTCAATATCCTTATCAGAAATTCACTCTAGCTTCCTTTACAATCTGCTTTTAGGACAGTCCTGAGGCAAATTTCACTTGTTCTTCCCTCTGCCTGGAATGCTCTTCCCCAGTTAGCCACATTGCTCACTCTCTTCCTTCACTCAGGCCTCTGCTCCAACATCACCTCCACAGAGAGGTCTTCCCTCCACATCTCCTCTAAAATAGGTTCCCATCCTGCCTTGCTCTCACCTCTCATCCCACATTCTTCATCCTGCTTATCACCCATGGAATGTGTATGTATTCGTTTACTGCAAGCTTCTCAAAGGGAGAGACTCAGTCTCACTCACTAATTGGTGCCTGTCCTGCGCTGGCACAGAGCAGGTGCTCAGCAAATACATGTTGGATGAATGCATGGATTGAATCTAAACAGCAAGCAGAGTGTGGTGTTACGGTATTCCTCTCCAAAGAGTACAGGAAACAGAACAGCAAGTGCTGAACCAGGGCAAAAAGAAATGTGAAGTATTACTTCTTCCTTCATTCTGGCCTATTATATATAATAAGATTAATTTGACTAAGAACCAGTCCCTTAAACCCCATAATAGAGTGGCTCAGTTTTCTCAGAATAATAAACATTGTCTTTAGCCTCCAGAAACGATTTCAAAGACATAATTGGCTTCTAAGCGATGCTTAGCGTTCTTTATTTTTAAACAAAGAGCCAATTCATGATGTGTTCTTCAGAGGCTTTGTATGTGAGGCTGACTGGGCTTTCACTCTCAGACAAGAAATGCTGGCCAGGGGAATGGGAGAGGGATAACATTAGGAGAAATACCTCATGTAAATGACGAGCTAATGGGTGCAGCAAACCAACATGGCACATGTATACATATGTAACAAACCTGCACGTTGTGCACATGTATTCTAGAACTTAAATAAATAAATAAATCTTTTTTAAAAAGTTTGTGCTTGAATGTTCTTGGCTGCTTTTGCTATTCATAATAGCCCAAAACGGGAAATATGGTAAAGGTCTGTCAGTTGAAAACTGAATACAAAAACAAATGTGATATATAACAGAATTCTGTGCCCCAATGGGGAAAACTCCAACGCCATGGATAAAACTCAAAAACACACTGCGTGAAAGAAGTCAGACATATACACACACAAGTGTAGCCGTACGATTCCATTTATACAAATAATAAATATTTCAGAGCATGAATGAGTCCCAGAATATTAGTTTGGTGCAAACATAATTGTGGTTTTTTGCCATTGAAAGTAATGACAAACAACGCAATTACTCTTGGCTACTCCAGACCAGTGGTTAGGGAAGGCACCTCTGAGGAAGGTGATACTAATAACTGAAAATTAGGGTCAGAAATTATGGAAAGCGGGTGACAGAAAACAGGATGATGTGATGTCAGGAGTGGAGGTGTCCTGACTGAGAAAGGGCAGGAGGGGACTTCTGTGTCTGAGTGGGAGGCAGGCGTCATTGGTCTCTACAGGAAAGGCCTGATGTTGCCTGGCATGTGACCTCAGCTCAGCCAGTCAGATGCTCCTGCCCAGGCAGTGGAGACTCCATTCTGGTCGTGGCTGCACCAACTAGTTTCAAGAGAGGAGTGGCGTTCATCCAGTGTTCAGGGGTGCAGGCCACCGAGTCCTCACCACAGTGCTTCCGTGGCATAATCTGGGCTGTGACAGCAACTGCAGGCACTTTTCAAGGAGCCGAGAATATAGCAGGGGATAAAGAAGACAGGATTCCTGCCCTTATGGTAGAAAATTCTAGCTGAAAACATAGAGAAGAAACAAATCAAAAACAAGTAAACAAGGTAATTTTTTGTTTAGTTTTTGGTTTTGTTTTGAGAAAGAATCTTGCTCTATTGTCCAGGGTGGAGTATAGTAGCGTGATCTCAGCACACTGCAGCCTCAACCTCCCAGGCTCAAGTGATCCTCCCACCTCAGCCTCCCAACTAGCTGGGACCACAAGTGTGCCACACCATGCTCAGCTAATTTTTTAATTTTTTGTGGAGAAAGGGTTTTACTAGGTTGCCCAGGCTGCTCTTGAACTCCTGGGCTCCGGTGATCCTCCCATCTCAGCCTCCCAAAGTGCTGGGATTACAGACATGAGCCACCACGCCTGGCCTAAATGAGGTAATTCTGAAAAGTGACAGTATGACAAAAGAAATAAACAAGCAATGAGCTCCAGTGTGAGTGAGAGGGACTACTCCAGACAGGTGATCAGGGAAGGCACCTCTGAGGAAGTGACATTTGACCTGAGAGCATTCCAGGGAGCAGGAACAGCATATGCAAAGGCCCTGTGGTAGGTAAAGTTGCCCTGTTGAGCCAGCACTACCATGAGCATAGGGAGCAGTGGTATATGGTAAAACTGAAGAACTGGAACAGGACAGATCATGAGGGTCCATAGGCCACAGTAAAGAGTTCGAATTTTACCATAAGTATAACTGGAAGCTGTTGATTATTTAAAAGCAGAGGGCACATGATTTTATTGACCTTCCCAAGAGATCAGGGACTGAACAGTTAGAGGCAAGAGCGGAAATGGAGATGTAAAATCAGGGGCAGAGTAGTGTGATGGTTGCTTTTATGTGCCAACCTGGCTAGTCTATAGAGTGAATTAATCAAACACCGATCTAGGTGTTGCTGTGAAGGAGTTTTGTGGATAAGGTTGACATCTACAACGAATTGACTTTAAACAAAAAAGATTACCCGCAGTCATGTGGGTGGACCTCATTCAATTGGTTGAAGGCCCTAAGAGGAAAACCTGATTTTCCCGGTGAAGTTCAGCCTCAAGACTACAGCATCAACTCTTGCCTGAGTTTCCAGCCTGCTGACCTGCCCTAGAGATTTCAGACTTGCCAATCACCACAATCATGTGAGCCAATTTCTTAAATCATTCTAGACAAATAGATGGAGAGAGAGAGATGGATGGAGATATAGTATATAGAGAGAGATATAGATACATAGTTTATTGGTCAATTTCTCTAGAGAAGCCTGACTGATGTAAGTAATTAACCCCTCAGGGATGCAGTGAAGACTAGAGAAGATGTTTGTGCAAGTGGTTAGGGTATGTGTTGCCTGCCCCGCTCACAGCGGACACTCAGTTACCGGCATTCCTCTCCCTCCCTTCTGTAAGGCTCTGCTGAGTTTCTGGACCCAGAATCTCCAGCTCTTCCCTCACCTGAGAAGAAAACACACTGAATCCAATGTGTGTGAGTGGGTAGTACAAAAAGACTTTCTTTGACAGGTCGGGTGGACGCTGATGCAGCTGCTCCATGAAATGTTCTACAGCCATTCAAGCCAGAAAGGGCACCTTCCCCTAGGTCTTCCCTGACCCAGCTCCCTGTCACCTCCACACCCCCTCCTTTGTTTACATATAGGACTTACTACCTTCTAACATGCTCTATATCCTACTTTTCTTTCTTTTTTTTTTTTTTTTTTTTTTTTTTTGAGACAGTGTTTTGCTCTTTTTTCCCAGGCCAGAGTGCAATGATGCGATCTCAGCTCACCACAACCTCTGCCTCCCAGGTTCAAGTGATTCTCCTGCCTCAGCCTCCCAAGTAGCTAGGATTACAGGCACGTGCCACCACACCTAGTTAATACTGTATTTTTAGTAGAGACCGGGTTTCTCCATTTTGGTCAGGCTAGTCTCAAACTCCCGACTTCATGAGATCTGCCCACCTTGGCCTCCCAAAGTGCTGATCCACCTGTGCTGATTACAGGCGTGATCCACCATGCCTGGCCTTATATATTCTACTTATTCATTGTGTTTATTGTCTGTCTTCATTTCCTACACAATCAGCTGTGTGAGGGCAAGGGGCTACATGTGTTCCATTCACTGTAGCCTCCTTAGCACTTAGAATAATGACTAATGTAGAATCAGTCAGTATTCAATAAGCATTTACTGAATAAAAAGCATGAAAGAATGCATAATGAAGATTATGATGTGACCTGAGAACATGTTTATAAAATATAACTTTGAGTGAAGAAAGTGAAACATAAAATACAGGTACCAGGATTCTCACCACATATTTAGCAAACAAATGCGGCATTCACTGGATGTCCTGCTAGACACTGGGGATAGAAAGTTGAACGACACTGAGTTTCTTATTTGAAAGAGTTCATGGTCTAGAGAGAAGACAAGACTGTAAAACTATGCAGAGAGAGTTTATGAAGTGCCGCAAGACCCATGAAGCTGCAACTCTAAGAAAAGCAGCTCTCAATTAACAAGGCTCACACTGACCAGGCGCCCTGCTCATCTCTGCACATATGTAATCTCAGGTAATAGTCACGATGGCCCCAGGTAAGTGTTAGTCTTACCCCATTTAGACATAAGCCAAGGCACAGCAAGGTCAAGGAACTAATTTGTGTAGGGTCTCACACCCGATCCAGGCAGAGGTGGAATCAGAACCCACGCGGACCCGCCTGCAGAGCCTGTGTGCTTAAGCACTGTGCCGCGTGCTTCTGGGCTTGTGCATACAGAGAGCTGAAACTCAAGCATGGGATGAACTGAAGTTTGATGGGTCAGCAAAGGAATTACAATATTCAAAGGGAATACACTAAAAATCTAGCAGGGAGATTTCTGGGGAGTAGCATTGAGTATACACTTATACTTTTCTGTACTTTTCAAATTCATTTGATTACATATTTCTTTTATCACCAAAAACAACATGGGGGTCAGGCGCGGTGGCTCACGCCTGTAATCCCAGCACTTTGGGAGGCTGAGGCGGGCAGATCACGAGGTCAAGAGATGGAGACCATCCTGGCTAACATGGTCTCTACTAAATCTGTCTCTACTGAAAATACAAAAATTAGCTGGGCGTGGGGGCATGTGCCTGTAATCCCAGCTACTCAGGAGGCTGAGGCAGGAGAATCACTTGAATCAGGGAGTCAGAGGTTGCAGTGAGCCAAGATAGTGCCGCTGCACTCCAGCCTGGCTACGGAGTGAGGCTCTGGGAGAAAAAAAAAGGAGAGAGAGAGAGAAAAAAAAAAAACATGGCTAACATATCATCTGGAACTTAAAGTTTTAATTAAAGAGTTAATTTAAACAAACCAACAAAAAATATGGTTCTCACTGGATTATCTGTTCTGCCCTGATGAAAACTTCCTTTTGTGATACATTCAGCAAGATCTTTCCTCAGCTCTCTGAACTTTTGCTATGCTCAGAAATGCCCCCCACCTTTGCTGATTTAAGCATTGTTTTGTCTTTGCTGTTCCCTGAATGGTGAAAGTCCATATTAAAATGCAAGGGTTTTGCAACTTTTGTTGATGCAAGCCTAGCAAGAATTCCCAAGCATTTGTTTTCTGAATTAAACAGAAATGTCATTTTAGCTTTATGGAAGCTGTTTCTGAACCGAAGTTTGATGGGTCAGCAAAGGAATTACAATATTCAAAGGGAATACACTAAAAATCTAGCAGGGAGATTTAGCAGGGAGCTGTATTTGAAACAATGACTGGAAATCATATAAACGCTTGCTTCCCACTTTTAATTCCCTCTCATTTTTCTTCCTTCATCCATCTGCTGTTCCCACTTTTTCAAATTTAGTTGCACTAGCTCGGATGTCACCACCTCTATGAACATCTCCTCACCCCAGTTAGTCAGGGATGGAAATCCAACTCACAAGAGCTTAAGATTTTGAAAAGAAGGAAAAAAGACAAGCAAGGGAAAAGAAAAGAGTTGGGGTGGGGGTGGGGTCTATTGACTCCCATAGCTGGAAGCCCAGGAGGCAGACCAGGAGGCAGATCTAGCCTCAGGCTTGGCTGAGTCCAGAACCTGACATGATGCCATCTGACCTCTGTCCCTCTCACATCTTTTAGCCTGGCTTCCCTTCCACAGCTCCAGCAGCCCTCAATCCACATTCTCTTAGATCAGTTGTCCCAATATATGTGTGTGGTGGGGAAGGGAGGCAGGGAGGAGAGGTTACTTCTCTTCCCCAGCACCTACATATAAATTCAGGGTGGAATTCTGGCCCACCTTGGGCCACGTGCCCATGACTGTGGCAGACAGAAGAAGATCAAGTACCATGATTGATAATTGGACAAGATCCAGTGAAATGCGGGAGGGGAATTCCCTCAAGAGAAATTGAGATGCTGGAAAGACAAAAACTACACATGATGGAATTTTTGAATAATAAAAAAAAAATCCACAATTCTCCACCAGTCTATATATCTACACCTGCTTGCCATGTTGCTTGGCAGTTTCTCTCATCAAAAGATAAAGTCTATTTCACCCTGAATAGGGGCTGGCCTTGTTGACCTGCTTTGACCAATAGGATGCCTTGGAAATGAAGGTTTGCCATTTTCAAGCCTTGGCCTCAAGAGGCCTTGAGTTCATCTATTCTCGCCTTTCTCTGCCTTTGCTATGTGAACATGTCCAGGCCAGCCTGCTGGAGGAATGAGATATGGAGCAGAGCCATCCCGACCCAGTAATCCTGGCTGAGGTCCCAGACACCTATGAGAGAGCTCTGCCAAGATCAGCAATGCCACTGATGGCCCAAAGGTGACCACAGACACATGAGCAAGCTCTGCAGAGCCCAGCTCGGGTCAGCAGAACCTCCCAGCCAACCCATACACTCAGGAACAAAACTAAATGTTTACTGTTGCATAGTCCAAGGTTTTGTGGTTGTCATATAGCATTACTGTGGCAACAGACAACTGATACATTTGTATCTACTAAACCTCTTCCACACGCCCATTCTGCAGGCAACTAGTCAATCCCTTCTCTATGTTCTCAGGACAGTTACACAATATATTCCACACTCTACTGTTGCAAGTTTCCTATTGAATTGTTACCATCTATTTTAAGCAAGTATTTACATGTCTGTCTCCTTGCTCATAAGCTCTTTGGAGAAACTGGTTTTGGTTTTTTCTTTTGCAAATTTGTAAATAATTGTTAGTTTTCTTTTCTGTGTGAGAGAGAGAGACAGGGTCTCACTCTATCACCTAGGTTGGAGTGCAGTGGCACAATTGCAGCTTACTGCAACCTCCACATCCCAGGCTCCAGCAATCCTCCTACCTTAGCCTCCTGAGTAGCTGGGACCATGCGCCACCATGCCCAGCTAATTTTTTGTATTTCTGGTAGAGGTGGGGTTTTACCATGTTGTCCAGGCTTAAACTTCTGAGCTCAGGTGATCCACCCACTTCAGCCTCCCAAAGTGCTAAGATTACAGGCATGAGCCACAGTGCCCAGCAAAGAAGGGGCGATCGTTTGTATATGTTTTTGAGCCCAGCACTTGGCACAGGGTATGGTACAAAGAAAAAGCTAGTTAAATATTCACAGGAATTTGGAGGATGAGGAATACCACTCAAAATATCTGTGACATATTGCTTAAGTTTTAGAAGTTTTGTTTTTCACATTTGGATCATTAATCCCCCTGGAGTTTAGTTTCATGCATTATACAAGCAGGGATTTGGCTATCCTAGTACTGTTTAACGAATATCTAACCTTTTCCCCCTGACCTGCGATGCCAAATCACAGCAAGTTTCTACATGTGCAGGTTTCCACATGGCTGGCAACTCTGTTTGGCTCCATGAAGCTTTGTTGACCCTGGAGCGAACACACCACCTTTCTTATTTACCATTGTTTTATAACAAGTTTTGTATCTGTAGGACAAGTCACTCGGCCTTGCTCTTTTCTTCAAAGCTTGCTTGGCTATTTCTGGCTCTTTATTTTTTTCATATACATTTTTTCATATACATTTTGCAGTCCGCTTGTGCAGTTATAACACACACTCCACCATGCACACTAGTGTTGTCAAAAAATATTTTGGAATTGTCATAGGTCATATTTAAAAATGGAATCTTCCGATGAAATTTATGATGTAATTCACCATTTATTAGATTTCATTCGACCTTTAAATATGCCCAGGTTACCCACCTGGTCCAAAACACCATGATTCCTGTCCTGGATAACCTCAGCATCTCGCTAAACAGCCTCTCTGCCTGCACATCCCCTCCCACACAGTCTGTTTTCCATAAAGAAGACGGGGTGGTGGTGGTGGCGGCGGTGTTTTCCAAGACGTAAATCAGGTCGTGGCACTAAAGTCCTAAAATCGCCGTGTAGCGCCAGTCTTGCCAAGCTCCACACTTTAATTGGGTAAATGAGTGCGTGAATGTATGCTGGCTATGCCAGGCCTCGGGAATAAAGAAATGATAAAGAAGCAGTCCCTTAAGGGAAACCCAAATGGAAAACAGTGGCCCCGGCCCGCGCAGAGCCCCACACCACGGTGAGGGTGAGGATGGGCTTGAAGTTCTCCCGGAGCCGGGGCGCGGTCGCTAAACCAGAAGCGGAGTCGCGCGCGCAGGGCGGGGCCGGGACCGGGAGGGCGGGTCCCTGAGCCTCGTAGCCCCGGGGCGCGGACGCGCGCTCGCAGGCCCGCACGAGGACGCGCTCCGGGGACGCGCGAGGACACCGTGGCGGGAGAAGCGCTTCCGGTGGCGGCAAAGGCTGCACTAAGCGGGACCTGCGAGCTGCGCACGCTGCGGCCCGGGGGAAGCGGTGAGTCGCGGGAGGCAGGCAGAGCCAGGTGGGTGGGAAACGCGCAGGGGGCCCGGCGGAGGCGCGCAGGCTCGGGCAGGCTTGGGTCGTGCACCTGCGGGCCGGCTGCCGGGAGACCCCGGGCTGGGAGGTCGGAAGCCCCTTCGCGGGCCGGGGATGCCTCGGGCCGGGGGGTCCCTGCACCTGGGGATCCCTGCCATCCTGCTGCCGGACAGCACCCCGCTTCCAGCATCCCGAGGCCCAGCATCCCGTGGGCCTCCTCTCCGGTGGGGAGAGCCCTCCGCCGCCTCCCCGCGCGCCTGGCCGCGCTGTCTTCGGCGCCTGCGTGGCGAACTCGCCGCGGGGACACCAAGATGGCTGCGTCCCGGACAGCGGCAGCCAGGTGGCCCAGTGCCTGACCCCGCGCTCCGCGCTCTCAGCTTTGCTTCCTGGTGCCGGGGTCGGAGGGGAGACCACCTGGTTCCTGTCCTGGAACTCGCAATCCAGTAGGGAGGTGATGTGCAAGGAAGTAGATGCTTGGAATAGTAGTTGCTTTTCTCCTGAACTTTCACATCTGTCACAGGTCTCTAACCTGCCCAGAATGACAATAAACAGTCTACTAAGTGCGTGCCAGGTGACTTAGGTCCATGTAGTTTTACACTCTTCCAGCCCTGCGAGGTACTGGGTTCCAGATAAGAAAACTGGGGCTGAGAGAGGTTGAGTGCCCAAGGTCGCACAGCTGGCCATCCATAGTCCAAGGCCATCTGAGTCTCAGTCGTAAATGCTGCGTTCTCAAAGATGCTTTTCCTTGGCTATGCTGCCTAAAATTGCACCCTCATTCCCACACACGCCGTTTGTAACACAAACTCTGGATTTTTTCTTTAGTGTCTTTTGTCACTAGTTGAAATTAAAGGTGGTTGTTTCCTTCTCCTCATGTGAACAGGGCCTATTTTGTCTTGCTCAGCCTTTCTATCCCCTGCACGTAACAATTGCCTGCACCAAGAAGGCCCTCAGTGAATATTTGTTGGCTGCCTGAGTGAAAAAGCCTAGCTCTGCCTGACCCCAGAGCTTGGGCACTTAGCTGCTCCGTAGGCAACTCTTTTCTGAGTCCCCATAGCTTTTCCCTTGTGCATTTCTCACAGTCCTAGTCCCTCTTCTGCCTTGACTTCTAGATTTTGACTTGGGTGCCTCTGGATTCTCCATTCTTTGTCCATCCCCCGTTTGATCTGCTTTAATGTTCCCGGCATTGTCATAGGTGCCCAAGGAGGATGCAGGTAAATGAGGGGGCTTTGCAGCTCCTACAGCTTCAGACTTGATGTAAAAGATGAGAGGGAACTGTTTGGGAGGATGAATGGGGATGGCTACCAAGAAGTTCTGGAACCTCAAGCAGGTTCTTTCTCTCCTCAGCACTGAGCAGGTGTCTCACTTTCAAAAATACAGTGTTTGGGCCAGGCGCGGTGGCTCACGCCTGTAATCCCAGCGCTTTGGGAGGCCGAGGTGGGCGGATCACGGTCAGGAGATCGAGACCATCCTGGCTAACACGGTGAAACCCCGTCTCTACTAAAAATACAAAAAATTAGCCAGGCGTGGTGGTGGGCGCCTGTAGATCCAGGACTCGGGAGGCCGAGGCAGGAGAATGGCGTGAGCCCGGGAGGCAGAGCTTGCGGCCAGCCGAGATCGCACCACTGCACTCCAGCCTGGGCGACAGAGCAAGACTCCATCTCAAAAAAAAAAAAAAACAGTGTTTGGCGTGAGGAGCTATCAGCTCCCATCTCAGCTCAGTACGTATTCAAAGGTTAGATGGAGGCTTTCAGGCCACATGGATGTTCAGAAGAGGGATGATATCTGTGGTTACAGTTGTCAGAGAGGAACCTATGTGGCAAGGGGTGTCATAATTCAGGATCAGTGAAATGTTTAGCATGTTCTTAATTTTCTGTAAAAGTTTTATGAAATCCCATGGGGATGGCTACAGAAAGGCACCAACTGGCAGGGATATCCCTTCCTGCTCCTCACTTTCTGCAAAGAAAGCTGAGAGGACAGCCAGGGCACAAAGGCCGTAAGAGCAGACCCGTCATCGAACTTTGTTGTTCTGGAAGCCTTACATTGAAGTCAGGCATCTGTATCCTGTTGTGTAGCAGTGGTGAGCTGCATTCGGTTAGAGTAGAAACATGAGTGTGACCAATTTTTCCTTTGTGGTTAAAGGTAAGAAATCAGAAGTAGTGAATCCATTGTTTTAAAAAGGGGGGAACAAAGGGCTGTTGTCCAGAAAGTGAAAAATCATTAAGTTAGACCATGTATCAAACCTGCACTTAATTACACAAAGTTCAAAGTTACTAAGTTTTTCTTTAGCAGCTGTTAAATTGTAAAGTAGTTTTATAGACTTTGGTATATGGCATCCCTGAGTTGATTCTTATAAATGGATGGTAAAACTTCATCCAAATATGTCTAAAATATTACAGTTGGGTAGTGCTTGTCATTTTTTTTGCAAGCTGATACCACCATCTCAAATAGAAATCAATAGAATTTGTTTTAACTGGTAATAACATCACCCATCCTAAGATACTGCTTAAGAAATTCACACCCATAGTTGATCTTGAGGACCGGAATATGAGCAGTGGTTGTAATGTTACATCAGTGTTTTTGGTTTTTGTTGTTGTTTGTTTGTTTGTTTTTTGAGACAGAGCCTCGCTCTGTTGCCCAGGCTGGAGTGCGGTGGTGCGATCTCGGCTCACTGCAACCTCTGCCTCCCGGGTTTAAGTGATTCTCCTGCCTTAGCCTCCAGAGTAGCTGTTATTACAGGGGCCCACCACCATGGCTGGCTAATTTTTTTGTATTTTTAGTAGACACGGGGTTTCACCATGTTAGCCAGGATGGTCTTGATCTCCTGACCTCATGATCCACTCACCTCAGCCTCCCAAGGTGCTGGAATTATAGGCGTGAGCCACCGCGCCCGGTACCTGGGTGTTTTAAAGTTAATAGAATAGTGGGATCTGCATGGGAGGGGAGGACGTGGCAGTGGGAAGGGCAGGAGGCCTTGATTTTCCGTGTATTCCTGATTCTAGGCAGGCCCCACGTCTCCATGCAGAGCTATCCTGGAATAGGGAAGCATATGCAAGACAAATCCATTGCTGAATGGAAATACCCTTGGAATGAATCTAATGCTTTGCACGGAATTCAACTCTGTGATCTATAATTCGATCCCCTGTGTGACCACGCCCATAAGAAAGGGATACTATATGCAGATGACCAGCCCAAACAGAAATCAGGGAATTTGCTTTTTAGGCTCCTTGAGTTAGTGTGATTGTCCTTGTCAGACACACGTTCTCTGGCCTCCAAAGACTCAGAATTGAGTTTCAGAGTCAGATAGAACTGTGAAGGCTGTGTCCTCTTGGGCATGGCACTACATTTCTCCGAGTGGCTCTAGAAAACAGGGGAAGATAACTTGGAGGGCTGTCATAAGGATTTAGCAATCTAACAATGCATGGAAAGCTTAGTGTCTGGGTGCTCCGTCATGTCCCCTGGACAGTGGACAGCAGTGATTGACGCGCAGTCTCACACCTGCCTGGCCCTAGCTAAACAAACTGGGCAATCATACCCTGTCATAACTCTCAAAATACAGTAGTTTTAACCAACAGGCTTCCAGCTTAATAACGTAGTTATCACTGTTAATCTTTAGCCAAGATTAAAGGTCTTTATTACTAATTCCTGATGAAGCACATTCCCTGCTAACTTGTTTTCTATGATATTTTGGAAAACTCTTTTTTCTCGAGTAGTTAAGCATTTTCTTAGCATGCAGCTAAAACTTTGAAATAAAGTTTATCTTGGAGAGAAATTCTTTTTCTTACATGTTTCTGATCATCTTCAGGAAGCTCAGGCAGCCATTCCTGGCACCAGGAGCTGCATTTATGCACAGGACTGTGGCCAGTAAGGACAGGAGCTTCCACTCGTGGAAAGCCAGCTTATTAATAATGATTGCACTTTTGTTTGGCACCTCAATAAAGATTAATAGAGGACTCATACTCTTCAGTTTGCTAATCCTACCAACTCTATGAGCCGACTCTTATCTGTGTTTTATAGATGACAAAATTGAGGCTCGGAGATGTAAAGTAATTCACCCAGTCACATGTCTAGAAAGGAAATAACAGAATCAGGACTGAAATCTAGATTGTATTTGCTTAAGTCCAGTTCTCATTCCACAGGTTATCAGGGAGATTACGCCACAGGGCAGGGGGCCTCCATCAGCAGGGACCAGCCAGAAAAAAACCGCTGTGTGTTGGATCTTTCCAAACCCAGGACCAAGCCAGTGTTGAGTACATAAGAGGCCTTCAGTGGATACAGAAGGCATAAGTTAATTTTGTTTGTGAATGAATAAATAAAAAGACTTTCAGAAATCAATTGGGATGAGGCTCCACGCAACTATATTTACTCGAAACCTTAGTTAAGAGATTGAATTTAAACAGTTTTAAATTTCTCTATGAGATTATTTCTATCCCTTTTAAAGGGTGAAGTAATTTTTAAACATATATCATCTGTAAAATAATCTGTTCATTTAAATGCAGTATCATGTCATAATTGTTAACAGTTCCAGATAGCCAACATCATTGCGAGAATGTCTTTATGTGATCAAACCTTAAAGTCATTTTTCTTCTTAGCATAAGTGGCATCAGCCAACCACAAAATTTTTTAAGGCCCACTTTTTTCTCATACCCCACCAAAGTTTCTTAATACCATTAAATTCCAAATATTTCTTTAAAATCATTCATGAAAAAGATGCTTAGAATTAACACCTCAATTCCCCAAGCACCAGGAAGCCACATTACAGCTACTGCAATACACGGAGACCGTCTGTCACCAATCATTTCCTTCTAGCACGTCTGTTCTAGGCCCTTTCTCTTCCCTCCACACCCCATTGCATCATTTCTTCAGCTCATGAAAACTGAGCTTGCTGGACGTGAGGAACCTGCCAGTGTGCCGCTGTGTAAACCATCACATTTTACTGCTGCCTTTCTGCAGTCCTGAAGCCAGCGAGTAACTGCTCAGTAAGCATCTCTTCTACAGCTTCCCTGGGCCCCTCTGTGTCTGTGGTGGGCTGGGGCCTGCTCCCCTGTCTCCTAGCCTCTCTGAGTGCCTGAAGGCACCACCCCAGCGCTTCTGCATAACTCTCAAAGCCTCAGGTGGACAGGGCAGAGAGAGCACCCTCCCCACTGACTGTCTCCTCACTCTCCCTGGCATTGCTCACTTGCTTCACGTGCCATGAGGGTGATGAACCCACACACTCTGGAACACATTCTTTGGCGTCCTGTACTGTCTGGCCCTCTGAGGGACATTCTTCATGATCCTTGCCGCATCTGCAATGGGAATGCAAATATCTTATTCTCCAAAACTTTCTTTTGAAACCTCTGTGGTTTCATGATTATTCACACTGTTCCCAGTGTCAATGCAAGGCGGAGCAGTACGACTTCCTCCAGCGCAGTCTGCAGAAATCCAGAGTTGAGAAGCCTCTGTCCTAGCACTGTCCTAGGTCATGAAAGACCGTGAGTGATGTTCAAGACACCTCTGTAACAAGGTGTCTGATCTTTACCCAGTTTCAACCTTTCAGGCAAGCCTAGGGGCCATAATTTGCCAGATGGATGGCTGCATAAACCAGACCACGGATAAACGAAGGCCATTCCTGCACCTTCACCCCTACCCCAGGACCTCGTTCCCTCCCCACAACAGTGCCCGTGGCAGCCCCGCCCCACCACCCAGCCCTGCTGACCTGTCAGTACCAGGTGTGTGAAGCACATGCCCTCAGCGCATCTCTGCCTTGCCCAGGGCCAGCAAGTGTGCACTGGAATGCTACAGACCAACCAAGTTGCCCGACCAGCCCTGACCCCAGCGAGTGGAACGGGGTGCACCCTGGGGATCCCCATGTGGCGGCCAAGGCCTTAGGGATACCAACATCTCGCTCCCTGAATAGACTCCAGGCACAAAGCAGAGCCAGCCCAGGGGGCGCCTAGGCGCACCCTCCCCAGCCCAGGCCCCATGCATAAGGAGTGCTCCATGTCAGCATGCTTGGTGGGCCCCATTGATTTTTAGAGATGGGTTTTACTATGTTGCCCAGTTTGGTCTCCAACCTCCTAGGTCCAAGCAGTCCTTCCACCTCCGTCTCCCAAGTCGCTGGGATTACAGGCGCATGCCACCACACTCAGTGCTGTTGACTTTCATGTGAATAGGAAATAAGTTTTGGTGTTTGTTTTTGGTTTTTTTTTTAAGTGGGACTCCTGTTTTTTAAAAATGGATCAATTTGTCTGGGGTGCAAGCTACTTCTGTGCTTAAAGGTGGAAGTAAGTTCATGCGTGAAAGAAGTCTTGTCTAATTGAAACACGGCATCATGGTTAATAATAAAATGTTATCTGATCTGAGATCAGCTGTTTTTGTGAGAATACTAATGTGCCATTCCCGATTAGTCTGCATGTTTTTGGGGTTTTTTTAAATTCTGGGGGCAGAGGAACACAGAGCATCAAATCCAGTTGGTAGTTCTTATGCCACTATAGTACAACTTGAAATCCTTTTTAAGTAGAGGAAACAGTGTTGTATTCATTTCCTATTGCTGTTATAACAAATTACTACATATTTAAGTAGCTTAAAACAACACAAATATATTATCTTAGAGTTCTGGAGGTCAGAAGTCTAGAACAAGTGGGCTTTCCTTCTGGAGGCTCTAGGGCAGAGCCCCTTTCCCTGCCCTTTCCAGCTGTTAGGGACTGCAGCTCACAGCCCAGCATCACTCCAACCTCTGCTTGTTCCTACATCTGTTTCTTTGCCTCTGCCTCTTCTGCCTCCTTCTTTCTCTTATAGGGACCCTTGTGATGACATTGGGCCCACCAAATAATCCAGGATCGTCTCTGCATCTCTCAAGATCCTTAATTTAATCATATCAGCAAAGTCCCTGCACCATGTAAGGTAACATACTCATAGTAGTAAGTGTTCAATAAATAGATATTAAAGATAGCAGCATTTTTTATTAGACCTTTTCACAGCTTCCAGGGATTAGATGGAGTCATCTTTGGTGGCCGTTATTCTGCCCATCACAGGTACATGCGGTAGGCGCTTCCACTGCCAGGATTTCGGTGGGTTTGACTGGAGTCTGCAGATAAGCAGTTGGAGTCAAGCACTCCTGCTTCTTCCCTTGCTGGAAAGATGCGGTGGCTTTGAGTGATATCCCAGAATCTTGATTCTTCCGTCTGCAAAATGTGCGTAGGATGTCTGAATCACACTGTTGTTGTGAGAAGTTCTAGATAGAATATTCTCTAATACTGCAAGCTTAGGCCAGCATCTAGCCCAATTCCTTGTATGTAATGGAAATTCTTAAGATGTTAGGGCTCCCCTCTCCATCTCTCTCCTTTTTCCTTGCCTTCTAAGGAAGACATTTTTTGTGAGGCCTCCACAGCATTCTTGATCACTTGTACTGTAGAGTAACTTTAAGGTTATTGTAGTATAGAACTTCAAGTTTTTATTTAAAGGAAAAAAGGGAGGGGCCTCCAAGATATCATTTCTCTGCAGACATTAATTGGTGTCATACTTCAAGAAAAATGGCTAGAAGAGAGTGGTGAGTGGAAAGCTGGCCAGTGCCCTGGAGGCTGGTCCTTCTTTGAGCTCTCCCAGACTTGGTTCTGCCACCAGCATCTGCCATGCAACCTGGGCAAGTTATTTCCCCTCTGGACCTCGGCTTCCACATAATAAGCACATTGGAGAAATCATTTTTAAGACTATCCAGCTCTTATACATGATAATACTTAAATTTTATAGAGTACCCATATTTTTGGCTGGGTGCAGTGACTCACACCTATAATCCCAGCATTTTGGGAGGCCAGGGCGGGCAGATCACTGGAGCCCAGGAGTTCGACACCAGCCTGGGCAATACAGTGAAACCCTGGCTCTACAAACGGTATACAAATTTTAAGAATACAAAAACTAGCTGGACATGGTGGCAGACACCTGTAGTCTTAGGTACTCAGGAGGCTGAGGTGGGAGGATCACCTGAGCCTAGGGCGTCAAGGCTGCAGTGAGCTGTGATTGTACCACTGCACTCCAGCCTGGGTGAGAGAGAAGACCCTGTCTCAAGAAAAATAAATAAATAATATAGTAACCAATTCTCAAATAAGACCATGATGGCAGCAACTTGCCCTAAAGGTTGCCCTTATATTTAACAAATTAGAGATAGTTATTAGGAACTAGAATTCTATAAAAGCTACATATTAATTTTTGTTTTCATTATTTATATTAAGCATAAAGGAAAAATACTGATGGTGAGAATTATAATTAAAAGGGAAAAGAGATTACTTGGTATTCAATTTTCTGAGAACAGCCCCTATCAGATCTCCACCAGGGAACATCACAGATCACCTAGGCCCGAGGGCAGACACCAGAGGGTAGAGAACGGTGCAGGGAAGGAAATGGCTCACGGCCTCATATACAGCCACAGCCTGGGGTCCGTCCAGCATGAGGTCCACACCCAGAGCACATGCTGAATCCCACGCCCAGCCTTATGTTGAACCTCCTGGATCAGAACCTCTAGAAGGAGGATAGTATTTGTGTTTATAAGAAGCTCTCCAGGTGATTTTGATGTGTTGCATTGGTTCAGAACCATCAATCTGCACCAGCAGCTTTGCAGGAATAAACAGTCTCCTGAGGGGGGGAGGTTTAATGTGTTGTTCCGTCTTGCTACCACCATCATTGCTGTTAAATCCACCTCCTCCCCCTTCACTATCCAAAAATGGAAGTGACCGGCTACCAAGGTGTCTTCCTTTCGGCCAGTCAGGCTAACAATAAATTTACCTCTCATCTTCCAGGATGCCACTCTCTCCTGGTTTGTCACCCACCAGTCACTCCCCAGCCCACTTTGTGTGCCTTCGGTCCTTTCTGACCTCTTCACCCCAGAGTCCTTGGATCTCTTCTCTATTTACCTTCACTTCCCTGGTGATCTCATCACATCCCATGACTTTAAATGTAATCTCTGTCTGACAACTCCCACGGATAATCTCCAGATTAGACTTCTCCCCTGAACCTAGACCTGCTCATTCTGCTGCCCGCTGGACATCTCCACTTGATGCCTCCTAGATGCCTCAAACTTACTCCGGGCAAATCTGAGCTTCCTGTCTTCTCCGCTGGCCCTCTCCTCCTCCAGTTTTTCCAACCAAATACCTTAGGAACCTTGTTTTTCCTTTCTCTCACATCCCACTAGTGTGAGGTGTCAAGAAATCCTGCTGGCACCATTGAAGAAATACCAAGAGCTCCAGTACCTCTTGCCACCTGCGCTGCCCCCCGGCTCTGTCTGGATCTCTGCAGGAACCTTGCAGCTGCTCCTCCTGTGTCCACTCTTATCTCCCCGTTGTCTGTTCTCCACACAGCAGCCAGAGAGATCCTTTCAAATTGTGAGTCCGTTCATTTCAGTCCTCTGATCAGAACCCTCTGATGACTCCCATTTTTTGCAGAGTGAAGTGCAAAGGCCTTACAGAGGCTACACGACCTACATCATCTGACTCCAGCCTAAGCCATTGCATCTCTTACCTGCTCATCTCCCATCTCCCGCTTCCTCACTCCACTCCAGCTCATGCCTTCTTGCTGTTCTCTGAAGTCACCAGATGCATTTTTGCCTTAAGGTCTTGGCAATACCTTTTCCCTCTGCCTGGAATGCTCTTCCCCCAGATATCCACATGATTCAATTCTTCACTGTCCTCTGGTCTTGCTGCAGTATTACTTTCTCAATGAGACATGCCCTGACTACCTTATTTAAAAATGCAGGCCCTGCTGATGATCCTTCTTATCCTGTTCTGGGGTATTTTTGTTTGTTTGTTTGTTTTCCCCAAACTATTTACTGTCTTCTAATATAATGAATAGTTTACTTGTCTTTTGTCTTTTTTGTTTATTGCTGTTTTCCTTTCACCTCTGCCATCCCAGCGTCAGCTCCAATAGGGCAGGAATTTTTGTCTTCTTTGTTCCCTGATACAGCCCAAGAGTCTGTCATGTAGTAGGTGCTCAATAAATATATATTAAAGATAGCAGCATTTTTTTTAGGCCTTATAGAAAAAACAAAGCTAGCAGATTTTTTTTTTCTCCTAAGTATTTATTCTGTTATGCATTTAAACTATGGTCTACTTGAGAGTAGGAATTGTATCTTTTATTGGCTCATTCAGAAAGGGGAGGAAATTAGGCCAGATTTTCTGTTTTATTCAGTTGTATGATTACGTATGGCATTTATTTGATGACCTCTAAGGATAGAAACAAATGCTGTGTAATACACGTAATTGTAACTTCAAAATGTGGCTCATGGACAGGGGCCAGCATGTGAACCCACCTGCTTGAATTCGCCTGCACGCCCTATAGGTTGCTAAGATGCCTCAGCAGAGCCCAAGCCTCTGTAGACAAGTCTGAAAAGGGCTGCTTTTCAGAATATGAACTGGACTCTGCTTTTTGTAATACACTTGATATATTCTAATTCAAAATTTAGTCATGTCTGCATACAATGACATACATTTCTTGTATCCCCATGATGGTGGTAGCAAGAAGGAAGACACTGCACAACACATTCAACTCCCCTCCTCGGGGAACTGTTTATTCCTGCAAAGCTGCTGGCGCCGATCGATGGTTCTGAACCAGTGGAACACATCAAAATCATCTGGAGAGCTTTTGAAACAGACAAATATTATCCTCCTAGAGATTCTGATCCAGGAGGTCCAGCACAAGGCTGGGCATGGGATTCAGCCTGCACTCTGGGTGTGGACCTCATGCTGATGGGTACCAGGCTGTGGCTGTACATGAGGCCATGAGCCATTTCCTTCCCTGCACCCTTCTCTACCCTCCTGTGCCTGCCCTCAGGCCCAGGTGGACTGTGATGTTCCCCGGTAGAGATCTGATACAGATTTTTCTCAGAAAATTGAATACAAACTATTCTCTCTTTCCTTTTAACTGTAATTCTCACTATCACTACCACATCCCTGTTTCCTTAGAAGCTACAAAGTTAAGATGGACTTGCAACGTTGTGTCCAAAAGTTTCCTAATCTGAAGCTCTGCGCCAGGGCTGGAAATCTGGGCCGGCTTTCTGTGTCAAGAGTGGGATGTTTCATTCTGTGTGTTAGGATTTCAAGTCGCGAAGTTTCTGACCGTCTGTGATGATAGATAACAAGATTTCTCAGTGAGATGAGAAAGCAGTGGTCACAAAAAAAGAGAACTATTATGACACCACATAGCTGCATTCTGACCTTGGGGAAAATAGGCTTCCCATTCGCTTTCTGGCTGGCCTTCTCTGTGTTTGTTACCCCAGCCTGCTCTAGGAATAGCAGGGCTGATTCTTACCTTCTCACTCTCACCGCCCTGTTTTCCATACACTAGACTCCTCACATCCGTGGACCTCACATCCTCAGTTTTGATCCTGTGGTCCATGATATATGTTAATTGGAGATTTTGAGAAAATATGCCTTACAGGAATGCCCAGCATTTGCATCTGACATCTTAATATACCTCCGAACCTGTAAAGCACTAAGAAAGTAACTTAAGGAAAAGTGACCTGAAAAGTGAATTAAAATTAAAACTGGTATTAGAAATGTAGGGAAGGGAAGCAGGTGTAAGTAAGCCATGGTTTGAAACCTTCATAGTGGTTAAAATCCTTTGGCCTACTAATATCACGCAGAGAGAGCTAGTCTGAGAAACCACTAGCTGTAAGGACAAACATGCATAGACAGGGATAAGCAATTATATGTCATGGTGAAAAACCAAAAACCACTTAAACATTAAAGGTGTAGTTATATATCCAAAATGAACAGCGGCCACAACGATGCTCATGAAATAAGTGCAAAAAAAATCGGGATTTTAAAATACACAGTATGATATCAACTATTTTTTTAATTGTATAATAACATGTATAGAAAATATCTGTAAGGAAAGGTACCAAAACATTAACGATGATTTCAGAGTGCCTGGATTATGGGAGATTTTGTTTCTTTATTCTTTATTTTCTATAATAAGCTTGTGTTTTTCGGAATACCACGGTAAGCATCCATTACAACAATACAAGGCAGTTCTAAAATAAACATGTATTACTCAGAGAAAGAAATTAATTACTCTTGGAAAAAAAGTAATGCTCTTTAGCCAGAAAATAAAAATTTTATGAGGATAATTATATGCTACAGAGTTATTCCTATTCATGGGGCTATGCAAATGTGTTTTTCCCACTATGTTCCCGGTAGCTTGAAGAACATAATTTTTAATTTTTGATTGGTGGTTCATGTGCTAAACAAGGCTGAATGAATCTGCATCTTTTTTAGTTGTGTAATTTTTAGCATTTAAACCTTTTTAAAATCATTAGTCATTTCTCCTAGTAGGAATAACCACTTTAGTAGGCTTTAAACAACTTTAGTAGTTTGACGTTGGTTGTTTCACTCAGAAAAATGGGTTCAAACTTCAGGCCTTGTTACTGTTACTATTTTTAAACTTCTTTTTTTTTTTAGAGACATGGTCTTGCTTTGTCACCCAGGCTGGGGTGCAGTGGCATGATGACAGCTCACTACAGCCCCCAACTCTTGGGTTCGAACAGTCCTCACACCCCACGGCCACCTCAGCGTCCTGAGTAGCTGGAACTATAGGCATGCACCACCATGCCTGGATAGTTTTTTAAAATTTTTTGTAGAGATGGGATCTTGCTTTATTGTCCAGGCTGGTCGCAAACTCCTGAGCTCAAGGGATCTTCCCTCCTCGACCTCCCAAAGTGCTGGGAACATAGGTGTGAGCCGCCGCACCTCTCCTAAAACTTCATACCTTTATTTTCTCCAGAGTAATTCTAGGTATTCAACAAGTAAATATTAAAATACTATGTACTTATAAAGAGAAATATGTAGGAAACTATTGAAATTTAGTTAAGATCAACTGAGATTTATAGACAAAGTTAGCTTTGAATTTAGATGGCCTTTTTGCCATTTATAGCAAAATTATCTTTATAAATAGGAAGAGTACGTAAACCTTTACTTGAAAATTAAAAGTGACTATAAAGTTTCTAAATATGTAGTGACATTGTAAGCCTTACTTGAATTTGCCTTTTTGACTCTTTGCAGTCCGGGACCATGTCTGGAGAACTACCACCAAACATTAACATCAAGGAACCTCGATGGGATCAAAGCACTTTCATTGGACGAGCCAATCATTTCTTCACTGTAACTGACCCCAGGAACATTCTGTTAACAAATGAACAACTAGAGAGTGCAAGAAAAATAGTACATGATTACAGGTAACATTAATTATTGTTTTTTGGTTTAATGTATAAATAGATCATCATGTTAAGCTATTATCTTTAAACCTTCACTTAGTGATTTTACAACTTTTTTTTTTTTGCAATGGAATTCTTTTGACCAAAAAAAAAAAAAAAAAGGAAGAGTAAAAAGACTTGTTGTATCCCTCATTGCTCACCCTTAACACAAATATCTAGGGTTCATATTAACCTGACAATGCGAGTCACCCCTCTTTGTTGTGGATACAAATCCCTTTCTCCTGACAGCTTGCCTTCTGTTCTCCAATAGCACCACCACCTCTGCTCTGACATCCACAACCCCTCCATGCATGTTTCTGTCTCTGGACAGAAATAGCATTATGCAAAAACAAATTGCCAAGAATCAGGGGTAGGTTGGTTCCTTCTGAATTATAGGCCTAGTAAGTAAAATCCTGTAGGTAGGAGCTCAGATGGCAAGGGTGCTGCTGGCAATGCCTACAGGGACTGCAGATGTGGGATGCATGGCATCAGCTGAGAGAAGCAAACAGTAGGGAAGAGAAGATGCTACCAGTGTAGAGAGATTCCATCGAAGGCAGCAGGTGGCCACTTTTTCTGTAAAAGATCACATAGGAACTATTTCAGGCTTTGTGGGTCATTGTCACATATTATTCTTACATTTTTATTTGTGTGTGTGGTTTTTTTTTTAACAATCTTTTTAAAAAAATGTAAAAACCACTCTTACCTAGCAGGGCACACAGGCCACGACCGGTAGTTTGCTGACTCCTGCACTAGGGGAAAGTCAATCCAAAGCCGGGGACTGGATTGTTAGAAGCTTTGTGCCTGAACGTGCCCAGAAGTGACACATCAGAAGCAGGTCCTTAACCATCATCTAGGTAGAGAGAGAACCAACGACAGTCAATAAACACTGAGTCTGGCCAAGTACTGCCATGTGCCAATATGCGTAAAGAGGGAATACACAAACAGCAGATATACAAACAGCAGAACATCCTGGAGCTTTATGAGAAAATAGTGAAGACAGGCCAAAGCCATAGAAAGCGGAGAGGTTGAAATGAAAAGGCAACTACGTGGTTGAAAAGAAGACGGCATAAGGAACATTGCCAAGAACCTAAAAATGTGATTGAAGTTGAAAGGTTTACTGGAGGCGTTGGTAAAGAACCAACATCAGAAATCACACAGTAAGAAAAAGAATTACTGGCCTGGCATGGTGGCTCACACCTGTACTCCCAGCACTTTGGGAGGCCGAGGCAGGCAGATCACAAGGTCAGGAGATGGAGACCATCCTGGCTAACACGGTGAAACCCCATCTCTACTAAAAATACAAAACATTAGCGGGGCGTGGTGGCGGCGCCTGTAGTCCCAGCTACTCGAGAGGCTGAGGCAGGAGAATGGCGTGAATCCAGGAGGCGGAGCTTGCAGTGAGCCAAGATTGCACCCCTGCACTCCAGCCTGGGCGACAGAGCGAGACTCTGTCTCAAAAAAAAAAAAAAAGAAAGAAAAAGAAAAAGACAAAGTAGAATTACTGATGGAGAGAATGAACCTGAGAAACTTCCTGGGTGAAGACCAGAGGTCGGCAAACTTTCCGTAAAGGGCCAGACAAAAAGTATTTTAGGCTTTACAGGCCACACATTCTTTGTCACATATTCTTGTTTGTTTTTACAACCTGCTAAAAATGTAAAAGCTATTCTGAGTTCACAGACATAGAGAAACAGGCCAGGCCATGGACTGGTGTTTGCCAGTCCCTGATATAGATGGAAAAGAAAGGTATGAAAAAGACTTTATAAGAGGAAAAGAGAGTAGAGACTGAAGATGAAATTAATTAGTGCTCCTAAAAGAGAAACTAGAAAAATTGCAAATAAGCAATATTAAATATATTTCATAGCAACAGAAAGTAAAATGGAATTTTCCTCAGGTGAGGAAAACCATTTCTCTCATTAAAGAGATCTGCCCTATTTCAAGCAGAGACACCCACACATGGCAATTTTTTTCCTTTTGTTTTTTCTATAAACTTTTAAAACTTCCAAAAGAATCCATGAACAGGAAAACAAAACAAAAAAAAGCTATTAAAAAGGAACATGTCAGAAAGGGCTCAGTCTTTTCATCTTTATACTGAATGCCAGAAGATAGTAAGCAGTGTGTGCAAAGTTCTCAAGAGAAAGAATTGTCACTTGGGAATTTTAGAGCAGATCGTCTATTTCCAACAGCAACAGAAAATATGCAAGTGTGTGGCCAGGCACAGTGACTCATGCCTGTAATCCCAGCACTTTGGGAGGCCAAGGTGGGTGGATCGCCTGAGGTCAGGAGTTCGAGACCAGCCTGGCCAACGTGGTAAAACCCCGTCTCTACTAAGAAAAGTGCAAAAAATTAGCTGGGCGTGGTGGTGCATGTCTGTAATCCCAGCTACTCGGGTGGCAGAGACAGGAGAATCACTTGAACCCAGGAGGCAGAGGTTGCAGTGAGCCGAGATCATGCCACTGTACTCCAGCCTAGGCAACAAGCACGAAACTCCATCTCAAAAAAAAAAAAAAAAAAATGTAAAATATGCGAGTGCATCAAACATAAACTCTTCACAAACCTTCTTGGGTGGTCAAAAGATAACACAAAATAGAGTTAAAAAAAATAAGCCGTAATATAAGGAGATTCCTCAAACAGTGAAACATGAATCATCGTGTGACCCAGCAATCCCACTTCTAGGGATATACCTGAAAGAAATGAAAGCAGGAACTCGAAGAGAGGCTTGTACACCCATGTACATAGCAGCAGTATTCACAGTAGCCAAAAGCTGGAAGCAACCCAAGTGTGCATCAGCAGAGGAGTAGATGAGCAAATGTGGTCCCGCCATACAATGGAATCCCAAACCATGAAATATTATTCAGCCTTCAAAAGGAGGGGGATTCTGATGCATGCTACAACATGGTTGATCCATGAAGACATTATGATGAGTCAAATAAGCTAGTCACAAAAGAACAAATATTGCTGATTTCACTTATATGACATACCTAGAGTAGTCAAATTCACAGAGACAGAAAGTAAAGGGGAAGTTGCCAGGGGCTGGGGGAAGAGGGAATGGGGAGTTATGTTTAATGGGCACATAGTTTTAGTTGGGGCAGATGAAAATGTTCTAGACATGGATGGTGGTAATGACCACACAATACTGTGAATGTACTTAATGCCACAGAATTGTATACTTAAAAATGATTAAAATGTCTGGGAGTGGTGGCTCATACCTGTAATCCCAGCACTTTGGGAGGCCAAGGCGGGAGGATCACTTGAGGTCAGAAGTTCGAGACCAGCCTGACCAACATGGTGAAACCCCTTCTCTACTAAAATTACAAAAATTAGCCAAGCATGGTGATCCACACCTATAATCCCAGCTACTCAGGAGGCTGAAGCAGGAGAATCGCTGGAACCCGTGAGGCGGAGGTTGCAGTGAGTTGAGATCGCACCGCTGCACTCCACCCAGCCTGGGCAACAGAACAAGACTTTGTCTCAAAAGATAAAAAAGGGGGGGGGGGGGTTTAAAATGGTAAATTTTATGTTATGAATCTTTTACTACAATAAAAAAAATAAGAAAGCCATCATATAAATAGGTGATGAATGCTAAAACACATTAAAATAGAAATAGTTGTACCTCTAGTATGAAAGAGTGTATATAAAATAAAAGAAATTAAAAGTGGTTTTTGTTTGTTTGTTTTTTGTTTTTTTTTTTTGAGACAGAGTTTCTCTCTTGTTGCCCAGGCCGGAGTGCAATGGCGCAATCTCGGCTCACTGCAACCTCTGCCTCCCAGGTTCAAGCAATTCTTTTGCCCCAGTCTCCCGAGTAGCTGGGATTACAGGCATGCGCCACCACGCCTGGCTAATTTTGCATTTTTAATAGAGACGGGCTTTCTCTATGTTGGTAAGGGTGGTCTCAAACTCCCAACCTCAAGTGATCCGCCCTCCTCAGCTTCCCAAAGTGGTGGGGTTACAGGCGTGAGCTACCGCGCCTGGCCTTAAAAGTATTTTATAAAAAATTGTAATAGATAGCTGGGCATGGTGGTGCGCACCTGTAATCCCAGCTTGGGAGGCTGTGGCAGGAGAATCACTTGAACCTGGGAGGCGGGAGTTGCAGCGAGCCAAGATCGCTCTGCTGCACTCCAGCCTGGGCAACAGAGCAAGACTCTGTCTCAAAAAAAAAAAAAAAAAAAGTAATAGCTATCTGAATCTAAAACCCTAGATTGTAGTGTCAAAAAACAAAAAGAAATGGAAGAATTAAAACATCTTCTCTCAAATAGGAGCAAAACTCAAAAATATACATGATTTTGCTCCTTACTGTATTCAAGAAATGCATTAACATGTTTTATTTTAAAGTTAGTAGAATATGCATGAACAGAAAATTGTAAGCCTTAATAATTTACTAACATACCAACAAATTAAAACATTTTTAAATCAAATCAAAGACTTTAAAATTAGGTGGAAACACTTAAAAAGCTCAGTGATGACATGACATCCACATCTAAGTGGATGACATTCCACTTAGAATACCTGAAGCTTGCGTGATGTAATTGTACTTACAAAATTACAATACATTTTTCCAAGAATCACTCAATGTCTCCCTTTTTTTTTCTCTTCACCTTTTTAAAGCATATAGACCCTTAAAGTCTGGGTGATAAATTGACTAGGCCTGTTCCAAATGAGCTTTGGGGTATTTGTTAGGTTCTGTGCTGATATATACTCTTCTTTTTTTGAGATGGAGTCTTGCTCTGTCGCCCAGGATGGAGTACAGTGGCGCTCCAGCTCACTGCAACCTCTGCCTCCCGGGTTCAAGCAATTCTTCCTGCCTCAGCCTCCCAAGTAGCTGGAAATACACGTGCCTGCCACCACGCCTGGCTAATTTTTATGTTTTTAGTAGAGATGGGGTTTCAGCATGTTGGCCAGGCTGGTTTTGAACTCCTGGACTCAAGTGATCAACCCACCTCGGCCTCCCTAAGTGCTGGAATTACAGACATGAGCCACCACGCCTCGCCTATATACTTTTGTATGTATTAATTAGTAAGCCAGTTGTTGAATCAGTATGTAAGAAATAACTCATCAAGTTTCTTACCTCCCCTCAAGAGATAAATCAGCCGTGAGCCTTCTGGGGAGATTAGCTCAAGGGCTAGTTAGGGTTAAAGAGATAGCATGTTTTAAGTATGACTGCCAATATACAGTTCTAGTTGGATACCAACAATGCTATTTTTAAATGAACCAAAAAGGAAGTAATAAAAATGGCTAACATTAAAAAGCAGGACAAAGGTAATTGCAAATGAAAAGCAAGAAATCGCAACTCTCCGCAAATAGATCCAAATATCTTGATATTGATAAAGATATACTGAATGCCGAACAGACAGTATTCATGAGCCGGTGGTGTTCCATCAAAATATACAAAGAAAGGGTGGTTAGCAATACAAATAGAACTTGATTAAAACACAATCGTAGGGCTGGGCGCAGTGGCTCACGCCTGTAATCCCAGCACTTTGGGAGGCCGAGGCAGGTAGATCACCTCAAGTTAGGAGTTTGAGACCAGCCTGGCCAACATGGTGAAACCCTGTCTGTACTAACACGAAAAGTTAGCCGGGTGCAGTGGCGGACACCTGGAATCCCAGCGACTCGGGAGGCTGAGGCAGGAGAATTGCTTGAACCCAGGAGACAGACGTTGTAGTGAGCTGAGATCGCGCCACTGCACTCCAGCCCCGGTAACAAGAGCAAAACTCCGTCTCAAAAAAAAAAAACAAACCCACAATTGTAGTAGGAAATTCTAACATACCTTTTATCATCTTTGATAGATCATCTAATCACATTAGAATTTTTATGCTCTTTTAATTCTTTGATCAAAACAAAAAGAAATAAAATTACAAAGTAAAAAACAATGAGAAAATTAATAAGAAACCTTAAGGAATTGTACTCAGGAGAAAGATTGTAGCTTTACATATCTCTGGGATTAAACAATGAAAGCCGACAATGAATGAACTGAGAATCCAGCCTAAGAAACTAGAGAACAACAGAATAATAAGAAAACAGCAAACCCTGCAGGGTACTTCCTGAGTGCTGGATACTGCTTTAATCATTTCACATTTACTAATTTAACCCTCACAACCTTTGAAGGTAGATAATGTTATTTCCATTTTTCAGATTGAGAAACGGAGGCATTAACAGAATCCTGCTGTAGCAGGCGGTGGAGCCAGCACTGAAACCCAGACAATCTGACCACAGTGTTCATGCTGTTAACTGTTAACTACTACATACACTGCTTTTGTTTTCCTTTTTTTTTTTTTTTTTTTTTTTTTTTTTTTTTTTTTTTTGAGACGGAGTCTCGCTCTGTTGCCCAGGCTGGAGTGCAGTGGCGCGATCTCAGCTCACTGCAAGCTCCGCCTCCCGGGTTCACGCCATTCTCCTGCCTCAGCCTCCTGAGTAGCTGAGACTACAGGTGCCCACCACCACGCCCGGCTAATTTTTCGTATATTTTTTTTTTTAGTAGAGACGGCATTTCACCATGTTAGCCAGGATGGTCTCGATCTCCTGACCTTGTGATCTGCCTGCCTCGGCCTCCCAAAGTGCTGGGATTACAGGTGTGCGCCACTGTATCTGGCCTACATATACTGCTTTTCAAAACAGAGAGGAGTTAATTTTAAAAGTCAGAAATTAATTAATAGGATTCAAAAATAAATGTAAGAAATTGTCCTTTGAGAAATCCAGAAAAGGATAAGCCTCTGGTAAGTTAACCAATCTAAAGGAAACAAATAAAACTCAAAATACATAACAAAAGGAGTTAGAAGGTTACCTAAAAGAGAAATAGAAAATAAAAATAAAGCTTACTATATAGCTTTTTTGCTAAAGATTTTAAAAATCTTAGTGAAATATGTAACATTCTATGAATACAGTATATAGATTACCAAAATTGATTCAATCCAAAAGAAGGCAGGGAAAGGGGGAAAAAAAGGGAATGAGGAGAAGAGACAAACAGAAAACAAATAGCAAGATGATAATAAAACAAAAATCTCTACCACAAAAATCTCAAAGGCCAGATGGCTTTACACAGGTAAAGAAAGAATTTTTTCACAGGAAGAATATCAGACCAGCCAGACGCAGTGGCTCACTCCTGTAATCCCAGCACTTTGGGAGGTTGAGGTGGGTGAATCAATTGAGGCCAGGAGTTCGAGACCATCCTGGCCACCATGGTGAAACTCCGTCTCTACTAAAAATACAAAAATTAGCCGAGTGTGGTGGCTCGTGCCTGGTATCCCAGCTACTCAGGAGGCTGAGGCAGGAGAATTGCTTGTACCCAGGAGGCAGAGGTTGCAGTGAGCCAAGATGGCACCGCTGCACTCCAGCCTGGGCAACAGAGTGAGACTCTGTCTCAAAAAAAAAAAAAAAAAGATATCAAACCACAAACTCCAGCAGAAAGCAGAAGAGTCAAGAAACACTTCATCATTCATTTCCTGAAGCTACAAATACCCTGATGCAAAACCAGAAAAAGGGATAAGAGGAAAAATGACTAATACCCCTGGTAAAATAGACATGGAAATTCTTAACGGAATTTAACAAATCTACCCAGAAAGGGCAATACCAAAATAAGCAGAACTCAAGTGGAGTTATGACAAGAATGCAAGATTAGTTTAACATTTAAATATCACTGTATCAGGCTAGGCATGGTGGCTTACGCCTGTAATCCCAGCACTTTGGGAGGCCGAGGCAGGCAGATCATGAGGTCAGGAGATCGAGACCATCCTGGCTAACATGGTGAAACCCCGTCTCTACTAAAAATACAAAAAAAATTAGCCAGGCGTGGTGGCGGGCACCTGTAGTCCCAGCTACTCAGGAGGCTAAGGCAGGAGAATGGCGTGAACCCGGGAGGAAGAGCTTGCAGTGAGCCGAGGTTGTGCCACTGCACTCCAGCCTGGGCGACAGAGCAAGACTACATCTCAAAAAAAAAAAATCACTGTATCAGTAGACTAAAACAGAAAACCGTATTACCATATCAATAGATGCAGAAAAAGCAGACAAAATCCAACATCCATTCCTGATACAGCTGTCAGCAGACTAGGAATAGAAGGGGAAGGTACAACTACAAAAGCCCTACCGCTAACATCAGACCTAATGGTGACACTATGAACACGTTCCTTCTGAGACTGGGGAGCAAGGCGAGCATTTCTGCTCTCATTACTTTTCTTCAGCATTGTGCTAGAGGTTCTAACTAGGGCATTAAGAGAAAATTTAAACTTTATTTTTTTCAAAAAAAGCAAAGATAGGAAATGAAAAAGTAAAACTTTCCTTATTCACAGAAATTGTGATCATCTATATAGAAAGAATTTACTAGGCCAGGCACAGTGGCTCATGCCTGTAATCCCAGCACTTTGGGAGGCCAAAGCGGGTGGATCACCTGAGATCAGGAGTTCAAGATCAGCCTGGCCAACATGGTGAAACCTTGTGTCTACTAAAAATACAAAATTAGCCAGGCCTAGTGATGCGTGCCTGTAATCCCAGCTACTTGGGATGCTGAGGCAAGAGAATCACTTGAACCTGGAAGGTGGAGGTTGCAGTGAGCTGAGATTGCACCTTTGTATTGCAGCCTGGGTGACAAGAGCAAAACTCTGTCTCAAAAAAAAAAAAAAAGGAATTTACAAAAAAACCAACTAGGATAAATGGATTTAGTAAAGTTATAAGATACAAGATCAATATACAAAAATCGATTTCATTTCTATCTAGTAGCAATTAACAACTGTAATTTTGAAATTTTTAAAATAATACCATTTTCAGTAGCAACAAAAATATTAAGTACTTGGAGATCACTTTAACAAAATATATAAAATGCCTGTACACCGATACACACACACACACACACACACACACGCACACACACGCACACATACATTACAGAGAAAAAAACAGAGCTTGGGTTTTTTTTTAAAAATGGGGAGATATGCAGTGTTCCTGTATTGGAAGACTCAATAATGTTAAGATGTCATCTCTTCCCAAATTTATGTAAGATTCATTGTAATCATCAAAACCCCAGCAGGCTCTTTTTAGACACTGACAAACTACTTCTAATGTTTCTGTGGAAATACAGGGAGCCTAGAATATTGGAAACGATTTTGAAAAAGAATGAAGCTGAGAAACTTACACTACCTGGTCTTAAAACTGACTGTAAAGCTCTCATAGTAACAACAGTTTAGCATTGTTGTAAGGAGACACATTTAGATCCATGTAACAGAAGAGAATCTTGAAATAGGCACAAATATGTATAGTTAACTGATTTTACATAAAGGAGCCAAGATAATTCAATGAGGAAAGGATACTCTGTTCAATGAATAGTTCTGGAAATAAAAAAATGGATCTTGATCCTTAACTCATCCTGTAAACAAAATTTAACTTGAAATGGATAGTAGACCTAAATATACTAGCTAACACTATTCAATTTCTAGAGAAAAGAGAAGAAAATCTTTATGACTTTGATATGGACAAAGAATTCTTTTTTTTTTTTTTTTGAGACAGAGTCTCACTCTGTCACCCAGGCTGGAGTGCAGTGGCACACTCTCTCGGCTCACTGCAACCTCTGCCTCCCAGGTTCACACCATTCTCCTGCCTCAGCCTTCTGAATAGCTGGGACTATAGACGTGTGCCACCACGCCCAGCTAATTTTTTGTTTTTTTAATAGAGACGGGGTTTCACCATGTTAGCTAGGAAGGCCTCGATCTCCTGGCCTCGTGATCCACCCGCCTCGGCCCCTCAAAGTGCTGGGATTACAGACGTGAGCCACCGTGCCTGGCAATATAGGCAAAAATTTCTTAGATAAGACATAAGAATGAACAATGATCAATTGAAATGGAAAGAGAAAAACACTGATAAATTGGACTTCATCAAAAATAAAGTCTTTTCATGACAGAAGACACTTTAGAAAATAAAAATGCAATTCACAGACTGAAGGAAAATATTTGCAAAACTTATATCTCATAAAGGATTTGTATCCAGAAGATATAAAGAACTCTATCAATACTGAACTATATCACTTAAACTATATCCAACCAGTAATTACCCAAACCAATTTTTTTAAGTGGACAAAAGATTTGAGTAGACTGAGGACACTTCACCATTGAAAATACAGGAATAGCAAGTAAGCATATGGAACTATGCTCAGCATTTTTAGTTACTAGGGAAATGCAAATCCACAAGAAGATACTACTTCACACCTACTTCACCTACTAGACTTTGTAACCACCCGTTGGGTTCACCTTGCCTGCTGCCCAGACAGAACCGATTTATCAAGACAGGAATCACAATGGAGAAAGAGTAATTCACGCAGAGTGGCTGTGAGGGAGACTGGAGTTTTGTTATTATTCAAATCAGTCTCCCCGAGCATTCGAGCATTTGGTGGTGAGAGTTTTTAAAGATAATTTGGCGGGTAGGGGCTTGGGAAGTGGGGAATGTTGATTGATCAGGTTGAAGATGGAATCATAGAGGTTCGAAGTGAGGTTTTTTAATGTCTTCTCTTCCTGGGTGTGATGGCAGAACTGGTTGGGCCAGATTACTGGTCTGGATGGCGTCAACTGATCCAAAGTGCAAAATATCTCAAGGTCTGATCTTAGGTTTTACAATACAGTGACGTTAGACCCGGGAGCAATTTGGAGAGGTTCAGGTTCTTGGAGCCAGAGACTGCATGACCCTTAAACTGTAATTTCTAATCTTGTAACTAATTTGGTAGTCCTGCAGAGGCAGACTGGACCCTAGGCAAGAAGGGAGTCATTTTGTTTCAGAGTCAAACCATGAACTGAATTCCTTCCCAAGGTTAGTTCAGCCTATGCCCAAGAATGAACAAGGACCGCTTAAGGATTACAAGCAAGATAGAGTCGGTTAGTTCTGATTTCTTTCACTGTCATAATTTCCTTAGTTATAATTTTGCAAAAGCAGTTTCAGAATAACTAAAAAGAGAATTGATAAATAGCTGGTACTGGCCGGGCGCAATGGCTCCTGCCTGTAATCCCAACACTTTGGGAGGCAGAGGCGGGAGGATTGCCTGAGCTCAGGAGTTCAAGACCAGCCTGGACAACATGGAGAAACCCTGTCTGTACTAAAAATATAAAAAATTTGCCGGGCATGGTGGTACATGCCTGTAATCCCAGCTACTTGGGAGGCTGAGGCAGGAGAATCGCTTGAACCCAGGAGGCAGAGGTTGCGGTGAGCCAAGATCACGCCATTGCACTCCAGCCTGGGCAACAAGAGTGAAACACCGTTTCAAAATAATAATTAATAAATAAATAAATAACTGGTACATCCATCCATCGAATGGATTAACCAACTCATATAAACAACAAGGTGCATCTCAAAAGCATTATGCAAAGTGAAAGAGGTCAAATACAAAATACACAAAATATGTGTCTACTCACTCTATGATTCCATTTGTGTGAAATTCTTGAAAAGGCAATATAGTGTTAGAAATTGGTTGACAGGAAGTGAGGAAATAACTCCAGAGGGGCCCAAGGGAACTGTTGAAGACATGGAAATATGCTGTACCACAATTCTGGGGTGGTTACACCACTGAGTACATTTTTTCAAAACTTAGCAAATTGGACACTTAAAGTGGATGACTTTTATGGTATTTAAATTATACCTCAATAAAGCTGATTTAATTTTAAAATGTTATGAGATCATAGGAAAAAAAAGAAATGCTTCCCAATTCATTGCAACCCTGATACAATAAATGATTTTAAAAAAATACAAAAAGAAACAATGGCCTGTCCTACAAATTGATAATGCAAAAATCCAAAATAAAACACTAACACGTAACATCCAACCTTGTGTTAAAACATGAACTGGTAGAATTTATTCCAAGAATGAAAAGGTGATTTATATTTAGGACATTTATTAATGTAATTTATCACATCAGTATGTCAGAGCAAAAAAGCCACATCTTCATAAATGCCCAAAAGAAGGTAAAATTATATATTTCCTATAAAATAATTAATCAGGAATAATGCGTAGTACTTGTTTAATTATTAAGAATGCATATCCCACATCAGTAGTGATCTGTGCACGAAATAATGGAACACTAGAGCTGAACTTCCCAAAAAGACCTCTAAAGAAAAGGAACCCTGGCCGGCGCGTCGGCTCATGCCTGTAATCCCAACACTTTGGGAGGCAGAGGCGGGTGGATCACCTGAGGTCGGGAGTTCAAGACCAGCCTGGCTAACATGGTGAAACCCCGTTTCTACTAAAAATACGAAAAATTAGCCAGGCGTAGTGGCATGCACCTGTAATACCAGCTACTCAGGAGGATAAGGCAGGAGAATCACTTGAACCCAGGAGGTAGAGGTTGCAGTGGGCCAAGATTATGCCATTGCACTCCAGCTTGGGCAACAAGAGTGACACTCCATCTCCAAAAAAAAGAAAGAAAGAAAGAAAGAAATCCTATGAAATACTTAGAGAAAGAAAAAAGCGGGGCAGGGGAAGGGAGAGAGGAATCAAGGGAGGCAGAGAGAGAGAAAGGGAGAGGGTTTTGGTAGTCAAATTTGAGAAAGTTTACATTCCACTTTTGAGAATGTCACATTCTATTGACTGTTCAAAGTTTCTAAAAAGTCCAGGAGTAAAAATAAAGCTGCTTAATCATTTTTCCCAAACTTGGACATGAGCCCTTTCTTTTTTTCCCATAATGTATGTAATATGTATGAGAATACTCAGCCAGGCGAGGTGACTCATGCCTGTAATCCCAGCACCTTGGGAGGTCAAGGAAGGCAAATCACCTGAGGTCAGGAGTTCAACACCAGCCTGGCCAACATGGTGAAACCTCGTCTGTACTACAAATACAAAAACTAGCCAGGCATGGTGGCGCACACCTGTAATCCCAGGTACTCCAGAGGCTGAGGCAGGAGAATCACGTGAACCTGGGAGGCAGAGGTTGCAGTGAGCCAATATTGTACGACTGCACTCGCCAGGGCAACAGAGCAAAACTCCATCTCAAAAAAAAAAAAAGAAGAGACCATAACAACTGAAAAACCATAGAACAAATAAAAATACAATAAGGGGGCTACTTATAATAAACACAAAACAACAGTAGTTTCCTATGTACCAGCAACAAGCAATTACACAGGGTTTTTAATTCACTTCATAAGAACAATTATTATCTTTTTTTTTGAGACAGAGTCTTGCTCTGTCCCCCGGGCTGGAGTGCAGTGGCACAATCTCAGCTCATTGCAAGCCCTGCCTCCCTGGTTCATGCCATTCTCCTGCCTCAGCCTCCTGAGTAACTGGGACTATAGGCGTATGCCACCACGCCCAGCTAATTTTTTGTATTTTTGTTAGAGACAGGGTTTCACTATGTTAGCCAGGATGGTCTCAATCTCCTGACCTCGTGATCCCCCTGCCTTGGCCTCCCAAAGTGCTGGGATTACAGGTGAGAGCCACTGCACCCAGCCAGAACAATTTTTTAAAAATGTAAATTACGTGGGAAAAAACGTACCCAGAAATTTGCGTCAATGACGAAAACATTTGGAATCATGTTAAGTTTGAGTAAATGGAGAGATGTGCAGTAGGCCTGGGTAGAAAGGCTGGAGATTGTAGAGGTGTCAGTTTTCTCCAGATTAATACGGTTTCAGTCAAATTACAATTGTGATCACCTGTAGAACTGATAAAATAATTCTTGCCTGGTACAGTGGCTCACGCCTGTTATCCCAGCACTTTGGGAAGCCGAGGCAGGGGCATCACCTGAGGTCAAGAGTTCAAGACCAGCCTGGCCAACATGGTGAAACCCCCATCTCTACTAAAAATACAAAAAAAAATTAGCCGGATGTGGTGGCAGGTGCCTGTCATCCCAGTTACAGGAGCAGGCTGGGGCAGGAGAATCGCTTGAACCGAAGAGGCGGAGATTACAGTGAGCTAAGATCGCGCCATTGCACTCTAACCTGGGCAACAAGAGCAAAACTCCGTCTCAAAAATAATAATAATAATAATTCTAAGGTTTATCTGGGACAATAAGTTAGTATAAGGCATTTTAGAACAAGAAAAAGAAAAATAGATTGTGGGATGATTGCTCTACCCAATATTAAAATTGACTGTCAAGTTAAAATGGTGGGTGTTGGCGTCAGAATGTGTAGATAAGTGGAAACACAATAGAAAGTCTAGAAATCAAGACTAGTACTCACGAACTCTCCATTGATGCAGGCCAGCCAAAAGAGAAACTTAAGAAAGTTTCACATTTTCTTTTTTTTTTCTTTTGAGACTTAGTTTCATCCTTGTTGCCCAGGCTGGAGTGCAGCGGCACTATCTTGGCTCACTGCAATCTCCGCCTCCCAGGTTCAAGCAATTCTGCCTCAGCCTTCCGAGTAGCTGGGATTACAGGCACCTGCCACTATGCCCAGCTAAGTTTTATAGGGGGGTTTCGCCATGTTGGCCACGCTGGTGTCAAACTCCTGACCTCAGGTGATCTGCCCACCTCGGCCTCCCAAAGTGCTGGGATTACAGGCATGAACCACTGCGCTTAGTCCACATTTTCATATTAAGATAAATTCCAAATACATTAAAACCTTAAATGACAAAAAGAAAACAACTATTCTGAGAATGCTAGAAATATGGGTGAACGTTTGTATAATCTTTCTAGATAAAAATTTTATTTGTTCCTACCTGATTACATAAAAATAATAATTTTCAGGACAACAGATAACACAACCAAAAAGATTAAAATTGGGGTTAATTATAGTGTACAAAGTACGCATACAAATTACATAAATAACAATGATGCTGCTGTGGTTGGTGATTTTTTAAAAAAAGACATAGTCAAATAAAGAAAAAAGCTAAAAGACATAGTCAAGTAGAGAAAAAAGCTGAAAGTTTTAATGTTGTACATAGCTTTTGTTCCAGCAAATGTACTCATTTCTTTCAGAATAATCTTGGATGTGGGGATAGATTTATGTATGAGAGTTTATTTACTTCCTTATCCTTTACAAATGGAGTAAAATTAGAAGCAATTTATATGCCCAACACTAGGAGACTGGTATATATTACAGTATCTTATAATCACGTATAGTAGAATACTATGAAGCGCTTAAAAAGATGGTGTATTCTTTTTTTTTTTTTTTTTTTGAGACAAAGTCTCACTCTGTTGCCCGGGCTGGAGTGCAGTAGTACAATCTTGGCTCACTGCAACCACTGTCCCCCAGGTTCAAGTGATTTTCCTGCCTCAGCCTCCTAGGCAGCCGGGATTACAGGCGCCTGCCACTGCACCTAGCTAATTTTTATATTTTTAGTAGAGACGGGTTTTCACCATGTTGGCCAGGCTGGTCTTGAACTCCTGACCTCATGATCCACCCACCTCGGCCTCCGAAGTGCTGGGATTACAGGTGTGAGCCACCGCACCTGGCCTATTAATTTATTAAGGCTGCCATAACAAATTGCCACCAACTTGAGCCTCACAGTTATGGAGGCTTGAGGTCTGATATCAAGGTATCAACAGGGCCGTGCTCCCTCTATGAATCCCTCCTTGGGGTTTCCAAGGTTCTAGAAGCTCTAGGAATGTTTTGGTGTGCCTTGGTTTATGGGTACATCGCTGTCATTTCTGCCGCCTCCATCACTTGGCCTTCTTCTACGTCTGATTGCACGTGGCCTTCCTATAAGGGCACCATTCACTGGATTTGGGGACCACTCTAATCCAGTGTGCCTTCATCTGAACTAATTGCATCTGCAGAGACCCCATTTCCAAATCGGGTCACATTCTGAGGTTGCAGGTGGACATGAATTTGGGGGAGACATGGTTCAACCCAGTATAGATTATATAGAAGAATATCTGAAGACACAGAGACATGTTTACAATGTATTACTGAATAAAGAAGGCGGTTATAAAGCAGCAGATCCAGTGTGATGCCTTTAAGTAAACACATCACATTTAGATTCCAGAAGAGAGACTGAAAATGTACGCATGCAAACATTACCACTGGAGATGAGTAGGTGAAGACGTCGGTGATTTTAAGTGCTGTAATAGATTCCTGTATTTTCTAAATTTTTGACAATGAATATGTGTTTTTTTGATAAAGGGAAGGAAATAAAGAATGATGTACCTAACGGTTTGTTTTTTGTTTTTTTTCATCAAGAGTCTTCTGAGGCTGGACATGGTGGCTCACACCTGTAAGCCAGCACTTTGGAGGCCATGGCAGGCAGATCGCTCTAACCCAAGAGTTCAAAACCAGCCTGGGCAACATGGTGAAATCCTGTGTCTACGAAAAACGCAAAAAAAATAGACAGGCATGGTGGTGCATGCCTGTGGTCCCAGCTACTCAGGAAACTGAGGTGGGAGGATCATTTGAGCCCAGGAGTTCAAGGCTGCGGTGAGCCGAGATCATGCCATTGCACTTCAGCCTGGGTGACAGAGTGAGACCCTGTCTTTAAAAAAAAAAAAAAAAAAAAGGCCGGGCGCGGTGGCTCACGCCTGTAATCCCAGCACTTTGGGAGGCCGAGACGGGTGGATCACGAGGTCAGGAGATTGAGACCATCCTGGCTAACACGGTGAAACCCCGTCTCTACTAAAAATACAAAAAAATTAGCCGGGCGAGGTGGGGGGCGCCTGTAGTCCCAGCTACTCGGGAGGCTGAGGCAGGAGAATGGCGTGAACCCAGGAGGTGGAGCTTGCAGTGAGCCGAGATCGCACCACTGTACTCCAGCCTGGGCGACAGAGTGAGACCCCATCTCAGAAAAAAAAAAAAAAAATTCTTCCTGAACTAGCTTTTCATTCTATAGGTATAAAAATGAATATCCTTAATTACCATAATTTTGTCTAATTGGTTAAAATATTTTAGAGTTTACAAATTCAAAATACATTATAAAATATGTCACTTAAAGAGTATTTCAAAGTTGAATGCTCCCCTGTTCCCTATATATAATTTCTTTTCTGGCTTTTCCAAACTACAGGTAATTTGAGATGAATAGGTTTGAATTTTTTTTTTGAGAGGATCTTGCTCTGCCTAGGCTGGAGTACAGTAGTATGATTTTTATTTTTTTGTAGAGACAGTCTCACCATGTTGCTCAGGCTGGTTTTGAATTCCTGGGCTCAAGCAATCCTCCTGCCTCAGCCTCCCAAAGTGCTGAGATGACAGGCATAAGCCACCACGCCCAGCCTGAAATGTTCATTTTAAGTGCTTATTGTCCTGTATGTTTTGCAATTTTTGCTGACTATATGTAACAAATTTGTCACTCCATCTAGGCACAAGGTTTTAGGTGAGCATAAACTTTTTTTTTTTTTCTTTGTGTCAGAGTCTCGCTCTGTCACCAGGCTGGAGTGCAATGGTGCAATCTCAGCTTACTGCAACATCTGCCTCCCAGATTCAAGCAATTCTCCTGCCTCAGCCTCCCGAGTAGCTGGGATTACAGGCGGGTGCCACCACACCCCACTAATTTTTGTATTTATAGTAGAGACAGGGTTTCACCATGTTGGCCAGGATGGTCTCAATCTCTTGACCTCGTGATCTGCCTGCCTCAGCCTCCCAGAGTGCTGGGATTACAGGCGTGAGCCAACGTGCCCAGCCAGAGCATAAACTTTTAAAATCTTGTAGCCATTTGTCTCTAGGGTACTGGGGAGATACTTGAAATGAGCAATTGCCATATTATTTGTTATTTTCTTAGGCAAGGAATTGTTCCTCCTGGTCTTACAGAAAATGAATTGTGGAGAGCAAAGTACATCTATGATTCAGCTTTTCATCCTGACACTGGGGAGAAGATGATTTTGATAGGAAGAATGTCAGCCCAGGTTCCCATGAACATGACCATCACAGGTTGCATGATGACGTTTTACAGGTACGTTATGAATATGTAGCAACAGTTTGTTTACCATTACAGAAGCCCAAAGTCTATTTTTGCATGTAAATAATTTTGTTGAAATAAGTGTTATTTCATAAGTATATGAAGTGGCAAACAAGGTAATTAGCTTGCTTAACTCGTTCCGTAATTTACTTATGAATCGAAACATCATGTTGAACTCCTTTAGTTTATACAATAAAAAATAAAATTGAAGACAATAAAAAACAAAAAACGGGGCATTATGGATGTAAAAAGAAAAAAGTCATTTCACTTTTGGTTCCATTGTGTTTGAATGTTGTTACTCTGGGACCCTATTTTTTTTTAACCTTTCCCCTCTGCTAAATAGCATCTTCTTAGTTGTTCAAAAGGAGGTCGAATTTTTTTTCTAAATCTTAGCCCCAAAACAGAATGAAATGGAGAAAGAAAATAAAGAGTCTGCAAGCACATTCTCCTTTGACTCCATTCATTTACATATAGGAATAGGCATGAGTGTAGATACAGGCACACTAAAGGTGTATGTGTAGACATAGACATATAGCACTCCTCATGCTGTTAGGAGGGCCCAGGACTGCTTAGCCTACACATTGTGTCTTTTTTCCCCAAAAGAAGGGATCTGGCATTTATTGAATGTCTATTCTGTACCAGGCTGTCTACAACTTTTATCTTACTTCATCCTCATGGTAACCCTCTGAGCTTGGTGTTGTCTATATCTACGGAACGAGGACATGGATGATCCCAGAGGATAAAAGCTTGCCCAGCACACAGATCCTAAGCCTGTGGCCTTGTGGCTTTCTCCCTTCCCCAGTACGTCTCCTCTGTGGTTACTGGTGTCCACATTTTCTGTTCTGTGCCGCGGCTGGGTCCCGGTGATGGTGGGTATGTGACGGATGGCTCTGTTTTAGGACTACGCCGGCTGTGCTCTTCTGGCAGTGGATTAACCAGTCCTTCAATGCCGTCGTCAATTATACCAACAGAAGTGGAGACGCACCCCTCACTGTCAAGTAAGGCTATGAGATTTGACCGCTTTCTGCAGTTCTCCAACCTTCATTTTATTAAGTGGTGATACTCTCCTATTTAAAAAAGCGTATGTGTACACATTTTTATATTGTTCCGAATATTATGTAGCATCTTCTTTTGTAGCTTTTTTTTTTAAAAAGTAAAGTGTTTCTTTTTCTCTCTCTCTATCAAGAAAACTGTCTTCTTCCAGCCTGCCTTCTCAGACGTTACTCATGGCTTTGGAGGTACTGGTAGGATGATACCTCCTTCTCACCCTGAAGCTCATGGCCCTATAGAACACACAGCAGGCAGCACCAGTCTGGCCTCTGATAAGTGACAGGCTGTTCCCCCATCTACCCTGCCTGAGTCGACAGACACCAATGTTAAAAGTAGAGGCGACAAAGTGTGGTCTCTGCAGAAATCAAGGGGAGACCATGGCGGTGTGACCTTTGTATCTGATATGTTTTTAAAATAGCTCATCTGTGGAGCCCAAAAGAAAGCAATGAGTTTAATTTTTTTGTCACCTGTTAAAAAGAAAAATAGGCTAACAAGATTAGTTAACCACAAATGTTAGTTAGCATAATTGTATTATACTTGAAAGAAAAGTGCTTCTCTTTTTTATCACTTAAAATTGCTTTTGACAACCCATATTCTTCTACTGTTGTCATATGGAACAAAGGATCTTGAACTCTGTAACCCAGTGGTGTTTATCGCAATTAAAATTTCTTTTAAGAGAGAATTGCTTGGGCTTTATAGTTTTTGGACGATAAGACTTAGTATTTTTATACAGTTAAGATATCATTTTTTAAATGGCAGCACTTCGTTTTTGCTTTCAGTCTGTATATTAATATTTTGAGAAGTATTTTAAACAAATATGCTCCACACATTTAGCCCAATATGCATTCCCCTGTATTCATAGCTTCCTACACGCAGCACACAGCTCCCCTCCTTTCCACGAATACAAAGTGTATGTTTATTTATTTATGTATTTTAACCACCTCACCTCAAAGAATACGTGTCTGCTTTTGGAGTTACAGTCAAGATACGTGTGAAGAATCCCATTTTTTACGGGTCTGCTTGCTTTTTCTCTAGATTCCCCTATTTGTGGAGTGATAATGTTGTTTTGTAGACTCTTCATTCTGAATCATTCTCTTTTATATTTCCCTTTTATTTCTTCAAATAATGTTGCACCAGTTTCCGGACATGCCCTCGTTGTCTACACGATACCCTTTTTTCTTTTCAGTGAGTTGGGAACAGCTTACGTTTCTGCAACAACTGGTGCTGTAGCAACGGCTCTAGGACTCAACGCATTGACCAAGGTACTCAGATTTTTATTTCCATAATAAAGCTGCTTAATTTGTTATCGTCTGTCTGGCTCTAAATCCCTCTATTATTTCTTAAAATAGTTCAAGTCGTATGGCTTTCTTGTTATAGTCCTTATCTTCAACTGCGTATTTTAGTTATATTTTCCAATAACTTTGGGAAGAGTTGTCACCGATAACACCTACCAGGACTGTGGTCTGTGCCTGGCTCTGTGTACAAAGTGCTAAATGTTCACCATCCTGACAGCCCTCCAGAGGCTTTGCAGCGGGCAGTGTGCCGCAGGCCACAGCTCTGAAGAGAGGCGAGAGCATCTCTCTCTCGGCACTCCGAAGCCCATCCTGCTGCAACCACACTTAGCTACAATGCCTTAGAAGCTTGCACGGTCCCCGCACACCCATGTGGGAAACATACAAATACTGCCAGGAAAATTTTGAAAGTATTCTTGGCCTGAGTTTCTATGCAAATAGGACTCTGCATTTTTCAGAGTTTTCAAGAAGAAATAAGTTACTTCCATGCGCTAGTACAGGAAAAATAAGATAAAACTTTTGAAATTTTCTCCTCTGCAGCATGTCTCACCACTGATAGGACGTTTTGTTCCCTTTGCTGCCGTAGCTGCTGCTAATTGCATTAATATTCCATTAATGAGGCAAAGGTAAGACGAATATGCACTCTCAGTAGGGACGTGTGCTTGATGGGGGAGTCTCTTGTAATAATTAGCTTTGTTGAAACTTTCAAATATTCGTTTTAATATGTATAGGTGAAATTATGTGAGATCTTGGATTTCCTTCACAATAATCTGGGGTTGGGGATGAGGATGGGTGTGTTGATAAAACAAGCTTAGCCATGAGTTACTGATTGTTGAAGCAGACTGAGGAGTGCGGGGAGGGGGCTGAGCTGGAATAGTCTTTCTGTGTCTGTATAATAAAAAGTTTAAAAGATATATCTCAAGCTTACATTGAGTTGTGCTTGGGTTAGACAACGTCTATCCAAAGAAAGTTTATTCTCTAAAATAGATTCCTTTTTTTTCCCCTCCAGAATTTTCTTTTGGAGCTTAAAGTAACATTATTCTGTATCTTTGGAAGTATTGTTTTAGAACTGGCAAAAATTAAAGGAGAAGAGAGGACAACAAAAGCATTTTGGAATGGATAACAAAAAACAGGGGTAACCGTAGAAGTTATACTTAGTGTTAGTAAATGTAGTTAATAAATATACAATATGGCCATGTGTGAGTGACTTTCCATGTCAGCATACTAAGTTTGTTGACTTAATAATGTGGTGTGTTATGTCTGTTTCTCATTTGGAAAGTTGCTCAAATTTGCACATGAGCATAGATTGAAGTTAGCATATCTACCCTTCGAATCGTATTGTTACTGAAAAAGGTTTTAAAAGTTTACTAGGTTGTTTTAGTTTTATTTCTATCAAAGGAGGATTAAACTTGTCCATGGTATTTAAAAATAGATGTGTCTGCCAGGCGCGGTGGCTCACGCCTGTAATCTCAGCACTTTGGGAGGCCGAGGCAAGTGGATCACCTGAGGTCAGGAATTCAAGACCAGCCCAGCCAACATGGCAAAAACCCATCTCTACTAAAAATACAAAAATTAGCCAGCACACTGGCGCACGCCTATAATTCTAGCTACTCGGGAGGAGGCAGCAGAATCGCTTTGAACCTGGGAGGCGGAGGTTGCAGTGAACAGAGATAGCACCACTACACTCCAGCCTGGGCAACACAGTGAGACTCTGTCTCAAAAAAAAAAAAAAAAAAAAAAAAAAAAAGATGTGTCAGTACCAGAAAATGACACTTGAGTGGGTATTTTAATTAAGTAGAGGCTTGATCTTTCCCAACATAGTACTGTTTCGGGACATTTCTTGAAGGCATTGGTGGAGCTCTCTGTATGTGTTTTGCTCTGCAGGGAACTCAAAGTTGGCATTCCTGTCACAGATGAAAATGGGAACCGCTTGGGGGAGTCAGCGAACGCTGCGAAACAAGCCATCACACAAGTCGTCGTGTCCAGGATTCTCATGGCAGCCCCTGGCATGGGTTAGCAGGACTTTGTCGTTTATTCCAGTACAGGTTGAACAAGCGTTCACAGATCTGTGAACCAGAAAACAAACACAAATATCATGCCTCTTAGTGGAAATTGCCTTCCCGTGGGGGTGGCAGAAAATAAACAAGTAAATAAAGTTATAGCATGTGCAGTGGTGTTGAGGGCTAAGGGGGTAGGGGGCTAGGGCTTGGAGGGGTGGAGGTAGGGCAGCCGGGAAGAGCACTAGGTGGAGGTGTGGGAGTGAGCCAAGTGGGTATCAGGGATGAATATTCTGGCAGAGGGAACCACAGGCAGGAGTTTGCCTGGTATGTTGCAGGCATTACGGGAGCAGGTGCAGCTAGGGCACAGTGGGAGGGGTGGGGAGCAGTAGGAAGGGAGTCAGGAGGCCACAGACAACAAAGCATGGATGGCAGCCCTGGCGTTTCACACTTGGGTTTTAGTCTGAGAGGTAAGAAGCCAGGCAGGGCTTTGAAGACGGGAGCAGCACAGTCTGACTTAGGTTTTATTTGTGTGACTCTGGGTGGTGGATTGAGAATCGGCTGAAGGGGAACGAGAATGTTCAATGGAGGCTGTCCAGGAGGCTGCCTCGGTAATCCAGGCAAGAGGCAGTGGTGGGCTGGACCAGGGCCATACAGCAGGAATGTGACCAGAAGGAATTGATGGAGCAAATTGAAATGGTTAGAGCAGCTATTGATAAATTGTGTGCCAAGCAACTAGTCAGTTTTCCCTGTAGGGGCTGGGATCAGCATGACCAGAAACAGAAACTACATTGTATTTAGTTCTGCTGAGAATCTCTAGTCCACCCGAAGGCTGCTTAGAGCTACCTTCAGACCGGGGCCTAAAGAAAGTTCTCAGACTGAGAAATCAGAGGGCCTGGGAGTCAGAGTGCTCTTCACAGAAAACAAACAGAAATTAGTATGTTTAATTTTCATCATCGAAACTGAATGCAAACAACACTTGGCAATTAAAATGAAGCTCGCCAGTGAAGTATACTTCACCAGCTGCTGTCAAGTCATCCATTAATACTTTCTGGAGGTTTTTAAATTCCTTTTGTCACTGTGACTGCTCGTTAGCAGGCAGGCAGAGCAGGCAACAAACGTTGAAGAAAAGTGCATGAAGGAAAACTTTGAGGAACATTCTATTCACATTCCGGCAAATTGGGGGAAAACGGCTATTACCTGATTTCACACAGGAGTGCCTTGGTGCCCTGTCTGAGGCTAATGTGTTCTGGAGGGGTGGCTGCATAGCCACAGTCCTGAAACATGGGCAAAGCATCCCCTGAGTCCAGGGACCAGCACGTTTGTCACTAACCTAAGAGGAGGCTATGGAACCCACCCCGGTGTGCCTGCTGAGCCCTGATTTACAAATTTGCTGAAATCAAGGTTGCAGCTCCAGCTTCTGCCCTGGGTTTGTTTTGCTGCTGTTGTTGTTGTTGTTGTTGTTTTTGAGACAGGGCAGTGCCCTGTCCCTCAGGCTGGAGTGCAGTGCTGTGATCATGGCTCACTGCAGCCTCAACTTCCCTGGGCTCAGGTGATCCTCCTACCTCAGCCTCCCAAGTAGCTGGGACTACAGGCGTGTGCCACCACGCCCACCTCATTTTTATATATTTTGTAGAAACAGAGTTTTGTCATATTGCCCAACTGGTCTAGAACTCCTGGTCTCAAATGATCCACCCACCCTGGCCTCCCAAAATGCTGGGTTTACAGCTGTGAACCACTATGTCCGGCCCTGGGTTTGCTTTTGATTGTGGTCTTTTCTGTTTTGAATTGCCTCACTCCTCTTAGCGTTCAGCCAGCCCAGCCCATCAAATCCATTTCTAGTGATTTGGCTATTTTAAACACTCTTTAGTCCCCAGAGAAGAAATATAATCTTTCTGCCCCAGTGCAATTTATAAGAATAATTGACGTATTGAAGTAGTGTATATGACAGTTTAGTCTGATAAAATTTGTCAGCAAATGAACAAATGCTGTCCACCACATACCCAGTGTTTTATATGCATTATTGTATCCAATTTCCCCCATTTTATAGAAAAAGAAAACAGAAAACTGAAGTTCAAAGAAGTTAGGTAACTTCTCCAGGGTCACCCAGCTAGCAAGTGGTCTAGCCCAGCGGTCCCATACCTTTTTAGCACCAGGGACCCATTTCATGGAAGACAATTTTTTCATGGACCGGGGGTCAGGAGGATGGTTTCAGGATGATTCAAGCACATTAAATTTATTGTGCACTTTAGTTCTATTATTATTACATTGTAATATATAATGAAATAATGACACAACTGACCATCATGTCGAATCGGTGGGAGCCCTGAGCTTGTTTTCCTGCAACTAGACAGTCCCATCTGGGGGTGATGGGAGACAGTGACAGATCATCAGGCACTGGATTCTCATAAGGAGCGGGCAACCTAGATCCTTGGATGTGCAGTTCTCAGTGGAGTTCGGGCTCCTGTGAGAATGTAATGCGGTCGCTGATCTGACAGGAGGCAGAGCGCAAGCATAATGCAAGCAATGGGGAGCGGCTATAAATACAGCTAAAGCTTCATTCACTTGCCCGCTGCCCTCCTCCTTCTGTGCGGCCCAGTTCCTAACAGGCCACAGATCCAAACCAGTCCATGGCCCAGGGATTGGGGACCCCTGGTCTAGTCTGTATGGAAGCAGTTTCTGCCTGACTCCAAGGCAGGATTCTTTACACCATCCTCCCTGCCTTGTGCACTTTGTTTTATTAATACTGGAAGAAAAAGTTCTTGATATTTTTATTTTTGCCTGTTTAAACTTAAAAGTAAAGTTGTTTTCAAGATTATAAAATGATCTGGCTGGCAGAGGATGTGATATTACTTTTCAAAAATTTAGAAAACAGGAACAGTTTTCAATTTAATGAATTCAAATGTAATAATTTAAAGAATTACTACAAACTGTTTTTACTGTGACAGTGGAAACAGCCTAAAAGTGACAGAAGTTTTCTGTTAAATGGTTGAAAAAAAAATGTAAGCTGAAAATTGACATTAAATAAAGATTTAAGTGGATCTGTCTTTATTTGCAGCCATCCCTCCATTCATTATGAACACTTTGGAAAAGAAAGCCTTTTTGAAGGTAAGCTGTAGTTCTTTTGTCATTTTCTCAACCCTTTTTATTTCTTTTTAGATTTCAAACTGTACAGAGTATTTCCTACCTAAACAGTATAGAATTTGAAGGCCACTTTCTCCTGGGCACTTACGTAAATAACAAGATGTTCCCAGGAAGATTTGATTTCTAATCTCAGATATTTGAAAAAGCTTTTTGTAAATAAAGACTACTACTTTTGAGAGGTTTTAACTCAGTTACACACACAGTCATCTATTGGATGCCTGGCTGGGTAAAAATGAAGGGATGATGTGAATTTGGAATGATATGTGTACAAGTCAGTAGTCATCCTATCAGGAATGAAAAAATCATTCAGAGTAGCAGCTTCATGGGGTCTCAGTTTGGGAACAGTTACCACAGTTCCTCTCATCTCAGTGACAAACACTGAACAGAAGACAGTTGGGCATGTTGCATAAGTTTCTTGCTGTGACAGATGGAAATTTCTGTAGATATTTTCCTGGCATTTTCTCATGCGAAGGAGCTGGCAAATGATAAAAGCAGTTAGCCCCATCTTAGCCCACCATTGCCGCATTGTTCCAGGCTGTTACACAATGATAAGATGAATAACCGTTGTGTTCTCCCCACTTTCATCTTAAGTTGTGGTTTTTTTAGCTTTGCTTGATATCGTACCCTTTGATCATCATTTGGAAGTGTGTCGCCTCGCCTGCTCTTCCCACCGAAGCTCCCTACCTGCCCCACTCCCCACATGGACGGGCCCACTGGTTTCAGAACCCCACATGAAGGTCCAGAGAGATGATCAGGACAGCTCATGGCTCAGTCCTGGCACCTCAGTGGCTACAGGGGGGCCTGGTTGTAGCTGTATTCCTTCAGACCTCAATGAGAGATAATTGCTCTGAAAAACTAATGGCTAAATACTGTTAAGGTACCCATGCATACCTACCACTCCCCAAGTTCACGGTTGCTGGTATACGTCAGTGTTGCATTTCACCCATGCAGAGAGGACCATAGGACAGAAATGATAGTACAGTCATTGCTTATGACACAGAGGCAGCTTATATTAAAATCCCAACTTTTCCATGTTCAAAACACTTTCAGATTCTATTGTGAAGGCAGGCTTCACCATGCCCCTTCCACAAAGGCTGAAGAGATCACTTCCTCGGCAGCTCATGATACCCATGCAGTGGTGTTCACCTTGGTTGGCCTTCCGCTTGTTCCCACTGCCCCAGGGCCAGGTGTGCCTCCTCTGCAAGGATGTACTCATCTGGGCTTTTACCTTAGAAATGACCAGACTCCTCCGCAAACAAGAAACTAATTGAACATTCTGGGATTTTTTAAACGATGATGCTTGGGGAGCATTCAGTATGACTCATCCATCCCCCCACGCCTTATCTCTCCCCAAGTGGAGAGCTGGGGAAAAAGGCATCAGCTGTAGGCAGGTGACTCACGGAAATTTTTGCAGTAAACCAAAAAGTTCGCTGCATAAAATCTGGTGCTTCTGTGAACAGTTTTCTTGAAGAATAGTTCTGTTGTCTCTTTACACTTGGATCATTCTTAATGGCACATTCATTGGGGGCAAAATTGATATGGTTTGGGTCCTATGCTAGTTCTTATTCCTTAAGTTCTAATTCTTTTATATTCCCTTTTATAAACGTGAACTGCTGTGTCTACTCAGTAGGCTTTCAGGACTGCTAGTTGAATGGGAATGTAACATTTATTTGTTCATTCATGTTTTTTTTTCAGCAGCCGTTTGCTGAATGCTTGTTTATGCCAAGCGATGTGGTAGACACTAGAGTCCCAGAAAGAGGATGTGACTCCTGCTCTCAGGGAGCATGTAGCATGGTATAGGGAAGAGGCACAAGATAGATTGTGAAAATACACAGTGTTTAAAGTTTGGGGCACAGAGGGAGCGCATAGGAGATATCTTACCCAACTGGTGTAGTTGAGCAGAGATTTCTTTGAAGAGGACGGGGTGAGGGCCACACGCTCTGCAGAAGCTCAGCAAGTACACAGAGCAGGAATTGTTGGAGATTTGTGGATGGTGAGGTTGGCTGGGATGTAGGCAATGTGTAAGGAATTGACCATATCATGTATAAAAGTTAACTCTCAGTGGTTCATAGAATCTAAATGTAAAAGTCTACAACTATAAAACTTCTAGAAGAAAATACAATAGAACACTAGGGCTAGGCAAAGACTTATTAGACTCAACACAAAAAGCACAGCCCATGAAAGAAAAATTGATGAATTAGACTTCATCAGATTTTTAAAATTCTGTTCTTAAAACTACACAGAAAATGAAAAGAGAAGAAACGGCATGGGAAAAAATGTTTACAAGGCATGTATGTGATAAAGGACTCGTGTCCAGAATACATAAAGGATCCTCAGCACTTAAGCTGGGCAGGAGGTTTGAACAGATGCCTTACCAAATACATATGGTTCTCAAGCACCTAAAAAATGCTTAGTATCTTTAGTCATTGGGAAATCTAAATTAAAACCACATGAGCTGCCACTCAACGCTTATTAGAATGTCAAAAACTAAAAAGATTAATCATAACAAGTGTTGGTGAGGAAATGGAAGAACTGAAACCTTCCCCAGTGCTGGTGAGAATTAATGCGGTACAGTCATGTGAGAAAATACTGAGGCAGTTTCTTACAAAGTTAAACAGATGCTGCCCTGTGATCCAGCCATTTCCTTCCTACTTCTTTACCTAGGAAAAATAGAAGCACATGTCCATGAAAGACAAATGTTCATAGCAACTTTATTTGTGATAGCCAAAAACTAGAAACAGCTCAAATTGCTCAACAAAAGGAAAATGGATAAACACCTTGTGAATACAAGGGAACACTTAACTCAGCAATAAAAAGTAACAAACTAGTACTACACACAACATGAAGGAGTCTCAAAGTAATTACACAAAAGAATAGATACTGTATATCGAGTCCTAGAAAATGTAAACTAAATCTAGTGACAGAAAGATGAGAAGTTGCCATATAATGGGGTGCAGGGTTTATGGAAGAGGGAGGAACTGCAAAGGGTACAGGAGCAAGAAAAACATTCGGGGTGGTGAATATTTTCATTATTTTGATTGTGCTTATGGCTTCACAGCTGCATATAGATGTCAGAACTTACACACTTCAAATATGTGCAGTTGTATGTCAATAAAGCTATTAGAAAAAGATCATGGAGGGAGAGAGAATTTAGAGTCATTAACTTTTAAGGGTTTTTCTTTTTTTGCCTTTTGTGTGTGTGTGTGTGTGACTGAGTCTTGCTTTGTCACCAGGCTGGAGTGCGGTGGCACGATCTCGGTTCACTGCAACCTCCGCCTCCCGGGTTCAAGCGATTCTCCTGCCTCAGCCTCCCAAGTAGCTGGGACTACAGGCACCCACCACTGCGCCTGGCTAATTTTTTGCATCTTTAGTAGAGACGGGATTTCACCATGTTAGCCAGGATGGTCTCGATCTCTGGACCTCGTGATCTGCCCGCCTTGGCCTCCCAAAGTGCTGGGATTACAGGCATGAGCCACTGTGCCCAGCCTAACTTTGAGCTTTTTATATATATATATAAAACATATAATTACTCTCTAACTCATTTGGACTTTTCATCTAAACATCCTCTGTTTGCACAGTTCTGTTAGGTATGATATGTTTCTACCTTGAGACATTTTGTGAATATCTAGTGAAACACCAACATCCCAGCTGATGAATGTTGTATCTGACTTTCTAATTGAGAGGAAGGGATGAATAAGGCAGGACGGGATGCTGGGGTAGGAGCTGGAAGAAGACATGGTATCAGGTTGGGTTTTGGCAGGATACTGTAATTGTCTAGGAGCCTTGTCTGTGCGAGGAGCCTTTCCATCAAAACCCTCTGCGTGAGCCACAGTCAGCATGTAGTTCGCACATGCCCGCCTCCAAGGTGGCACACAGCTGCTCTCTTTTGGCTAACAGGTTAGCCCAGTTTGCTGCAGACCAGAGTCTACTTAAAATGATGTGGCTGCTCTCACAGGTTCACGTTCATCCATGAACAGGCTCTCGCTCAGTACTATGCCTACCCTCCCGTCACCAAGTCTGTCCCAGCCCAGATGTCACCTGGATGGGAAGTGCTAGGGGAGTATTTAGCATCTCCTTATGACAATCCTTCACCATCAAACAGAGACGGTTGCCAAAGATACAGTGTTTTCCTTTTCATTCTTTTTTTTTTCTTTTTCTTTTTTTTTGAGACAGAGTCTTGCTCTGTCGCCCAGGCTGCAGTGCAGTGGCCAGATCTCAGCTCACTGCAAGCTCCACCTCCCGGGTTTACACCATTCTCCTGCCTCAGCCTCCCGAGTAGCTGGGACTACAGGCACCCGCCGCCTCGCCCGGCTAGTTTTTTGTATTTTTTTAAGTAGAGACGGGGTTTCACTGTGTTAGCCAGGATAGTCTCGATCTCCTGACCTCGTGATCCACCCGTCTCAGCCTCCCAAAGTGCTGGGATTACAGGCTTGAGCCACCGCGCCCAGCCTCATTCTGTCTTTTGAGGAGAGAGACCCCTCTGTGTAACCTGTGGGGATCAGTTTCCTTGCCGATGCTTCTCCCTTCCTCTCTAATCCATCCCTTTCCCTGCTTACGCCAACGCTGATGAACCTTTTCTTCAGAGGAGTCTCTTTGGGGACCAGGGTACGCCTCCCATGCACGTTGTCTTCTAACAGCTTGTGTTGACTCCTCCGAACTAAGCTGGCTGATTTCATTACAACCAGTTCACACCTTGGTTGCAGTGATTTCTGTGGCCTTATTTATATAACTATGTATCTCATCACTCTTTATATTGTGTATTGAAGTACCACTCCTTTTTTAAAACTAAAAATCTAACAGCATTTATTCTCCAAAAGACCAACCAACTTGTTCATTTCCATTAAAAAAAAAAAAGTGTGACTAGCAAAAATGTTTTATGCTAGAAATAGTTTTAACCATACTGACAGCAACTAAAACCAAAAAGACGAGGTGCAAAGGGGGGTGAGGGATGGTGAGCATTTGTTGGGTTTCTGGTATATTCCAGCCACCATACTAGGTGCTTCATGAATGTGATCTGGCATCTTCCTCCACACACTTTTAGGAAGCTGTTAATGATGTTCATTTTGCACCATAACAAGGAAACGGAAGCTTGGAGAGGCTAGACTCTGCCTGTGCTTCCCCACAGTCAGGAACCAACCGGAAGAGTGGAGACTTGAGACCTTGGCACCAGGCTATCCCACCTCCTCAGCCAGGGGATACATTACAATTAAATGACAGCTATTTCCCCACCTCCGCTATATACCCAAGCAGTGCTCAGATTAAATGGGGGGATGTGGGAAAAAACAGAAACCACTTGATCTTTGCGTGGGTGCTGATTTACAGATCAAAGAAGGCTACAAGAAGTTAGGCTAACACCCTTGTTGCAGCGTTTCCCCCAAATTTCACTAACCACCTTCTATCTGGATCTTGAAATGTGGTGAGGTTCCTTCCAGTTAATCACAAGAAATTGTCTCTAAGACCCTGTAAGAAAAGTATTCAAAGTCATTTATTTCTCAACGCAGAGGTTCCCGTGGATGAACGCACCCATTCAAGTTGGGTTAGTTGGCTTCTGGTGAGTAGAAATTACTTTTACATAATTAATTTCTTTTTTAAATATAAATACACAGCGTATGAAAGGTGACTGGGTAATATGGGATACAAATTTTGAAAATGAGGCCATCTCAGAACGTCTGGAATGCATGGCCCCAGATAATTAAATAGAAGTAAACTGTATTTAGAGGAACCTACAACATGGGGGCTATTTGTGTGATTCTTTTTAAAATCTTTTTATCTCTGTGACTTTTCCATTATTTTGGCGATCCTAGGTAATAAAACTTACACAAACAGGACTTATTTTTGTTAGACGACACAGAACATAATGCTCTGAAGAAAGAAGGGATTGTTGTAAAATAGAAAAATAATCTGAAAAGTTAACCATTTAAAATGCTCTGACCTTTTTTTGTATCTTTTTTTAAGTTTGGTGTTTGCTACACCCCTGTGTTGTGCCCTGTTTCCTCAGAAAAGGTATGTATTTGTTATTCTTCAGAATAATCATGAGTTTTAATCCTAAAAACCAATGGAAGGTGCAGGTGCCATTATTCCATTTCATTGGCAGGGAAGTTGAGACTCAAAAGATACTGAAGCCAGGGTCTCTAAAAGGAAGGGATGGAGGCAGAAATCAAAGCCACATCTGCCTAATTTCAGATGTACCCAGTTCTTTTCTACCCCCTTCCATTAAATTTGAAAACGTTTTATTCTTTTATAAGAATCAGATTAACTCTGGTGCAAACTTGCTTTTATGAACATTTAAAATATGGTCCAATCCATTGGCAAATGCATCTGTAATACAGATATGATAGGATGTAAGTTCCGCCCCCAGGGACAGCAATTATATGCACTTAGCTTAGGTGGTTGGTATATTTGCTTCCCTTCTTCCCACTTAGTTTTTTGCCTTAAAAGCTTTCTCGTGCATGCCTTTCATCACAAGCTGCCCTTGAATCCTGCCTTTGATGTGAGAACAGGACTAACTGGCATTAAATCGGCATTTTCGACGTCAGGTCTCCAGCCTGCTCTTGACCTGACACCAACACGCAAAGCGGCAGCATTTTGTTGTCTGTCGTTTTCTGTGTTATCAGGCCCCTTGCCATGGTAATACCCTTTCCTTCGTGGGCCAGTAGGTCCCGAACATACGGTCTTTAATCCCCTAGCCTTGCGGAGTCGGTTTTGGATGAAGTGTCTGTTCTAGAACTAATGCGGTCACATCCCTCTACCTGATGGAGAACTCCACCTTGTATCTGCTCTCCCACTCTGTCTCTGACCCCGCTGTTTTTGAATAGACATTTAAACCTCATGGACAGGAGCCCTTCATCACCTTGGGCCTGCTGAGGAGCCCCCCGTGAAGAGGGCAGGACCTTCAGAACTTGCTCTGGGAGCCTGATTCAGATGAATTTCCTCATCTCTACAGTGCGATAATGATACCTGTTTAACTGCACAAACCCGAGTCTTGGGGCTCAACCTGAGATTGTCCATGTCTGTAGTATGTGGGCTTATGAACACTGGTGTTCAGCAGCTGACCTTGATTTAGCAATTTAGACTTCGAGCACGTAAAATGCCGAAGGGCGTGTCTGATACCAAGGAAATGCCTAAGAAATGTAGCTGTAATTATTTTCAGGTTGAAAAGATTTTAGATTTGAAAACCCATAGAGAAACTTTCTACTTTGGCCTTGATTTTCTTTGAATGCGGTGAGAAAAAAAATATATAGTCTAACTTTTATTTTTTAAGATTCATTTAAACTCTAGGTGTAGAAATGAAAAGCTTTCTGTAACTACTAGTGTCCTCAGGTCAAGGCCCTCAGAAAGCGTGTGGTTTTACATTTGTGAAACCAATGGTCTTTTGTTTTACTGTATTTTAAAATAACTTCTTACTCTGTTTTGTTGTTGATACATTGTTTGTATGTTTGGCTTCTTTAGGTCTCTGGCTCCTCAGTTTCATAGAGTAGGATTAATAATATTCCTTGGCTCGTAACATAGTATCCTCATTGATCCAAGCATGACCCTGTTTCCGTATTTTTATTTTATTTATACTAGTAATATAATGAACATCCATAAATTCAGTGTCCAGTGAGGCAGGAGAATCACTTGAACCCAGGAGGTGGAGGCTGTCGTGAGCCAAGATCACGCTACTGCATTCCAGCCTGGGCAACAGTGCGAGATTTCATCTCAAAAAAAAATATATATATATATATATGTATATATATGTCCAGTAAGTTACATCTTATAGACTCCTCCCAACCTGTGTCCCTGCCTCCCCTGCAGATTTAACCACTATGCTGAATTTCATGCTCTTGCATTTTATATTTGTGTATGTATCTTTAGTTTGTCTTCTTAGGAACTTATTAGACAAGGGTGTCACACTATCATAAGATATATAGTCTTCTAGTACTTGTTCTTTTTATTCAGTATCAGAACTAAGATTCATCTACATTTTTGCGTGTACCTGTGGTCCATTCATTGCTATTGTTGTATCATAGTGCATTGTATGAATGCACCACAGTTGCCCATCTCCCATGTGAACAAGTGATAATGAAAACATTCTTTATTAACATTTTTGAGAAGCAGCAAATGTGTTGCTTTGAGAGATATTTATAGCTTTAAATGTTTATATTTTGAATAATGGATAAAAATCAATGCACTAAATGTCCAACTTAAAAAAAGGCACAAAAGAATAAACATCAGAAAAGAAGGAAGGAAGGAGATTAAGATCAGAAATAAATAACAGAAAGAGTAGAGGATCAACAAAGTGAAAACTTGGTTCTTTGAAAATAGAAACAAAATAGACAATTGTCTGGTGAGATTAATCAAAACAAAAAGAGAGAAAAGCACAAATAATATGAATGAAAAAGAGACATAACTGTAGATTCAGCAGTGATTAAAAATAATATCAACATTATACCAATAGATTTGAAAACAGGCAAAATAGACAAATTTCTGGAAAAAATATTAGCAAAGCTGAAAAATTAGAAAGTCAGAATAAGCAAGATAGTCATTAAGGAAGCTGAAGCAGCATTTAATCTTCCTCCTACAAAGAAAACACAAGAAACAGGTAGTTTTACAGGTAAGTTTTTCCCAGCTGTCAAGAAACAGATTATTCCAATTTTAAACAAACTCTCCTGGAAGATAAAAAAGAGAATACTCCCTGCCATCCACCAAGGTTTGAATAACTTTAATTCCAAGATCAGACTTGGGCCTTTAACATACATTCGTAGTAATTACAGATACTTAGAGATCAATGGCAAAACAGAAGGACCAAGAGGTGGCATAGCAGGGCTTCGGGATCAAGAAAGATCTGCCTTCAACATCTCAGTTGCACCTCAGGTTTCCTTACCTGTACAATTATGATAATACTGGACTTCTAGAGTTTTCATAAGGATTAAAATGCATAATGTCTGGCCCAGCAAATGAGCAATAAGTCATAGCCATTATCATTACCATCATCAATGTCATCATTGAGTAAAATTACTCAAAGACCCACTACGTAAGCAATAGCCATCGTGGGATTTTTTTTCCTACCTTTTTTCTATATTCGTAATTTTTAAAATTTGTTTTGCGTATTTGAAATATAAACTTGTATCCTGACTTTTTTTTAACCTTACAGTCTATCACATGTCAACTATATTAAATACCAATTTTTTTATTGTTTTTTAGAGACAGGGTCTCACTCTCTTGCCCAGGTTGGAGTGCAGTGGCACAGTCATAGCTTACTACAGCCTTGAACTTCTGGGCTCAAGCAATCCTCCTATCTCAGCATCCTGAGTAGCTGGGGCCGCAGGCATACACCAACACACCTGTCTTATTTTCTATTTTTATAGATACAAAAATTTGGGTCTCACTAGGTTACCCAGGCTGGTCTCAAACTCCTGGCCTCAAGACATCCTCCTGCTTCAACCTCCCAAAGCTCTGAGATTACAGGTGTGAGCCACTGCTCTCAGCCTCAAATTTTTTTTTAAAACTAATTACATATCAAAATATTAGCAGTTTTTCTGGTAGGTATTCTGGACAATTTTCTTTATACTTTAATGAGTATGCGTTTCTCTCAGAGAATAAGCTTTTTTATATATATATATACCCATAATACCTTCAAATACATTCTTAAGCACTTAAAGACTAACAGCAGTTATCTCTCAGTGGGATTATAAATGTTTTGGGGGTTTTTTGTACATTTTAGTATTTTCTGAAATTTTTTCAATAAGCATGTATTATATACAGTAAACAAAAGCACATTAATGTAGGCAAATTATTCATGTTATACATTTCACTGACTGTATAGATCTTTTTTTATCAATGGGGAACATTGCAAATGATTGATACTGTTTTTCTTAGGAAGTGGCATTGCCACAAATGGTTTTTCCAGCACCAGCAGGGTCTGAGAGTGTCATCACCATACCCTCTTGCCAGCAATAAGAGATTTCACCTTTTAATAATATGAGAGGGAAAAATTGGGTGTTGGGTTCTTAAGATGCATATCTTCCATTATGCGTGACAATTTTCTGAAAGGAACATGGTCTCGTTTTCTAGCCGCATGAAGCATTTCTCCAACAAGACCCACTGTACCAGTCCTGGGATCTCCACACCTGTGCCTTCTCCACACTCTTTCTAGGTCCTCATTCTCACCTCTGCCTGTGTAATAACCCTGTCATTTCTCCCTTATCCCAGTTCCATGTCTGTGACAAGCTTGGAGGCCGAGTTGCAAGCTAAGATCCAAGAGAGCCATCCTGAATTACGACGCGTGTACTTTAATAAGGGATTGTAAAGCAAGGAGGAAACCTCTGCAGCTCATTCTGCCACTGCAAAGCTGGTGTAGCCATGCTGGTGAGAAAAATCCTGTTCAACCTGGGTTCTCCCAGTTACAGAAACCTTTTAAAGATCCACATTCGCCTTTTAGAATAAAGCTGCTACTTTAACAGAGCACCTGGCATGGACCAAGTGCCTGATACTCCCTTACATTGAATCATGTTATGATTTATAGAAATACCCTTCCTTTAGCTTTTATAGTCATTGTTTTTCAAAGACAGTATACCAGCCCTCACCCAGGGTTTTAAAAAAGTACTAGTAGACATAGAATAGGTGCTCAGTGTATGGTCAGTAAATGTTCTATTGATTATCAATCAATGAAAAGAGAATCTGTTTAAAATATTGAATTTTCATCTCACTCCCATTCCAAATCAAGGAGATCTCAGCAGTGAACTGGGAAAATATAAAAGCTCTGGACTAATCTATAAAAACTTACCCCGAAATATTAAGGGCAGTTTGCTTCTAGTGTGGGGACTGTGCTGGCCCAATGAAGGTGATGAAGTTTTTGGATTTGGAGGGTGAAAGCTCCTTCACACCCCTTCCAAAAGTCAGTCACGGACCACTGCAACATGCCTTCCCTGCTGGATCATTCTATACATTCAGATTGTGGGTGGATTGCCTTGGTTGACTTTTAATTTATTGTTTTATGTTCTTATAAAGATGTTAATCTTACCTTGCAGTTATTGACTTTATATTCAATTATTTACATCAAATAATGAAATTACTGAAATGTACACATGTCAAATTTTGGAAGTATATTCAATACCAATGCTGTGTGAGTGGGCTGAATCTAGTTCATTGGTTTTTTTTTTTTTTTTTTGGTAAGAAGTGAGACTACAGTTCCAGCTACCTACATGTCTTTTCTTGTCATCCTTATAGATCTCTTTGGCTTTCAGAAAGATACAGTGATAATGTGTATGAATCAGTCACAGTGAATTTTACTTGAATATTGTATGTTGCATTCCACTTCATTTGAAGATAATGAAATGTACCACTGTTTACATCATCTGTAGTGATTTCACAGATAATATATTTAATGTAACAGATTATGTTTCAAGTCTGTAGATGTCTAACGTCATAGACAGTCGGCCCTCTGTATCCATGAGCTCTACATCTGTGAATTCAATCAAGTTTGGATGGGAAATATTTTTTAAAAAGATACAAAATATACATAATAATGAAAAATAATACAAATTTAAAAACCAATACAGTATAACAACTATTTACATAGTGCTTACATTGTATTAGGTGTTATAAGCAATCTAGAGATGATTTATCAAGTATACAGGAGGATGTGCCTAGGTTATATGCAAATACTGCACCATTTTATATCAGGAACTTGAGCATCCGCAGATATTGGTATCGGAGGGCGGTCCTGGAACCAACCACCCACGGATACTGAGGGGCGATGTTTCACGAAGTGTAGATCATTGTATTCAGAGATTGTAAGTGAAAAAATATATAGAAACTCTTTAGTTTTGGCAGACTTTTTTTCTGACAATGTGACCAGACTGAATTTCCTCATAAAGAAAAAATGGTGTGCCTTGTGTCTGTGTTTCTCTTTTCTCTGAAAGGATTAATAGATCTGAAGCTTTGGGCCACTCAGAGCCTTCCTTGATGCTGCCAGAATCTTCTCATTTAGATTTTTTTGTCTTAAACCATTGGAAGCAAAACGGCTTTCCCGTGACACTCTGGTCTTGGACAGGTTCTGTTGTCCTCAACGTGTCTCTTTAAAAAGTGGTAAAAGCCTGAAATTCAGGGCAGATCTCCATAAGGTGCTGAAGGGACTCTTTTCATAAGAAGCTAAGGCACTGCTGCCTGCCCCAGGTGTCCTGCTCCTCTCAGAGTCCTCCCGGCATCAGGTAATCTGTAGCTCCGTTTCAGAATGTTAACCTCCAGTGAAGAGCTCATGACTGGTTAGAAGACTGACAAACTAACCAAAATTTTACACACTCCAGTTATGTGTGTTAAAAGTTATAAAAGGAATGGCCAGGCGCAGTGGCTCACCCCTGTAATCCCAGCACTTTGGGAGGCCAAGGCGGATGGATCACCTGAAGCCAGGAGTTTGAGACCAGCCTGGCCAACATGGAGAAACCCTGTCTCTAAAAATACAAAAAATTAGCCAGGCGTGGCGGCACACACCTGTAATCCCAGCTACTCAGGAGGCTGAGGTAGGAGAATCGCTTGAACCCGGGAGGCGGAGGTTGCGGTGAACCGAGATCACACCATTGCACTCCAACCTGGGCGACAGAGCAAAACTCCATCTCAAAAAAAAAAAAGATTATAAAAGGGATGATGAACATGGAGCTGCATCTTTTTAAACGTTGTTTTTTGATGCTTCAGACTCTTAATGCTTTTATATAAAGCTATAAACTGTGTATGTTAATCACGGTTTATAACAAAGAACAAATAAACCGAGATTGGCAATCCTTGCCGATCTTTTAGAAATACCCTTTCTGGAGAAGAAAATCCACATGAAGTGCAATAAGCTTGTAAAGCTAAGTAGTTGTTAATATTTCTATTAACATGATATGAAGGATTATGATTGTAACTGTTTGCTGACTGGCAGTTTTTATTTCAGTGTTAGCACAGTGTCTGGCCAGTGTTGGAGGCCATGTATTATTTCAGTTCAACTGGATGAAATGTTAAATAAACTCAGAATGAAAATAAATTCTCTCTTTTATTTGTACATAAAGGATAAAGCAGTTGGTATGTTACAATTGATGGTACTTTTCATTCAAACTTAATATCTGCAGTACCATCAGCAACTCCTAATGAAAAGATATTTTTGTATTTTGCCTTGGACAAGAAATATATTTCTATTTTGAGCTACCAGCCTTCCACCTTTTTGAACCTCATATACATAGAGGCACACCCACCCACCCCCAAACCCCAACGACAGTGTGATTCCAGGAATATTAATGATGGGCATGGGGGATGGATTTTGGCTTTAAACTCTGATGGCCAACACCACTGCACATGACGGTGACGTAAATGTGCTTTTATATTATTGATCTGATTCTAACCTGGAACTGCATTTACTGACAAAGTCTAAATTAACCTAAGATTGGGGAGTGCCTTAATAAAAGACTTGATACGGGCCAGGCGCAGTGGCTCAGGCCTGTAATCCCAGCACTTTGGGAGGCCGAGGCAGGTGGATCACAAGGTCAGGAGATCAAGACCATGGTGAAATCCCGTCTCTACTAAAAATGCAAAAAATTAGCCCGGCGCGGTGGCGGGTGCCTGTAGTCCCAGCTACTTGGGAGGCTGAGGCCAGAGAATGGCGTGAACCCGGGAGGTGGAGCTTGCAGTGAGCTGAGATCACGCGACTGTGCTCCAGCCTGGGTGACAGAGTGAGACTCCATCTCAAAAAAATATAAAATAAAATAAAATAAAATAAAAGACTTGATACAGAGCTGAGCATTTTAACTTCCTTGGCCATGTTTCTGCATTTGTTTTGCTACAGTAACTCTGTTGTCACTGAAATTATTTAAATATATTCAAGAGCGTGGGTCTAGAAATCAGAGCCAGGTCCAATCTTCATTGCACCCTTTTATAAAAGATACGCATTTAGGCCAATGACATTCTCTGTGACCTTCAGTTTTGTGGTTTTTGTTTTGACTCTTTGGAAAAATCATTGAATCATAGAGTTGTTATAAAGATTAAATGAGCTAATCCCTGCACAGCAGACACCATATTGCCTGGCACTTAGTAAACATTAAACGAATGGTTGCCTCTTGTATATTTGCTCTAGAGACAGTGGGTGTGCATTCAAAATGCCAGCGTGTCATTGCTAAAGGTAAGATTTCAGAACCCTGGCAACTTTGCCAGAGATGGCACACAACTTAACTAAAAATATCAGATTAAAATGGTCAAGTGGAGACTTTAAATCTATCCCTTAAAAATGTCCAACAATTAAGGTTTTGCATAAATGCGACAGAAGCCGGAAGAGCCTCCACTCACAGATGAGCAAACGGGCTTGCATTAGTGAAGTGCATGCTTCAGGCTGTTCCTGGTCACTTGAAAACCAGATCTGACATCCATACCTACAGCCTTGTCCAAAAATGTAGACAACTGGAATATGCTAATAAAATTAATTTTTCTTCTGTGTATTCAGAGTTTTACTAAAAGCTGCAGGAAAATAAGATTACATTTGGTGGGATGAGATAAGGCATCACTTAAACCCTAGATAGTCAAAGTGTGGTCCGTAGACCAGAGACATCCAAACTTGTTAGAAATGCAGATTTTTAGACCAGACCCCTGGCCTGCGGAGCCAGGATCTGACAGATGCCAGGAGCCCCAGGTGATCCCTGAACACATCACAGCTTGAGAAGTTCTGGCTACAGCCACATTCCTGATGTTCCCAGGGGTCAGTGAGCTTCACTGGGTCAATTTGAGGACAACTTGTGGGTTTTCTATGAATTTTGAGTATTTACCCCTCACCAGATTCCAAGAAACCATGGGAAGGGGTCCTTGTTGACAAACAAGCTTACGAGGACAAGGATTTGGATTTCTCTTTTGTCCATTGCCATATCCCCAGCACCTAGAACAGTTGACACTAGCCCAGGGGCCATGTGGTCATTGGGTTCAACCTAGGCTATTTCTAGAATCTGCAAAGTGTCCTCACCTACCCAAATGTGGAAAAGAATCCATTGTGTGTTTCAAAGAGGGCATCACCAGCATGTGGAAAGAACAGGGAATAGGAGATTTTCTGAGAAGAGAGCTAGAGGGGAAATGACTGAGCAACCACGTTACAAGTGTGTTCTGGAATGAACCCTTTCCTCACAGACGACAGAGTGCCTCCGAGTTTCTGCAACAGAAGGAAACCAGGACTGATGCACATAGGGGCTTGTTTAATCCTCATGGAACCCATCATATCCCCACTTTCAAAGAAAAGAGATTTGATGCTCAGGGAAGTGGACTGACTTGCCCAGTGTCACACCATGGTGGAACCACGATCTTTTTTTTTTTTTTTTTTTTTTTTTTTGAGACGGAGTCTCACTGTGTTGCCCAGGCTGTACTGCAGTGGCCCAATCTCGGCTCACTGCAACCTCCACCTCCCAAGTTCAAGCGATTCTCCTGCCTCAGCCTCCCGAGTAGCTGGGACTACAGGCGCATGCCACCATGCCCAGGTAATTTTTTATATTTTTAGTAGAGATGGGGTTTCACCATGTTAGCCAGGATGGTCTTGATCTCTTGACCTCGTGATCTGCCCACCTCAGCCTCCCAAAGTGCTGGGATTACAGACTTGAGCCACCACGCCTGGCCCAGAACCACGATCTTAATTTATACCTTACAAATTCTCATAGCTTCCCCATCAACAGAAATAATTATAACCAGCTTTAGAACAACATTTCACAATCTCCAAAGTGTTCTTTACATACATTCTTCCTTGTAATTCCCACAAGGGTTCCTCTGAGCATCATCTCCATTCAAAAGGTGGGGAAAGTCTTGAAGAAGTGAAATCATTTGCCACAAACCTTACCCAAGATATTCAAAAGACCATGAAGGATTCTATTCACATTCACGTACACACACATACAAGGTATGTAGAACATGTAGAGTTCCAATGAGCACCCAGCCAAGGTCAAAGGTAATTTCCAGATGGGGCCTCGTATTAGAGTCATAGAAGCAATGGTTCTGAAAGTGTGATCCCTGGACCAGAGCATTAGCATCACTGGGACCTTAGAAATTCCCATTCTCAGGCCTATCTCACACTTACCAAATCAGAAACTTAAGCTGGGGCCCAGCCAACTTTTAACAAGCCTTCTCAATGATTTTGATGGACATTCAAACTTGAGAACCACTGGTTAGGAGGATGAATGCTTGGAGGCGGACCTCTCAGGCTTGGATTCGGCTCAGTTCTTCAAATTGAGGTAGGCTGACCTCTCTAAACCTCAGTTTTCTCATCTGTAAAATGAAGATAGTACTACTTCCCTCATTGAGTTATTGTGAGGATGCAGTGAGGATTAGCAAATAGGCAGCCCTTAACCTGGCACCTGGCACAGTGCGTGCACATCCAATACATTTTAGTTAAACTTAAGATGGATGTGTGATCCCTGGGACAAAAGGCTGACAACATTTTGCTGGTGACCCTATTGGGAAACAGGTACTGTCGTGACTGCCGATAAGAGTGAAAACTGCTACAATATCTTTACAAGAGTTTGGCAGTATATATCAAAAGGTATAAAAGCATAACTCTCTTTTAAGCAGTTTCACTCCTGAAACCTAATCCCACAGATGTATACACTCATGTTCACAGAAGATCATGGCTACTCCTATGGAAGCCATATGAATGGAGCCTACTGGGTGGATTTGGAGGAATGGGACGTTGGAGGATGTTTTCCAAAGATGGTGAGAAATTTTCAGGCAGAAAAACGAATAAAAATAAATTTTTCTCCAGGTGCGGTGGCTCACACCTGTAATCCCAGCCCTTTGGGAGGCCAAGGTGGGTGGATCACAAGGTCAGGAAATCAAGACCATCCTGACTAACACGGTGAAACCCCATCTCTACTAAAAATACAAAAAATTAGCCGGGCGTGGTGGCATGTGCCTATAGTCTCAGCTACTTGAGAGGCTGAGGCAGGAGAATCGCTTGAACCTGGGAGGCAGAGGTTGCAGTGAGCCAAGATTGCACCACTGCACTCCTGCCTGGGCAACAGAGCAAGACTCCATCTCAAAATAAATAAATAAATAAATTTTTATCTTGGGAATTTTTTTAAATTTCTGATTTGAATTCTTGCTCAGTAGATTATATATATATACATACATATATATATATAATGATTGACTGTCACAAATATAAACTAAATTGGGAAGGAAGGCTATCTCTACGCAATGAAACTAAAAGTCATTTTTAAATTTTCTTCTTTATGCTTTTCTATTTTCCCAGATTTTTTTTTTTTTTTTGCTTCTGCACTCAGGACATATGAAATGCTATTTTTAAAATTCTATGTACATTCTAATCTCAATTTTGTAATAAATGCATTGATACACATAAAAGACATATAAAAATAATATACACCAAAATGGTTAACAGTTGGTGTGTCTGAGTTTGCAGGTAATCTTTATCTTATTTACACTTTTCTGATTCCCAAATTTTCTGAAATGCACCTGTATTCATATTATAAACGGAAAATCATCCAGTTCAGGCCTTTGAGTAATGTAATAGCTTGAAGCAACACCCGAGTCTCCAGGCCTTCTCACAGGGTGGGCAGTGATCCCAGCCCAGGCACCCACGCAGGCAGCCCTGGGGCCAACTCTCGGCTCTCCCAGCTCGAAAGCCCGGGGGATACTGAGCCAATCGTGGACCCTTCCCTAGATTCCAGCTCCCTACTGGAAAAGATGGAAAAGCGTGGACCTCAGGAGCCTTGTCAGGCCTGAATCAGGCTCTGATTTCCGAGCCAGGAGAGCGGCGCAGCGCTGAGAAGCGACGCCAGGGCGCAGCATTGCCTGCAAGATCGCGCGGCCGGAGCCGGGCGCTCCCCGCAGCTGCCGGCAGGTGGCCCAGGGCAACCCATGGCCGCCCGCGGACGTGCATCTCCCAAGCGAAGTCAGGAAAGAGGTAGAGGAAGCTACAAGAAAGACATGGTCTCTCTAGCGGCGGCAAGCTGGAAAGATGCCCCGGTTTGGCGTCCCACAGATAGGAATGGATTCATCGATTCCGGATGCATTCCTTTGGGGTACATTGTACCGGGCACCTGGTTGGGGGTGAGAGGGGAGGACACAAAACCAGGGTGGACCAGCCCCCGTCCTTGCCCTCAGTATCGTCAGCACTGTGACACAGGTCAATAACACCAGGTGCTGCAGGAGCACGGAGGCTGAGCCCTGAACTCTGGCGGTGGGAAGGGAGCAGGGAATTGGGCCTTAGGGAATGAAACCTCAGCCACACCAGAAGGATGTGCAGGACTTCCTCACTGGGAGCGGAAAATGGCAGAAAAAAAATCCAGGGCTTCTAGGTAAGGGAGACAGCGCATACAAAGACCTGGAGACCAGGGAAAGTGTGGCTGAGTGTAGTGTGCAGGAAGATCTCACCAGGATGCCAAGTCGGGAGGGCCCTGCAGTGCCCACAGAGGCAGCACGAATTTCATCCTGAAAGTTGGGGCTCCTCCGGAACAGTTTTGTGCAGGGAAGGAGCAGTAGTTAAATCTTAGCTCTGCCACTGTTTCTGTGATATGAGGCAAGCCACTTGCCTTCTCTGGCCCTCAGTTGCCTCCTCTGTAAAACGAGTACAATAAAAGCCACCTCAGTCTTCTTGTGAAGATTAAAAGCGGTAAACAGAGAACGCTGAGTCAATGCCCAATACATGTGACTTACCTTCCCTTGTCCTTTTATTTCTTTTTTTGTTTTATACTTCAAGTTCTAGGGTACATGTGCACAACGTGCAGGTTTGATACACAGGTATACATGTGCCATGTTGGTTTTGCTGCTCCCATCAACTTATCATTTACATTAGGTATTTCTCCTAATGCTATCCCTCCCCCAGTCCCCACCCGCCAACAGGCCCGGGTGTGTGATGTTCCCCTTCCTGTGTCCAAGTGATCTCATTGTTCAATTCCCACCTATGAGTGAGAACATGCAGTGTTTGGTTTTCTGTTCCTGCGATAGTTTGCTGAGAATGATGGTTTCCAGCTTCATCCATATCCCTGCGAAGGACATGAACTCATCCTTTTTTATTTGTCCTTTTATTTCTCTGCAATAACATTCAGATGGAAAAGACAGATAAGCGGGCCGTCTCCAGCATGGCCACAGTGCCAGCCTGGCAAAAATTAGTAGTCCAGGGGAGTCATCTCAGCTGGCTTCCAGGGGCCAGGAAATCATTTTCATCATGTTTGATTGCAATCAAGAAGAAGTTCTGCCCTCTTATTCCCATTAATAATAAAAATGTATCTTAAAAAATGCATCTTATTCTGATTATAAAAATACTATCTCCAGGAAAGATGGTAGCTGAGAGAACAATTTAAAAAATTAAAAATAGAGAAGAAAATGCCAACTCCATTGAATGCAAAAGACCCGACCTCATGATACAAACTCTAAATAAACATTTTCATCCAGAATGTAGGAGGGGGGATTCTGGGACCCACTTCTGGAGTGGAGCAGCATCAGGTAAGTGAGAGAAGGGCTGGGCGCTGGGTAGGACATGAGGGTGCAGGCACGTGCGAGGAGGACCGGAACCAAGAACATTTTCCTCTGATCTGGTTCCCTCACTGAGGGGTGAGTCAGAACAGGAAGTCCAGTGACAGATCAAGATCCGATGAGGAGGAAGGAGATACCATAACCGAGAGAGAAAGCTGTATTCAGCTTTCCTGGGTAGCTCAGCTACCTGCACTCCTTTGCAAGACAAAATCTAGGTCATGGGAAATTAACAAAAGAATCCTAAGCAGCTAAGTTGAGCCTCACGATAAAAAGCAGAGAGAATAAGAAGAGGGGGCAGGTAGAGAGGGTCCACAGCCACTGAGAGTGGTGAGTGGGCAAGAGGTAGTTTCGGAGAGAGAGGGTGCAGAGAAAGGCAGCGATGGAAGATGCCATTCTTAAAAGTTGGCTGAGCATGGACAGGACATGCCCATTTCCGTGTGGAGCAAGGCTTCTCATCCCCGGCTTCATTCCAAAATCAACTGCCAAGCCTTTCAAAGTATCTGTTGCTCAGGCCCCATCTGAACCTATTATATCTCCACACCCAGGGGAAGCCTGGGAATTGGAATTTTGAGCTCCCCAGGCCGGTCTGAGGTGCAGTCAGGATTGAGAATTGCTGTTCTAGAGATAGAATTGCGCTTTGATGTACTTTAATAACTTTGGGGGTTGATGGATGGTGTTTTTAAATGCATTATACTGATGCGAATGTCCAGCCCTGAGCTAAGAATATTGGCATTTGTTATCTCATTTAAATCCAGTGAGCCCCTGTTTACAGATAGTGGTGGCTAACTTTCATTGAACAGTTATTTTGCCTTAGACAACACCTCATTTAATCTCACAACCACCCTGTGAAATAACTAGTTTTTATCCCCCACTACACAGGTGAAATTATGGCATAGAGCATTTAGGTAACTTGCCCAAGATCAGCCAGTTAAACGGCAGAGGCAGAACTGAGCCTGCGCATCTGGCTTTAGGGCCCCCTGGTCAATACACCAACATCTGCCCAGGTTCCCCCTTCGCTTGCCTTTCATCAGAGGGAGGGGCAGGCCAGCCTCTGATCCCAAGGTAACCACAACCAAGATTCCATTCAGACTGGCCTGGGAGAAGGAACCTAAATGAGGCTGAATGCAAGCAGCAGATGTCCCCACACAGCAATTCATTTGCTACTGGGAACATGGCTCGGCAAAGACTCCAGTGTGAATGGAGGTTGCAATTTGAAAGATGATATGTCTGGAGCCCTGCGGCGTGCTCTATTCTGGCATGCACCTGCCTCCTCCATTCATTCCCATCCCCGCTCCCATCCTGGTTCTACCTCAAACTCCTCTTCCTCCCCCCTGCCCTCCTTCACGCCTCAACCTCTCTGACCTAAAAAACTCTATTTTTACTATAAAAATAATAGGCCACACGCAGTGGTTCACATCCTAGCACTTTGGGAGGCTGAGGCAGAGGATAGCTTGAGCATAGGAGTTCGAGATGGGGCATAGCAAGACCCTGTCTCTACAAAAAAATGAAAAATTAGCCAGGTGTGGTGGCATGTGCCTATGGTCCCAGCTACTTGGGAGGCTGGGGCAGGAGGATCCCTTAAGCCAAGGAGTTTGAGGCTCTAGTGAGCTATGATCGTGCCACTGCACTCCAGCCTGGGTGACAGAGACAGACCCTGTCTCTAAAAAATAAAAATTAAATTAAAATTAAAATAATACTTTATCATAAGAATAAGATAGCACAGAAGTATATCTCAACCCTGCATGCCACCATCTCCTGCTGGGTACAATTTCCTGTGTGTTCCCCCAGACCTAGCATAGGTTCACACAAACATTATGCTCATCTGTAAATGGTTTTGCTTTTGAATTGTCTGTAAAAATTAAATCCTGTTATTCAAATTATACTACAACCTTATGTTTTACCCTTAAAAATATGCCATGAACTTTTTTCAAGACAAAATATATTAATCTTTCTCATTTTTAAGAGCTTCATAGAATTCTGATATACTAATTCCTATAATTTATATATCATTCCCCTATTGATGAACATTTATTTCCACAATTTTGCCACTATACACACACACACAAAATGCTGTTGTGAGTCCCCTTGTGCGTAGCTTTATATTCTTGTGCTATTGTTTCTGTAAAAGAGGTTCCTAGAAGTGAGATTAGCTGCTAGTTCATAGCATGTGAGCATATACATTTTTTTTTTTTTTTTTTTTTGAAATGGAGTCTCCCTTCATCACCCAGGCTGGAGTGCAGTGACGTGATCTCAGCTCACTGCAACCTCTGCCTCCCAGGTTCATGCAATTCTCCTGCTTCAGCCTCCAGAGTAGCTGGGACTACAGGCGCCCGCCACCACACCTGGCTAATATTTTGTATTTTTAGTAGAGATGGGGTTTCACCTTGTTGGTAAGGCTGACCTCAAATTCCTGACCTCAGGTGATCCACCCTCCTCGGCCTCCCAGAGTGCTGGGATTTCAGGTGTGAGCCACCACGCCTGGCCTGAGCATTTGTAACAATAATGATGATGATAATCATCTTGCTAACTGTATTTAGCACTTACTTCAATGTGCCAGGCATTATAAGAACATTATATTCATTATCTTATTTAGTCCTTCCAACAGCCCTATAAGATAGATTTTATTATTATCTTCATTTTCATGCAATAGCATTAAGGCCTAGAGAAGTTGGGTTCTTGCTTCAAATAACACAGCTAATAAGTGGACTGTCTGTCAAAAAGGCAGTACCAATTTTCTCTCTAGCCACAGGGCCATCTCCCCAACAGGATATCATTGTCTTTGTGAGAAAGAAAATCTAAAGGTCCCTCATTTTTGGTGTGCTTTCTCACCCCTTGAGGTGAATATCTGTGGCTTCCATGATCACCACCCTGTTTCAGACCATTTTCTCTCCCTATTGGACCAGAACCTCCATGGGAGCAGCTCCTGCTCCCAGACTTCCCCCTTCCGGTCCATCCTCCACACTACCAGAACACTCACACTCTCTCCTAAAGCCCTTTGGTCTCTCGTTGCCACCAGGATAAACTCCTAGCTCCCTGGTCTACTATATGAGGTCCTCCATGACCACATCCCTGCCAGCCTGTCAAAGTCACTATCCTTTCTCTGGCCCTTCTGTCCTTTTCCTGTCAGCTTTTCCAAACCATGACCCTGCACGTTCACATCTCAGAGCCTGTGCACACGCCATGTCTTCTTTCTGGAAGGCCTTTCCATCTTTGATTTTCCTGGCAAACTCTTACCCATCTTTCAAAGCCCAGTTTAAGTGGCCTCTCTTGAAGCCAGGATGAAACCAAGGAGAACACCAAACTCAGTGACAGCGAGCTTGCAAGTGATAGTTATTCTGTGTTATACTTTTTGTGCTTTTTAAGTGTTTTGCAATGAGTAGCTGTTACTTTCATAACAAGAAAAAATAAAATACCTTCAATTTTTTAGCATCTTTTCCTATGAAATTTCTTAGTCTGTGCTTTATGAAGTAGTCATAAAGCATACTTGGACACACTTGTAATCCCAGCTACTGGGAAGGCTGAGACATGAGAATCGCTTGAATCTGGGAGGCAAAGGTTACAGTGAGCCAAGATTGCACCATTGCACTAAAGCCTGGGTGACAGAGTGAAACTTTGTTTAAAAAAAAAAAAAAGAGTGGATTTGGAGGACAAGCACCTGAGACTGTGCTGGAAGAGCTGGAGTCACAGCTTGTCCCACCGGCCAAGTGCCTCATGTCCCTGACCTACAGAATGCTAAACTACTCTCTGAGAGGAATATTTGCTTGCCTCCTGGTTTGTATTAGAGTCAAAGTAGGCATCCTTTTCCTCTGAGAAAATATCCAGGATGCCTGGCGTATAGCTGACCCTCAATAAGGGGTTGCTGAATGCATTAATTAACAAAGAAGTCAAGCACACACACAATTTGGCTAACGTCTAAAGCTTAAGCTCCTCATGCATCCAAAAGAAGATTTCTCCCTCATCTCCTCATCCACAGGGACTAGGGATGGGCAGGACCCTGAAGCAATTGCTTCCATGTGGTAATTCCAGGATCCTGTTAGCCTTTGGTAGCTGTGAGAGCATCTGTCACACTTCGGGCTCTGTGATGGGCCTGTGTCTCATTCCCGAATGCTGCAGGTACTGTATGACAGCAGAGGGGTGGAGGAGAGGGACTCTGCTCTGCTGCATGATGTGAAATCCTGACTCCTTTGACCTCTCTGTGGGAGGGCAGCCTTGCAAATACACAGCAACCAGGAAACGTGTCTTTTGCCCCAGTGGACTTAATTGTAAGGTTTCAGAGAATTATCTTTTCTCCTTGGAAAGTGTTTTATGGGTACATGTGTATTAACTATTACTGAGTAATAAACCCCTCCAAACATAGTGCCTTAAAACAACAAGGCCTTTATTATTTATTCTGACTCTGTGGGTTGGTGGGGCCATTCTCTAACTGGTCTCACCTGGGCTCACTCATGTAGCTGCATTCAGTTGCTGGCAGTTCCGAGATGGCCTCAGCCACAGGCTTGGTAGTAGGTGCTGGCTGTTGGCTGGGATACCTCGGTGCTCCTCCACATGGCCTCTCCTCCTGCAAAAAGCCAAACTGGCTTTCCTGTACAGTGGCCTCAGGACAGCATCCCAAGAGACACCAATACACAAGGCTCTGCTTGGGTCATGTTTGCTGATGTCCCACTGGTCAAGCCACATGGGTAAACCCAGAGTCAGCCAGTCAGGCAGGAGGCTTGGAGCTCGCCTCTTGATGGGAGCAGTAATAAGGAATGTGTGGCCCATTTCAATTCCCCACAACATGTGTGAGAGTCAGAGACAGAGGGAAGCAGAACCTGATCCTCACCTAGTGGTTGCACAACTGAGAAGACAGAAGGATGTATCCATGGCACAGAGGTGGGGAGATGTCAAAGAGGGGATTGGGGCTGCGCATGGTGTCCACGCCTGTAATCCCAGCACTTTGGGAGGCCACGTGGATGGATTGCTTGAGGCCAGGAGTTCGAGACCTGCCTGGACAGCATGGCGAAACCCCATCTCCACTAAAAATACAAAAATTAGCCAGGTGCATTGCCACATGCTTGTAATCCCAGCTACTGGAAAGGCTGAGACATGAGAATCGCTTGAATCCAGGAGGCTGAGGTTGCAGTGAGCCAAGATTGCACCATTGCACTAAAGCCTGGGTTACAGAGCACAACTTTGTTTTTTTTTGTTTTGGTTTGGTTTGGTTTGGTTTGGTTTGGTCTGGTTTGAAAAAAAAAAAAAGAGTGGATTTGGAGGACAACTACTTGAGATTGCGCTGGAAGAGCTGGAGCCAAGGCCTCCCCTAGCTGTCCCACAGGCCCCTGCTCTCTGAGGCTTTACCTTACACGGAGGAGGAACTGAGGACATGTGTTGCTGGAGGAATGGAAGGAAATGCTAGGGAAAGACCAGTCCTGCCAGCAGGGAGAGAATTTTCCAAAAGCTGCATGAAAACCAGAAGAAAAATGATCTCTTTAAGGAGGTTGCAGGCCCGAGCAAGGCCAAGAACTGGGTGTGCTTCAGAGGGGACTCCCGGTGGCAGCCACAAAAGTGCATGCTCCAATCTCCCTTCAGGAACAGCGTGCATTTCAGCTACAAGACACGCAACTGGCTGCTCCTGCTGCTACAGCTTTTAGTGTCCATCTCTGCGTGCAAGTTCCAGCCAAGGCCGTACTCTTCCCAGGAAGCCCCCTCAGCCAGTGACTGAGCATGGTGGGGGTTCTCAGACTTGGCCATTTCTGTCAAATGTGGGATTCTTCCAAGACCCATCTTTGCTCTAGGACTGTGCTGCATTGACGGAATGTCAGATCGGCATCATAATCTGAAGGTTTTCCCTAATTCCTCCCTCTTTTACCTTTCATAGCTGCTGTGCCCAATACGCCCTTTGCTTGGCTAACATTTACTGAGCATGTATTATGCATCAGGCACTGTGCCAAGGGATCTATGTGCCTTGCCATTTAGTCTCTACAGCAATCCTATCAGATAGGAGCCGGTAGCACCCCACGTTATCGGTGAGGAAACAGGAACAGAAGGATGATGTGGTTCACCTTGCGTGTGGGGAGAGGGGAAGCACAGCCAGGAAGAGGTGGAATCAAGACTGGGTTTGGGGATCGGATCTGCACCCTCCACAGGGGAAGACATGCTTCTCACTGCTCTGTCCTTTCCCCTGGATGTTTTCCAGGCTCTAATTTCCTCCAGCTTTGAAAAATGAACTTTCCTTCTTGGAATTTGTCCAATTTTGGAATGATGTTTCCTGGTCTAGTCACAAAATCATCAGCAAGAGCTAAAATTAAGGGCTTCCCCTCGGTAGGGTGTCCCTCAAAGTCCTGCCTTGGGGACTTGACTGACCAAGTTAAGGAAAGCACTTACTATGCAGATAGCACAGGAAGAACCGCTTTGGCTTCCCCGAGATCAGCAGGCCCTGAAAGGCAAAGACCTGGGTTTGGAAGGTGCTGCCCGTTGGAGGAAGACTGGGGCTTCTCCGCCTTTCACATCAGAAATGTGCTTCTGAGAACAGCATGGGGACGTTTCCAGCAGGGTGCCTGCCTCTCCGAGTCACACAGGGTTAGTCACTCCTCTTGCCCCAGAGGCTCTGCTTAGCTCTTCCGTCTGTCAGAATCTCAATTTCATCTATACCTCACAGCCACAGACTTTCAACTGTAGACCTCCACGGTCTAGATATTCTCTACCCACTGTCACCCCCAAGGAGCTGGTCTCCAAAGTCTCCTCTGTGTAGGAGATTCAGCAGATCCAATGAGTGAAATAGACTAGCGCAGGAATTTGATTTTGAAATGAAATCAAAACAGAATCATCCAGCACAAACCTGGCTTCCAGCCCAGGCACCATGTCCTGGAAAATAAGTCACTGTGTGAATTTGGGACAACCACTTACCTCTTTGAGCCTGTTTTCTCATCCGCAAATGGGGATAATAATAGTACCTGCCTAATGAGGATTTCACGAGGATCACAGGCAGTATGCTCAGCTCAGCACCTGGCACAAAGGCAGCTCTTAATAGATCTTAGTTACCATCTCATTTTGGGTCCCTTGAAGAGTAGGACTTCCTGAACCTACTTCAAGATTGACTTATGAGGTAATCTCAAGAAGCACAGTTGGAAGAGTGAAAGGAGAAAAGCCACTAAAAGTTGTCATCCCGAGTGGCTTCCTACTGTGGGCACCTAGGGCTCAGGCCCTCTAAGAAACAGTGTGGAATATGCATGAGAACTGCCGGGAAGCTGGAGCGCTTGTCCCCAGACTCCCAAGCCTCATATGTAAGGGATGCCCTGGGAGGCAGTAACAAGCCCCACAGCACATCTGGGTGCACCTGTGTGAAGAGGGAAACCCTCAGCCCAGTGAAGAGAGCCCAGTGTTCGAGAAGGAGCGCGGTCAGCTTGCAGGCCAACTCAGGAGGGCCAGGAGGGTGTCGGGGGCGTTCCTTCTGCTCCAGTTCCCATTATTGTTACTGTAATGACAAACACGGGTAACAGGGTATATTATCTTGTGTTACTCACGTAAATATGTAGACCACGACAACTCAGTCCAATTTTCATTGTCTTCTGTGATGCTCAAATTTCAATAAATACCCTAACGGGCTTCATGGTTCCTTGCAAAGGAAAGAAGGGGAATGACCAGTTATTTTATTAAGGAGTTTCGTGGCCAGGGACTGTGCTAAGCATGTAATCCTCATACAACTCATGAACTTGGATATGAATATCCCCATTTTGCAGAGAACAAAACTGAGGCAAAAAGAGGTTATATATCTCACACAAAATCCTACATCCTGTAAGAGGCAGAAATGGAATGCAAATACACAAAATAAGACTCCACTGTCAATCATCTAAACCTTTGTGGAATTAAACTGAAAATGGCATGATTCTATGAAGTGGTTTGGAAGCCTGCTGAGTGGGTGGGGCAGGCCAGTACTCAAAGTCAGGCGCTAAGAAGACTGAGTTCAAAGGCCAGGCACGGTGGCTCACACCTGTAATCCCAGCACTTTGGGAGAGAGAGGTGGATGGATCCCCTGAGGTCAGGAGTTCGAGAACCTGACCAGCATGGCGAAACCCCATCTCTACTAAAAACACAAAAATTAGCCAGGCGTGGTGGCAGGCGCCTGTAATCCCAGCTACTCGGGAGGCTGAGACATGAGAATAGCTTGAACCCGGGAGGCAGAGGTTGCAGTGAGCCGAGATGGCGCCATTGCACTCCAGCCTGGGCAACAGAGTGAGACTGTCTCAAAAAAAAAAGAAGGCTGAGTTTGTAACTTTATTAGACACCTCCCAAGGGCTTTCCTCTACACCAGAATGATGTCTCTTCTGTTATTAGGGAAGCTGTATGGAGTACCCTTGACATAACTAACTCCATCTTAGGAAAAGGCTCCACTTGATAATTCACAGGGCACTCTGCCAACAAGGATAAGATGTTTTGTTTAATAAACAAATGTAAAAAGTAAAGACTGCATCCAACCAGACAAGGACACAAACAAGCCCCTCTTCCACTATCAGTTCTCGCCAGAGGACTCTGTGACCATAAAAGATTAGGCCTTCGGCAGCTCAAATGGTCATCTTAACCGACACCATCTGGCTGTCACTCATGATAAGAACTTGACATCTGCTGCCAAATGCTCTGCCACCTCAAAGACTCTTCCTTGCAAGACCAAGAGACTGCCCAGCCCAGAAAAGGACACCTTGTGTCTTCTTTGCTCCCCCTGGACTGGTTTATTAACACTTTCTCCTATCTCTTTTTCCCCTTGATGTTAAATGCTCCATTGTTGTGAAATGTTTGATCTGCAACACTTCAAGTACAGTATCATGCATGGTTTGCGGTATTGACTGACTTACGGAGTGCCCGCAGCTCTGACTATGGAGTAAGTGGGAAGTATTCAGGAGAACTCCCTCCTTGGGAACTCCACAGACCCCGTGGCTTTTGTGATTGGATCACAATCAATACAAGCCTGACATTGTGGAAAGACACAAGCATGTGTGGACCGGGCTATTTCTAATCTGGCACCGCTCATGACAGAAGCCAAAGGGACAATTTGCATACGTAGAATGAGAATGTTTGGCCTTCAGATGGACTTCATTCATTGTTAGTAGTGCTCCCTTTCATTCTCAACAGTCCTGGTTTGGACAAGACATTGTACATCTCCCTATACAAAATGCTATTAAATTAACAAAGAGCTTCCGCACAGGTTATTTTATTTTATTCTCCCCACAACCTCAAGAGGGAGCTGTTTATGACACCACTTGATGGAGGGGCAAATCAAGACCCAGAGGGGCTGCCCTGCAAAGCCCTGGCCGAGACTGGAACCCAGACATCTCTTTTGATTCCAAAGGCCAGGGTCTTTCTGCTTGATCTTCATGCATTGTACTTACATTGATTCGGTCCTTTATTTATCTATCTTTCACTCGTTCATTCTTTCTTTTTCTTTAGAGCACACCGTGCCAGTTTTTATGTTTCTCTCTGCTTCCCGAAGTTCAGGGAACAGAGTGAAGCAAAAACCAGGCTTGACAGCAGTGAGCCATCTTCACACCACTGCACTCCAGCCTGGGTGACAAATGAGACCCTGTCTCGAAAAAAGAAAAAGAGAAAGAAACTCAATTGTTATGCATCTCCCTGTGGATTTTATCAACCAGGAAGGATAAATTGGGAGCACAGGAGAGGCAACTGGAGGTTGACACCAGCCCACACAGATTATCACCTGTTCTTCTAAGAGCTGCTCCAGAGAACTTTCATTACCTGAGAGACTTTTTGTCTGTAAACAGGACAGCGTTTATCCCCATGCATTTCCTTCCTCACCCTCCCGTAACTAGTATCTCTACCATCCTCCGGAAGCCCCAAGTTCCTATCCGTTTCTGTAGCTCAGGATGCTATCTAAGCTTCAATCATCTGATCATTTCTCCAGTGTCATATTCTGTGGAACTCCTGTGCAAATATATGTAATTAGCTTTTCTCCTGTTAGTCTGCCCTATGTCGATTTGATTCATAGCCTAGCCAATGAACCTAGAAGGATGGAGGGGAGTCATTATTCCTCCCCTGAAACATAACATCTATGTATATGAAATTGTTAACAATGCTGAATTTGTATGGGCCTGCAGCAACCTCAATTATTGCCTGCTCAGAAGAAAGAATTCAACTGAGGGACAGAAAGCAGAGTGAGGGACAGAAAGCAGAGTCAGAGACAGAGGCAAGTTTTAGAGCAGGAGAGAAAATTTATTGAAAAGTTTAGAGCAGCCAGGTGCAGTGGCTCACACCTGTAATCCCAGCATTTTGGGAGACTGAGGTGGGCGGATCACGAGGTCAGGAGTTCGAGACCAGCCTGACCAACATGGTGAAACCCATCTCCCCTAAAAATACAAAAAATTAGCCAGGCATGGTGGCGCATGCCTGTAATCCCAGCTACTCAGGAGGCTGACGCAGGAGAATCGCTTGAACCCAGAAGGTGAAGGTTGCAGTGAGCTAAGGTCGTGCCACTGCACTCCAGCCTGGGCCACAAGGAGAGACTCCATCTCAAAAAAAAAAGTTCAGGCCGGGCGCAGTGGCCCAAGCCTGCAATCCCAGCACTTTGGGAGGCTGAGGTGGGCGGATCACGAGGTCAGGAGATCGAGACCATCCTGGCTAACATGGTGAAACCCCGTCTCTACTAAAAAAATACAGAAAACTAGCCGGGCGTGGTGGCGGCGCCTGTAGTCCCAGCTACTCGGGAGGCTGAGGCAGGAGAATGGCGTAAACCCAGGAGGCGGAGCTTGCAGTGAGCTGAGATCCGGCCACTGCACTCCAGCCTGGGCGACAGAGCCAGACTCCGTCTCAAAAAAAAAAAAAAAAAAAAAAAAAAAAAAAAGTTTACAGCAGGAATGAAAAGAAGTAGACTGGAAGAGGGCCAAGCAGGTGATGAGAGATTCGACTATGCTGTTTGACCTTTGACTTGGGGTTTTACACGTTGGCACGCTTCCAGGGTTGCATTACTTCCCTGATTCCTCCTTGGGGTGGGCTGTCTGCATGCACAGTGGCCTGCTAGCACTTGGGAGGGGCTGCAAGCTCAGTGTGCTTACTGGAGTTGTATGCATGTTCGTTTGAGGCATTCTTCCATTACCAGCCAAGTGTTTAAACCCTGCCCTGTTGCCTCTTAGTGCGCATGCTTGAACCCATTAGCCCAATTTTTGCTATCTTATTGGGAAGCTGCTGATCACCAATTGCAGGTTTTGTTTTTTTTTTCTTTTTAGACGCGGAGTCTCACTCTGTCGCCCAGGCTGGAGTGCTGTGGCCCCATCTCAGCTCACTGCAAGCTCCGCCTCCCAGGTTCCCGCCATTCTCCTGCCTCAGCCTCCTGAGTAGCTGGGACTACAGGCGCCCGCCACCACGCCTGGCTAATTTTTTGTATTTTTTTTTAGTAGAGACGGGGTTTCACCGTGTTAGCCAGGATGGTCTCCATCTCCTGACCTCGTGATCCGCCGGCCTCAACCTCCCAAAGTGCTGGGATTACAGGCGTGAGCCACTGTGCCAGGCCTCAGGTGTTTATATCTATTGGGAGATGGCCTTTCCCTAGCGCCGGCTGCACCCAATTATTATTTTAGAGACACAGTTCACAACTGCTTGACCATCCCCTGACGGTCACCTCCCATTCCTGGTGGGAGGGAAGGGGGCCCCTCTCCTCCCCTGCACGTCTGCCTGACTACCTACTGTAACAAAATTACCACTTTGTACACCTTGAATATATTCAGTCTTCATGTCTCAATGTAATATTTTAAAATTAAAAGAAGAAAAAGCAGGCTTGAGTCCTTGTCTCAAAGCCCTTGGGATTCTTCACATACTATAGTGTGGTCACAGCTCTTTGAACCTTTCTCTAGGTTTAAATCCTGGTTTTGGCACCAGCCAAGTGACCCTACCTGGGCAAATCTCAGATTCTTCATCTGCAAAATAAGATAATCAGAACAAGTGCCCACCTCAGGAGCTGCTGGGAGGAGAAACGAGATAAAGCATGGGGACAGCTTGGCACCACGCCCTGTACACACAAAGCACTCAGCAAAATGCAAGCCAGTATTTCCTTCATCAGGCGGGAACCACCACCCAGATCTAACCTAGGGGATGAAGTGAGCTTTAGGAAACCAGAGGATTGGGGTTTTGCTTTTTGTTTTTAGCTCTTAACCAGGAACAATAATTGAAAATATTATTTCTCCCCCAGGGAAAACGGGCCATGTTTTAAAGAAAACAACTGGGGGTGTGGGGTGAGGTAAAGGGACTTGGGAAATGTTGAGCCTTGATTTCTGCATCTATGCTCCATTTATCCTAAGAGGAGAGTTCCCGTTTAATTATACAAGGAAGGCAGAATCAAAGGGGGCATATTTGCATCATAAAAAAGGTAATTGAATTCAAACGTGTGGAGTCTTTACCTTTCAGAGTCCCCAGTCCTTTTGTTCTCCCTTCTAATCATTCCTGGCAGTTTTTGTAAAAGGCTAAAATGTGGCACAGGAAGATATCAATACAAGAGGGAAAAGAAATATGGTCATAAAAGGGGTTAATTCGAATTGTGGGCAGAAAGCCTTTTTTCTTCTTTTTTCCCTTTTCCTGTGAGGGACTCAGACCCAGAGAGAGGGAACTGTGACTGGCAGCCACTGAAGAAAACAGCAACTGAATTCCTGCTTTCCTTTTCTTCCTTTTTCCTCCACCCAATGCGCTGGGGGTGGCGGGGGGAGGGGAGGGTGGTATTTCTTCAAAGAGTAATTTTTAAACATCTGTACACATCTGTTTTTAAAAACAAAACAAACTAAAGTTATTCATTAAATGTAAACAAAACACTTGAAAATCTACTGAAGTTTCAATCTTATGACCAATTAGAGAGGCAGAAAGGCACTGACTGAGGGTTACACTTCATCTCCTCAAAGTTAATGTGTTCATATTATTTCTATTTTGCAGATGAGGCAATTGAGGTTCAAAGAGTTCAAGAAAGTCCTAGAAATCGAATGAAGGAGGCATTGGATTCCATTCTTTTTACTAGAAATAAATTTAGAAAAAGACAAAAGAAGAAAAGGAAGGAAGGAGAGAGAAAAAGAAAAAAGAAAAGGAAGGAAGGAAGGAAGGAAGGAAGGAAGGAAGGAAGGAAGGAAGGAAGGAAGGAAGGAAGGAAGGGGCATCTTATTTGGTATTATAAAGTGAAAAATATAAGCAGATAGATTCTGAGACACACATTGAGCCAGAGCTGAGTATCAGAAATAGACACAGAAAAATAAAGGCTGTGTGGAAATGTTATCCAGCAAATGGGCTTGCTGCCGGATGCGCATGGAAGCCAATACCATGGCACCAGCGCTTGGGGAAAAAAAGGCTTTATTCCAAAGCCAGCCAGCAAGGAGAACAGGGTCCCAAGTTTGGCGTCTGCAGCAAGTTTTAGGGATCAGAGGGCAAGGGAATGGATTTAGGAATGCTGGCGGCTGGGAGTCTGGTTGGAAGGCTTCAAATTTGACCATTTATGGTAAGGTATGCTGAAGTGGATGTTAGTCCTATACCTTTTGAACCAATGGACCCCTCGCTTCCGAAAGAGTTCCAGCGGTGGAGTTCCGGGGCTGGAGTTCCAGTGGTGGGGTTCCAACGGTCAGGTTCCGACCAAGTCCCAGGCTTCCTGGTCCTGTGGGGAGGGATCATTGGTTCTAGGTGATGTTAAGTGAGAGCTTTATCCTACTGCGTATGCCCACACTAAGCGACTTGAAGTTTTGTCTCTGTTCTACCTACAAAGTAACAGGACGCTTTTTTAACAGTAGGCTCAGTTTGGGCTGGTCCTGCAGTCACAGAAATAAACCTCCTGTGGGTGCATGAGTAAGACAGTGAAGCCCAGCCGGGCGTGGTGGCTCATGCCTGAAATCCCAGCACTTTGGGAGGTCGAAGCAGAGGTGGGGGGAGTTGAGGGGGGAAATCGCTTGAGGTCAGGTGTTCAAGACCAGCCTGGGCAACATGGTGAAACCCTGTCTCTAATAAAAGTACAAAAATTAGCCAGGCGTGTTGTATGCCTGTGGTCCCAGCTTCTCAGGTGGCTGAGACAAGGGGATCACCTGAGCCCAGGAGGTGGAGGTTGCAGTGAGCCAAGATCGTGCCACTGTGTTCTAGCCTGAGTGATAGAGCCAGACTCTGTCTCAAAAAAAAAAAAAAGAAAGATGAAGCTGCCTGGTAGGGACCCTGTAAATAGCATGTGTCCCTTCTAAAATATCAAGTTAAAGACAGTGAAGACAGTGGCAATGTAGTTTATCTCCCCAAGTCCTCTCACAAACACAAACAGAATAACTAGGATAGCAAAAGAAAAAAGCCTCAGGCACCATATTTAACACAGTGAGGTGATTGAGTATCCTAGAATACAGGAAGCTGGAATGAGGCACGTGGAGTGCAGCTCTGTGGCCTTTCCAGGGTCTCCAAAATGCAAAGAAAAAAGAGCCACACAGAGGGGACACTGATAAGAACAGAATACAAGATGACCAGGGTAGGACATTTGCAGGTAAAGGTGGGAAAAGGTTTGTTAAATAAAATTTATAGGAAGCCATGGTTTGGGACTGGCTACAACTGAAACTAAGAACAAAAACTGCTCTCTTGAAGTCCTGTGAACAGAAACTGGATATAAACGTCAAGGGAAAAGTCTCATGCCTGATGCCTTATGTGCAGGCCACACAGAGAGTTCACCAAAATGCCCAAAGCCATAACCAATGACATTCAAATTGCAAACTGAGGTGAGAAGCTGACAGCTTCATGCTGTGGATAGAACAAAACTCTCTGTCATAATGAGGCTCTTACCCCTCTTAATTTTTCTTTGCTTTTATGCCTACCTTTTTCATTTGGCAGGATAATGCTATAGTTGGAATTTCTGTGGTTGACTTGACAAAATATTGCAGCTGTCATGCCTAACCCAAACCTTTACATGACCTAAAGGATCTGTTAGTCCACCCAATGAATAACTTCAGCAGCTTCCCTAATGCAACTGTTGTTCAAACTGTGCTTTTATGGAGTCAAACTTCTAGCCCCACCTGTTCTCACTCTCTGCTTTAATTTAACCCGGTCATGGGATACTGGTTAATAGACTTCCCTGCTAGGTGAACAGGGAGGAGTCTATGCAGTGGCTGATGCTTCTTGTTACATATGGATGAATAAATTGGGTATTGTAGAGACTCAGTGAAAAAATTAACAAATGGGCTACTTGGTTAAAATGGAAAGACTTCTCATCTGGCTCATTCTTTGATCTATTTCATTTTCATTGGTTTGGGTCATGGAATATGCCCCTGGCTGAAGAGCATTCACCAAACTCTTAGTATTATACTCCTGGGAGTCATAATAGCAGTCTCCTTGGTGTGTGGTATCCTCTCAAAAAACCTTAAATGCCTCCATGCAGCCATTTGCTGAATATTGAATAGTCTCTGGTTGGAATGAGGAAAATGTCAAGAAATTAATGATAACAAGGACAGTGTAACCTATAAATGACATTTTGACACCAAAAAACAAAGATGATGTTGACTGAGAGTAGAGTTGATGCCTTAAGTTTTGGTCACACCATCATCTAGGTGAACGCCTGGCCAAAGGTGGGAATTGCTAAGTAAAGCAATTGGTTCGAATGGAGCTCCTGAATTAGGCCCAACAGAACAAACCAGAGGGAGTCACTCATGCTAACGGTCCACACTACCAAGCTGAAACAAAATTGTTTATCTAACCTTCCAAGAAATCAGAAGAAAGAGAGAGAAAGATAATAGCCAAATCTCTAAACAGCCAGTCTTAGCCAGCATGATACAGAAATTCCCTCTGCTTTCACCTTTATAAGAAAAGTAACTTCAAAATGACCTTTTTTGAAGGTCATTTTTGTGTTTTTGTGTTTTTATTTCTACTTTTCTCAGCCCTTTTCTGCTTACAAAATCTGCTCAGCTCATTGGAACACTTATTCTATTTTACAGAATGAGGTGTTATCCAATTCTACAATCACAAATAAAAGTCAATAAAGATCTTTAAACTCGATTTTGTTGTAAATCTATAGGATACTTGAAAGGGGGTGGGGTGGTGAGTGGAGGAGAGAGATCTCTCCAAGTACTGGGGAGCTTTCTGCACTGAAAGGTCCAATTTTTTTTTTTCTTGGAAACAGAGTTTTGCTCTTGTTGCTCAGGCTGGAGGACAATGGCATGATCTCAGCTCACCACAACCTCGGCCTCCTGAGTTCAAGTGATTCTCCTGCCTCAGCCTCCTGAATAGCTGGAATTACAGGCATGTACCCATGCCTGGCTAATTTTTTGTATTTTTAGTAGAGATGGGGTTTCTCCATGTTGGTCAGGCTGATCTCAAACTCCTGACCTCAGATGATCGGCCTGCCTTGGCCTCCCAAAGTGCTGGGATTACAGGTGTGAGCCACTGCACCCAGCCGAAAGGTCCTATTTTTTAATGTTTTGTGAAAGCAACAGAAGAGCCATAGACTGTGAGATATCAAAGAGAAGTAGCACTGGACCCTTATCAATAGTGGCAAGACAGATTTTACCCTATTGCAGCAGGGAAGAGAGACTCCAGCATAAACAGAGCCCGACTCCAACTAAAACAAAGGTGACTGAGGTTTTTAAAGGGAAAACAAAGAGGAAATAAGAAGGAGTTATGGTGAAATGGAATATTACAGAGGGATGTAAGTGAAGAATTACTGAAAATGGTTTGGCAATGTGAGTTGGAACTATGAACACTTTGCAGTTTGGCTGCACTGAGGTTTCTTGACCAAAGCCTCAGCACAGGGGATGGGGTTACCTTTAGGGTCATGGTCTAGTGCAGGTGGAAGCCAGGCTAAAGTTTGGTCAAGTTCCTTAGCACAATGTTTGGGCAAGTCCTTTCTGATGCATGAAGGTGCACAGTTCACAGCGGCTAGGAATGCTGGTCCACTCCTACCTCTTGCACAGTGTAGAAAAAAACATCATATTCTTCAGTAGAAAACCATGCATTATCAGCTGGGTGCTCTGGCTCATGCCTGTAATCCCAGCACTTTGGGAGGCCGAGGCAAGTGGATCACTTGAGGTCAGGAATTCAAGACCAGCCTGGCCAATATGGTAAAACCCTGTCTTTACTAAAAATACAAAAATTAGCTCGGCATGGTGGTGCATGCCTATAACCCCAGCTACTCAAGAGACTGAGGCAGGAGAATCGCTTAAACCCAGGAAGGGGAGGTTTCAGTGAGCCAAGATCACGCCACTGCACTCCAGCCTGGGCGAAACAGTGAGACTCTGTCTCAGAAAAAAAAAAAAAAGAGAAAAGAAAACTATGCATTATCTAGGTGCACTCCTTATGCCTTATTAGATTCTAATTCTATGGGAGCTATTTTATAACTCTGAAAGTAGTATGTAAATGGTAGATATGCAGATTCTGCCCTATTTCGTAGAGATTTCATTGATTTCCCTCACCCCTACACACACACACACACACACACACACACACACACACACATACACAGAGAGAGACAGGTTTGTCTTCATTTGCAATTCATTTCCACATTCCTTGACTCCACATAAATTTGTGCTTTTCTGACATTTTCTTTGAACCACTTACAACATCTGCCTGCCTGGTTCTCTCATTGATTAACAAGTAATGTTGAACATACATTTATTTTTGTATCTGTATGAGAGTCCTGATTTTATTTTTTATGAAAATTGTCTTTTAACAACAGAACATCCTCTTAAAATTCCAGGGAAACCCATCCCACTTAACTATAAGAAAACAGGAAAAGATTGTGGTCAAAGAATAAGAGAGAATAGGATAATAATCATGGTAATATATCTATGAAAATAAAAACACATCAGAAACATATGACTCCAAGAAGAAAAGAATCTTAATCTAATATTTCAAAATGAGCTAGGGAATTTTAAAAAATGATATGAAACAACAATCTGCAACAGAATTACAAAAGCCCAGAAATGAAATGGCTAAACGTAGGAGGACGTAGGACAAAAGCACTGAAAGTGCTCAGGAACAAATGACAAATAACATTTTTAAATTTAGAAATGGAGACTGAGGCTGGGCACGGTGGCTCATGCCTGTAATCCCAGCACTTTGGGAGGCAAAGGCAGGTGGATCACAAGGTCAGGAGTTCAAGACAAGCCCGGCCAATATGTTGAAACCTCGTCTCTACTAAAAATACAAAACAAAAAATTAGCCAGGCATGGTGGCACATGCCTGAAACCCCAGCTACTCAGGAGGCTGAGGCAGGAGAATTGCTTGAACCTGGGAGGCAGAGGTTGCAGTGAACCAAGATCACGCCATTGCACTTCACCCTGGGCAACAGAGCGAGATTCCGTCTCCAAAAAAAAAAAAAAGAAAGAAATGAAGACTGGTCAGGTGCAGTGGCTCACACCTATAATCCCAGTCTCAGCACTTTGGGAGGATCTATTGAGCTCCGGAGGTCGAGGCTGCAGTGAGATGTGTTTGTGTCACTGTGCTCCAGACAGAGCAAGACCTGTCTCTAAAAACAAAAAACACAAAACAGAAACAAAAAAACAGAGAGACAAAAAGAAATGAAGACTAACTTAAAATAAACACAAAAGTGAATAGATGCCATACAAAATTACTGTTAGAGAAACACAGAGTGAAAGGAGAAAAAAATGAAATAGAATACAAATGAAGAAGTAAAAAGAAAAGATTTGAGAGAAACGATAGATAGAACATATTCTTAATAGATTAGAATACCCAACATGTGTATAATAGTTCCCAAAGATGGGGGGTGGAATGCCACACAAGAGAATAAACAGTATTATACAGAAATTACGAGAGGCCACTATTTTGGATTGAGCTTCAATACACTGGGCTCCAACAGACCAGATCAAAACAGAGACACTCGTGCTAAGTGCCACAGAGTCAAAGCAAAACGTTAAGGCAACAGATCTCAAGAGACCAGTTCTTCCTGAAATTAGAAGATTCCAGTCTGAGTCATCATCATAAGGAAGTCCCGTCTGCTTTAACCCTTAAAAAAAAAGTAAACTGAAGTTACCCGATGTTGACCAACCTTTTTTTCCCTATTGTTCTGTTCCTCGTTCCCACCTCATAAAACCCACTGTTTTGTTACTACCCAGTGAGCGCTCTCAGTCTAGTTTACTGAGTGGAGGCTACCCTGATTCATGAATTGCAAATAAAAGCCAATCAGATCTATAACTAAATTTGTTGTAATTTTGTCTTTTGAGGATTCTGGCATTGTAGGACTTCTTCCTTAGTTCAGCTAAAAACGGGTTCCTTGTCACACGACCAGGAAAGATTAGGCTCATGAACACACAGAAGAGTGAGAAAAGTGGAATGTACTGGGTGAAAAGGGAAAAAAACTCAGCAAAACCAGAGAGGTTCCTGTTAACAGATTGAATCCCAGTTTGCCCCCCAGAACAGAAGCAGCCAAGCTCCTGTCCCCTGCAAACGTCACAAATTTTCTGAAGATCCACACCAAACAGCACTCCTCCCAGTGCACGGCCGGCCAGAGGCTCTAAGGGAGCCCTTTTTACTTGGCTCTATCACTGGCAACCACAAAGGGACCCAAAGGACCCAACTGATGGCTCCCAGGACTCCTTGAGGAGTTCAGGCGAGGTCCTGCTGACCCTCTCGAGGTTCTCTCTGCTCCTCACAGAGCCCTGAGCATTGTAAGTCAGTGCCTTTCAGGTCAGACACTACTCTTTTTGCACTGGACCACCTGATCTTTTTGGCTTTCAAATCCAGGGTTTAGCTTATGCTGTGAACCCGTGTAAAATCTCTCGGGGTTTACAGTGGCTGAAAGTCACTTGGCAGAGCTGCGGTTTTAAATGTCACTGACACCAGTGCAGTACACGGTCATTACTGCAGGGCCATGAACTTCAGCTTTAGGAATTCACAGGAATTGGAGTTCTATCCTCTTCCTTTCTTTTTCTTGCACACCTGCCTAGTGGGAAATCATTGGCTAAGTTGGCCAGGGGGATCTCAGCCCCAAAGCTGCAACTCAACTCGACTGGTGGGCATGGATTAGGCACTTAAGATGTTATCAGAGCACTCACTGCCAAAATATAAGGCTTCCGTCAGAGGTAATGGTCTTGGGACGGGGCAGTTGACACGAGGTCACCCACCAGCCTCAAGAAAACTTTCATGCAATGAAGGAACACAACTAAAGCATCACACGACCCAACCCTGTGGCGTTTCCCTGTTAAGCTTTTTTCTTGGCCCTGAGAGGCCCATGATTCAACATAAAAATGGGATCCTTAATTTCTAAATAACTGAGTAATCCACTTTCCGGCTACACTTGCCTTTACGTGTATAAGTATTAGGCCCCAAAGTCGCAAATATTGACAAGTGGCCAAAATCTTACCATAGATATTTCAGAATTACAATGGCCATTACACGGGACATTCCAGATGAACAACACCGCACTTTAAGCCGTGCATTTTAAAATGAGGGCTCCCAAAATTAGTCTCACCCAGGGACGCCTACAGAAGCTTCTAAAAAATTTCAAAGAAAATATTTTTGCCTCTTTTAAGAGACTGTTTACAAAAGACAAAGGAAAAGCTTAAGGGACTGATAAGAAAATTAAATCTACTAACCTTTTGAATATTTTTCTTTTTGCTTTGTTACTGTCCTGCTCTGAAGGTGAAAAGAAAGCTAGATAGGCCAGGCGTGGTGGCTCACACCTGTAATCCTCCCACTTTGGGAGGCCAAGGTGGGTGGATCATGAGGTCAAGAGATCAAGACCATCCTGGCCAACATGGTGAAACCTCATCTCTACTAAAAATACAAAACAATTAGCTCGGCGTGGTGGCGGGGGCCTGTCGTTCTAGCTACTCGGGAGGCTTAGGCAGGAGAATCTCTTGAACCCAGGAGGCAGAGGTTGCAGTGAGCCGAGATTACACCACCGCATTTCAGCCTGGTGACAGAATGAGACTCTGCCTCAAAAAAAAAAAAAAGAGAAAGCTGGATAAAATGTCTATAAAAGCTAGGCCCTCTGGTCAAGCAGTCATCCATGCTGAATCCAGACATAGAAAATACTTTATCTGCCCAATTCATTAATGGGCCCCACCCTGAACTCAGTAATCCAGTTAAGAAACAAAGCTAAATTGAAAAGCCACCTATCTAACTAAACTCATCTCCAATATATGCCTTTCTGGCATTCAGCTGGTTACTTTGAACGGGCTTCTGAATTTTCTCCTAGGCTCCTCTGTGTACATCCTTGTAAAAGGCTGTAGTGACTTTCTGTGATTTTTTTATTGCCTCTGCATCCGTTTTGAATCTTCTTGTTTCCTGCCTGACTGGCACACCGAAATCTAAAGCTCCTCCCAGTCAGGGCTCCCCTAGAGAGTGACTAATTGGATAGGAATAAACTGGACACAAGTCAGACAGAGCCACAAGGGCATTGGCCAGTACAAACAAGTTTCCTGTGGGAGGGACACTAGCCACAGGTCAGGCATTTTTGCATTAAGCTGCCCACCAGGACACAGAAGTATCCTGTAAGAGGCACAGCAGAAGCATCCACAATCAGTTCCCCTGGATCTGATCACAGCAGGGCTAGAAATCAAAGCCACTCTCCAGAGAGAGCCTCAAGACCACATTAAAGGAAAAATGCATCAAATTCAGTTTTAGCAGAAATGGATGTTTTGCCCACCCAGATGAGCTTTGGAGTCATTCACATCTAAAATGTAGTCCACCGTCTCTATCAAACTGACCTCTAATAATAGGCAGCATGCCCTAAGTTCTTTCTTGGGGGGGGGGGGGAAACTTGAGGCAGGGTGCAGTGGCTCACGCCTGCAATCCCAGCACTTTGGGAGGCCCAGGCGGGCGGATCACGAGGTCAGGAGATAGAGACCATCCTGGCTAACAGGGTGAAACCTGGTCTCTACTAAAGACACAAAAAATTAGCCAGGCATGGTGGCTCCCAGCTATTCGGGAGGCTAGGCAGGAGAATCGCTTGAACCTGGGAGGCAGAGGTTGCAGTGAGCCGAGATTGCGCCACTACACTCCAGCCTGGGGGACAGAGCAAGACTCTGTCAAGAAAGAAAGAAAAGAAAGAGAGAAAGAGAGAAAAAGAGAAAGAGAAAAAGGAAGGAAGGAAGGAAGGAAGGAAGGAAGGAAGGAAGGAAGGAAGGAAGGAAGGAGAAAGAAACAAAGAAAGAAAGAAAGAAACAAGAAAAGAAAGAAAGAAAGAAAGAAAGAAAGAAAGAAAGAAAGAAAGAAAGAAAGAAAGAAAGAAAGAAAGAAAGAAAGAAAGAAAGAAAGAAAGAAAGAAAGGAAGAAAGGAAGGAAGGAAAGAAAGAAAGAAAGAAAGAAAGAAAGAAAGAAAGAAAGAAAGAAAGAAAGAGAAAGAAAGAAAGAAAGAAAGAAAGAAAGAAAGAAAGAAAGAAAGAAAAGAAAGAAAGAAAGAAAGAAAGAAAGAAAGAAAGAAAAGAAAGAAAGAAAGAGAAAGAGAACAAAACACTTGAATTGTTTCTCTGTGCATCTGTTGCAGGACTTTTTCCTTAGTTCAGCAAAAAAATAGGTTCTTATCACATGACAGACACTTTGAAAGGTGAGGGGGAGTGGAATTTATTGGGTGAAAAAGGAAAAAACAAGACAGCAAAGTGAGATGAGGTCCTGCTAACAGGCTCTCCACCTCACCAACTGAATCCCAGGTTACCACCAGGAACAGGAGAGGCCAGGCTGGGCAACATAGCAAGACCCTGTCTCTACAAAAAATTAGCCTGGCGTGTGGTGGTATGTACCTGTAGTTCCAGCTACTTGGGAGGCTAAGGTAGGAGGATGGCTTGAGCCCAGGAGGAGGAGGTTCCAGTGAGCTGAGATGGTGCCACTGTACTCCAGTCTGGGCAACATAGTGAGACCTTGTCTCAAAAAATTAATTAATTAAAAGTCTTAAAGGGGGGAGAGAAACAATTTGGAAACTTGCAAATGAAACATTCTTAATGAACGCTCTAAGATCTGCTTCTATCTGCATGTTTGTGTATGTCTATATATGTATGTGTGTTATGCAGATGCAATTTTTTTTTCTTTTTTCTTTCTATTTTGTTTTTTGAGATGGAGTCTCACTCTGTCACCAGGCTGGAGTGCAGTGGTGCAATTCTCAGCTCACAGCAACCTCCGCCTCCCAGGTTCCAGCGATTCCCCTGCCTCAGCCTCCCGAGTAGCTGGGACTACAGGTACCCGCCACCACAATTGGCTAATTTTTGTATTTTTAGTAGAGATGGAGTTTCACCATGTTGTCCAGGATGGTCTCCATCTCTTGACCTCGTGATCCGCCCACCTTGACCTCCCAAAGTGCTGGGATTACAGGCGCGAGCCACCGCGCCCGGCCTGTATATGTAATATTTTTTACCTTGAATGACATTGTAACCACCCAGCAGATTATCCTTGCCTGCTGCCTAGACAGAGCCAATTTGTCAAGACGGAATTGCAATAGAGAAAGAGTTTAATTTAGGCAGAGCCTGCTGTATGGAAAACCGGCATTTTATTATTACTCAAATCAGTCTCTCTGAGAATCTGGGGACTGGGGTTTTTAAGGATAATTTGGTGGGTAGGGGCCAGTGAGTCGCGAGTGCTCACTGACTGGGTCAGAGGTGAAATCATAGGGAGTTGAGTTGTCCTCTTGTGCTGAGCCAGTTTGGGTGGGATTCACAAGACCAGATGAGCCAACTTATCAATCATGATGGTGCCAGCTGATCCATCAAGTGCAGGGACTGCAAAATATCTCAAGTACCGGTCTTAGGTTTTACAACAGTGATGTTATCCCCAAGAGCAATGTGGGAGGCTCAGAATCTTATAGCCTCCAGGGGCATGACTTCTAAACCACAATTTCTAATCTTGTGGCTAATTTGTTAGTCCTATAAAGCAGTCTAGTTTCGGGGTAGGAAGAGAGTTTGTTCTGAGAAAGGGCTATTACTGTCTTTGTTTCAAAGTTAAACTAAAAGTTCCTCCCAAAGTTAGTTTGGCCTGCGCCCAGGAATGAACAAGGGCAGCTTAAAGGTTAGAAGCAAGATGGAGTTGGTTAGGTCACATCCCTTTCACGATAAGCATTTTCTCTGTTACAATTTTGCAATGGTGGTTTCAATCTTGCCAAAATTTGTAAAGAGCTCTATTTAATTAACATAAAGAAAAAAATAAACACTTAGGTAAGCATTCTCTCAGAAAAATAGAAACTAACTCAATTCAGTTTTAGTTCATGTAACCTGAGATAATCTTTGGTAACCAAATCGAGTTTTTAAATTGTTGGTAAAATAAAAATAGGAATATCTTTAAAATTGTCGGCATTAGTAAGGCCAGGCACGGTGGCTCATGCCTGTAATCCCAGCACTTTGGGAGGCTGAGGTAGGCGGATCACCTGAGGTCAGGAGTTCGAGACCAGCCTGGCCAACATAGTGAAACCCCATCTCTACTGAAAATACCAAAAATTAGGCATAGTGGCGGGTGCCTGTAATCCCAGCTACTCAAGAGGTTGAGACGGGAGAATCGCTTGAACCCAGGAGGCGGAGGTTGCAGTGAGCTGAGATTGGGCCATTGAACTCCAGTCTGGGCAAGAAGAGCGAAACTCCATCTCAGAAAAAAAGAAAGAAAAACAATAGTCAGCATTAGTAATAATGCAAACATACTTTTTAAAACCTAGATTTACTTCTCAAACAAGCATATTATCTCCTGGATGTTTAAGGCTCTAACACTAACGTTGTTATGTTGAAAGTTTCAACCCAAGAGCAGAATGCACAATAAAAATAAATTGCTTGGCTGAACTCAGTGGCTCATGCCTATAATCCAAATACTTGGGGAGGTCAAGGTGGGAGGATCACTTGAGTCCAGGAGTTGAAGACCAGCCTGGGCACCATAGGGAGACCCTGTTACAGGTAGTTAGACAGGCATGAGCAGGACCGGAGAGGGCTCTCCCCCAACTCACTAGGAATGTCAGGTGATGGTTCAGCAGTCATCACATTGCCTTTCTAAAAGTGGCCAGTTGAAAGCTGATGCAAGGGAGAGAATGTTTCCTGATGGTCCATACCTGTGGCACTAAAATGTTAATTGAATGCAGATGCTAGGAAGAAGCAACTGACGGGGTATGCCTATTAAGAGACAAAATGGCAGAGTATGACCTTCTGGGGACCCTCCACCAGAAAAGGGAAGAAAGCCTCAGATGGGCATGCATACAACCTCCTAAACACACTGCGCTTGCTCACATCCCAAGAGTAAGGAGGGCGCTGTGCACGCAGCAGGCCACCCTAAGGGAATGATCACGGGAAAGGGACCAGCCTGTAAAGTCCTAGGATCAAGGTTCAACATCACAGTTGACCTCGATGCCCACCTGGGACTCTTCGAAGCATACTTTCCTTTCTTTCCTGTTCTAAAGCCTTTTAAAATAAACTTCCACTCCTGCTCCGAAACTTGTGTTGGTCTTTTTTTCTGCCTTGTGCCCCTCAGTCAAAGTCTTTCTTCTGAGAAGGCAAGGATGGAGGTTGCTGCAGATCCCTATGGTAACTCGGACGCCTTCCACCAGTAACAACCCCATCTCTACAAAATGTTAAAAAATAAATTAGCCAGGCATGGTGGTGCACACATAAGGTCCCAGCTACTCAGGAAGCTGAGGTGGGAGGATCCCTTGAGGCCCAGGAGGTCAAGGCTGCAGTGGGCCATGATCACGCCACTGCACTCTATCCTAAGCGACGGAGGGAAACTCTGTCTCAAAAAAAAAAAAAAAAAAAAGGAAGAAAGAAAATTAATTGCTTGATGCATGTCAGTCATGGAAGTAAAAATGAGAGAAAAACTATATTTAAGTTTTTAGTTTCGTTGCTTCTGTGATATTTTTGATACTATGTCAAGAAATAAGATGATGGCTAGCCTTGTTTTCCATGAGCAATTCAAACAGAAATGTTAAGAACAAGTAAATTGGATAAGGGATAAATGTTTATAAATAAACTTTTTATGGTTTCACATTTTTTTCAGAAACTTGAAATCTTAAAGTTATATTAAGTGATAGATATTTATGAAATGTCTGAGTCATTTCTATAGAAGTTAAAATGTTGAAACGTTAATTGCTGAACATCAGTTTAAAGTATACATACTTTGGTATCTTGTTTTTATATGGTATAGAGAAGCTAAATATATTTGGAGCTATTAATAAACATAGAAGTTGATGAAACATATGTTTTTAAAAACTGAGATGATGCTCATCTACAAAATGCTGACATAAATTGTTCAAAATTGCTTACTTTCTAGATTTTTACTAGAAATTAAGGTCACTACAAGTGAAAAATTCTAATTAATATATTGTAATTATAACTAAAAATAGTAAGGAAAACAATTCCTTACGCAAAGAAAGTAATAAGTGAAACTTACATGAAAGATGTGTTTATATTAAGGGAAAAGGAGTAAGTTTTGTCCTAAAGTAGAATGACTAGTTGTCCCAGCATAAGAAAGAATAAAAGTATAGGGCAAATAACTGAAGAGATATAAGAAGATTGTAGAAGGTTTATGGAAGATGAATCTTGGGAAAAGAATCTTATGTGTGATCAAATTGGGTAAAATTAGAAGGGAATTAGTTATAAGTTTTTCTAAAAACTGAGCATCAGTATCAAAAGTACACTGATGCAAAACTACAATTTGGTTCTCTCTGTTATAACAACAAAATTTTCTGCTCTTAATAGGAAATAGAAGTTTTTCTTTATATTTTTAAGTAATTATTCTAGGAGACAAAGATTTTGAGTTTTATCAGAATTCCCTGTGCTTCATGTTGGCTTTATTACATCTTGGTCACTTAAGAAAACTGAGTTATCTAATTCCATGAAAGAGTCATATATGCAAAGCCAAATGCTTTGTATATGCCAAAAGAACCAATAAACCAAAAGAGACAGACAAATCCAGTTTGTCAGTTTGGGGTGATTTATAAGGGGAACTTACAGACCGAAGTGTGATTTTGGGCAGCTGTGAGACAAGTAGATCTCCATACCACAATCCCCCAGACTCGGGTATCTTGGAGAAAAAGCATGCGTGCTCCAGAAGGAATGTGTAGGTGGCTACAGATGTCACAGCCTATGATTTCTGCCACAACAAGGGTAGTTTTGAAGGAAATTTACATGGAACAGGTGTTCCTACATAAAGAATAATGTGGCCAGGTGTGGTGGTGGATGCCATTAATCCCAGCTACTAGGGAGGCTGAGGCAGGAGAATTGCTTGGACCCAGGAGGCGGAGGTTGCAGTGAGCCGAGATCGTGCACCATTGTACTCCAGCCTGGGCAACACAGCAAGACTCCCTCTCAAAAAAAAAAAAAAAGAAGAAGAAGAAGAAGAAGAATGTGTCCACTAGACATCCTCGTATCTCTCTATTAAAGAGGTAAGGTTTTATCTACAACTATGTAACTTTCTGTATTTGCCTTTGAGTCTTTTAATTATCACCCTGGGTAAGTAAATAACTAATATTTCATAGCTACCTGTGATCCTATTTTGAGCAAGTGTTTTTTTTTTTTTTTTTTTTTTTGAGATGGAGTCTCGCTCTGTCATCCAGGCTGGAGTGCAGTGGCGCAATCTCGGCTCACTGCAACCTCTGCCTTCCGGGTTCAAATGATTCTCCTGCCTCAGCCTCCAGAGCAGCTGGGACTACAGGTGCCCACCACCATGCCCAGCTAATTTTTGTATTCTTAGTGGAGACAGGGTTTCACCATATTAGCAAGGCTGGTCCCTATCTCCTGACCTTGTGGCCTCCCACAGTGCTGGGATTATAGGCATGAGCCACCGTCTCCAGCCCTTTTTTATTTTTGTTATTTATTTATTTATTTATTTATTTGAGATGGAGTTTCGCTCTTGTTGCCCAGGCTGGAGTGCAATGGCACGATCTCAGCTCACTGCAACCTCCACCTCCCAGGTTCAAGCGATTCTCCTGCCTCAGCCTCCCAAGTAGCTGGGATTACAGGCACGCACCACCACACCCAGCTAATTTCATATTTTAGTAGGGACAGGGTTTCTCCATGTTTGTCAGGCTTGTCTCAAACTCCTGACCTCAGGTGATCTGCCCGCCTCAGTCTCCCACGTGCTGGGATTACAGGTGTGAGCCACCGTGCCCAGCTTCAAGGGCTTTAAATCCTTGATATTTTTGACAAACTTCCCAAAATCAAATTCTAAATTATGTCTTCTAAGATGTATATTAAACTAATAGGCTTATTTAATATGTTAATTATATGGAAAATATTGTCAAATAATAAGTTATATTTGCATGGCTATGTTATTAGTATATGTTCTCCGAACTGTACACAATTCCTAGCAATTTGCTATTAGTCATAATTTTAGCTATTATGTTAAAATACATGCCACAGAAATAACATTTTCTTGTAAGTTGTGTCATTATTATAATGAATGCTCATCAAATCTTTAACAAAGGTCATTTTAAGTCTTGTTGTTCACAGTTAATTTCTTTATTCTAATTCTTTTCTGAAAGCTTTTTGCAAGCAACTATAATCCTGAAGTGTGTGACTTCAGTTCTGATAAGTACAAGTTTCTGATAACTTTTAGATCATATCGTTAAACTGAGTAAGAATTTCCAGAAATCTAATGAAGAAACTGGTGGGTTTATGGAAGTGCTAACCAAGATCAAATAGACCAGACCAAACAAAAATGGAGTCATATGCTAAATACCACACAATCAAACCCAAACTTTAAACATGCAGATAGATCCCAAAACTTGCCAGTGTTTCTCAACCTTCATTTCATTGTTGCCCCCCAAGAAGTCTTTTTAGATCTCAAATTAATTACGTGAGACTGAATAAACTGATAAAGAGGAATTATGGGGTTTTGTTTGTTTGTTTGTTTTATTTGAGACATTACTGCTTCTTTTGATACTTTGTTTTGCAGATTTAAGGATACTTTTTCTGAAGGTACCTATAACTTATACCACATTGGTAAAGTATACCTTTGTGAATAGAATTGAAATATTGACTTTTTCTCCCTACCTGATTCTTCAGAATTTGGAAGCTAATTATGAGTATTCTTATTTTAATGTCAATGTAGTTATCTGGGTAAGTTCCATAAGAATCTGCTCCCTTTAGAGCATGACACAATTGGAAATATTGGTTATATTAGCAAGGTTTTGACTAGGATGTCATATTTGAGAGTGTACATAGGATGAATCTACAGTTTCTATAGGCAAAGTCTGAAGTCTGCCTTAGTTTGGCTTCCTAGCTTTAAGAAGTTTTAGAAAGTCCAATCTGAGATTCTTTATCAAAAATCTCTTCAAAGAAAACTTAAAAACAGCCTACGTGGCCAATAAATATTTTTGTTGCCCCTATGTAGATAATTAGGCCAAGTTTGATGAGGCTAAACCTATTTTGCAAAGAAATTGATCATACTTTGGTTATCTTTGGAAATGGAGATGACTGTGGAGAGAAAAATTATGTTTCAGAAGAAAAACTACAGAATACCTATCATTAGATTATAGCCCTATACATTGTTTTCAAGTATTTAATTCTCCAGTTCTCCAGGTGGAGAACTGGACTGGATCCTGAATTCTTCTAAGTTCCTTCAATCCAATTTTCCTTCCTTGAAGTTCCTTCAGTCCAATCTCGTGAAATCACTAACAGCAAGAACTTCTCTGTTCTTGAAGCCCTCGAAGCTGAAGCGGGACAATTCAACGTAAATTTAGAGGGCAGCCCTGTGCCTGATATGTGGGCTGCACAGAAAGTTCACTCACCAAAATAAGCAGAAACATTCCAACTACAAACCAGGATAAAAAGTTGATGACTTCTTGCTGTGGACAGCTTTTCCCAAGATGTTGGAACTAGACTCCCCATTATAAGGAGACTCTTATTTTTTCCTTGCTTGTACATACCTCTTTCACTTGGAAGGATAATGATATAATTAGAGTTTCACAATAAGTAGCCTCTGAGGGTAACTTGGCAGAGTATTGGACCCGTCACATCAAACCTAAATCTTTACTTGACCTAAGAAATCCTTTAGTTCACCCAGTGGCTAACGTTAGCAACATTCCCAATGAACCTGTCAGTTCAAATTAAACTAGTGGTACCTTTTATAGGGTTAGATTTCCAGACCCACCTGTTGTTTCTTTTTTCCCCCAAGATGGAGTTACATTTTAACCAAGTAACCTGTGGGTTAATTTTTGCAATGGAGTCTCTACAATACCTGATGTATTTATCCATGTCAACAAGAAGTGTCAGAAACTTCACAGACTCCTCCCTGTTCAGCTAGTAGGTAGCTATGCTATTGTCTAGTGTCCCATGACTGGGATGTGGAGTAAGAACAAGTGGGAGGCCGGGCGCGGTGGCTCAAACCTGAAATCCAAGCACTTTGGGAGGCCGAGACGGGTGGATCACGAGGTCAGGAGATTGAGACTATCCTGGCTAACACAGTGAAATCCCGTCTCTACTAAAAATACAAAAAAAATTAGCCGGGCATGGTGGCCGGCGCCTGTAGTCCCAGCTACTCGGGAGGCTGAGGCAAGAGAATGGCATAAACCCGGGAGGCAGAGCTTGCAGTGAGCCGAGATCGCGCCACTACACTCCAGCCTGGGCGACAGAGCGAGACTGTCTCAAAAAAAAAAAAAAAAAAAAAAAAGAGAGAGAGAGAGAGAGAGAAAGCAGGGAAATTGTAAAACTGAAGCTTTAACAATGAGGATAGATCCCAAAACATGCCAGTGTTTCTCAACCTTCTTCTCATTGTTTTCCCTCTAAGGAGGGGAAACTTTTCCACCCTAATCACCCTCCCTCATGAATTTTTAACACCGCAGATGTACTGTGTATTTGTTTATGCATTCTATGTGTGTCTATGTGTCTCAATTAGACGAAAATGATTCTTTTTTACTCCCCTCCAAGAACCGACTTCTGCTCCTGAGAGGCATTATTGCCCCAGCTGAGAATCCAAAATCCAGACAGCACTCATCAGTGATTTGATGGTGAACACTGGCAAGTTGAGATCTACTGACACCATCTGAACTCACCCATCCTTCTTAAAATTGTAGAACAGAGCCTGTGACCTTCTTGATAAAAGGCAATGGGAAGTAAACAGCACCACCTAGTAGGCAGATTTGCAAAACAAAAAACAATGAACTTGAATCTAATCAAGTTCACAGCTCTACTCAATTTAGAAGAAATGCAAGGATAAGCTAGCATGTTAAAAACAGCAAAAGAAAACAATCAGTTAAACCCAGAATACACAAAGTTCTACAGGATAAATGACCCAGTTTACTCAACAAATAAAAAGCATTTAAAAAAGAAAAAAGAAGAAGAAGTAGGAGGAAAAGGAGAAGAAAGTGTAATAGATTAGAAGAAATTTAGAAGACACATCAAACGAATGTGTGGGTTGTATTGAATGTGGTTTAAATGTTATATCAAGGAATTGCTGAACACAATAACAATTTTGTTGAGTGTGATGATGGCATTAAGGTTTTGATTTTTAAAAGTCTTTTTCTCTCAGAAATTCATTCTGTTGTATTCATGGGTGGAATCATATAATGTCTTGAATTTGACTTAAAATATTTTAATATCTTCCAAAAATGCTTGGGATGGGGATTGAGGAAGCAAGAAAGGCAGAAGGGGAATAACTGTCAAGGCAAGCTGGATGGTGGTACGGCTGGATGAGGGTATTCTTATCTCTACATCTTTATGTCTAATATTTTTCACAATAAAAAGTTTTTTATTATTTGCTCAACCAAAACATTCTAAGATGGACATAAAATAAAGAGGGTGGTTAGTAAACGCCTTGTGGGAATCAGAGGTCCTCAGTCTAGGACCTTGGAAAAATGCCAAACACCATTCCTCCAGCCGAAAACACTCTTTCCTCCACTGGAAATAACTTGTCTGCGTTTACTTTAAACCCTGTGGTTATTTTTTAAATGCTAGTTTATTTTCCCAAGGATTCCTGAAACAATGATTGATTTTAGAAAGCTATATCCAGTCCATTGTTTTTGTTTGTTTGTTTTTGTTTTTGTTTTTGTTTTTTGGGAGACATAGTTTTCCTCTTGTTGCCCAGGCTGGAGTGCAGTGGTGCAATCTCGGCTCACCACAACCTCCACCTCCTGGGTTCAAGCGATTCACCTGCCTCAGCCTCCTGAGTAGCTGGGATTGCAGGCATGTGCCACTACGCCTAGCTAATTTTGTATTTTTAGTAGAGATGGGGGTTTCTCCATGTTGGTCAGGCTGGTCTCGAACTCCCAACCTCAGGTGATCCCAATGTGCTGGGATTACAGATGTGAGCCACCGCGCCCGTCCTCCAGGGCACACTTTCTAGTTGTGCCTCAAAGCAGAGCCATTGCTCAGGCCTCCTCTTCCTCAATGTTTCCATGTCCCCTGCCACTGACCACTAGGCCTCCTTGGCGCTCCTCCTCCTCCTCCTCCTCCCAGTGCTCTGTCTCGGTCTTCATTCCTCACTCCTCTTCTTCCCCCTAGTCCAGACAGGATAGACAGGGTCGCCACTGTTCTGGGCTTGGCCCCCGTTTCTTCTCATCCAGGGACAGAGTCCGGTGACTTGTGTTACCATCGCTCTGCTGTTGACTCCCAAGTCCCCATCTCCAGCCCAGCCTGCTCTCCTGCTGATTCTCCAAGATGTCTATAGCCTGCTAGGTGCCTCAGTGACATCCCAGCATCACCGTGTTCCAACCTGGGGTATCATCTTTCTTTCCATGCCACTCCCTTCCCCTGAAGTCACTACCTATAGACAGGGCCCCCCTACTCAGAAATTAGAAGTTGGGATGTAAAACAGCTACGTGGTATCAAACTTGGGTCTGTGTTCTTTTACTTATTCACTTAATAAATATTTATGGTGTGCCTCCTATGTTGTCAGGCACTGTCTGGACACAGTAGGCATTGAGGACACAGCAGTGAAAAAGACAAAATCTCTGCTCTTACAACACTGGCAATAAACAGGCAGGTAAATATGTAATCCATCAAGGCAAGGCAATAGAGAGCGCAGGGTTGATACAGTGGAGGCTGCTCTGAGGATGTGACATTGGAGCAGAGACCCAAGTGAAGGGAGAAGGTGAGCCATGTGGACACCTAGAGAGCAGGATTCAAGGCAGAGGGAACAGCATGTGCAAAGGCCCTGAGGCAGGAGCATCTCGGCAGATCCTAAGAGCAGCAAGTAAGGCAGTAAGGCTGGATTTGAGTGACGAAGTGGGAGGTGGTAAGAGATGGAATCAGAGGAACAGCAAGGAGCTTGCTGGTGCAGGGGTTTGTTGGTCCCAGGAAGGGCTCTGAGTTTAGGCCTGGCACAATGGGAATCCGTCAGAGGGTCTTGAGCAAAGGAATGATATTATTTCATTGATGCTTTTATCGTATCACTCTGGTTTCTGGTTGGAGAATATCCTGTAGAACATAGAAGCAAGGAGACTCATGAACGTTTGTGTCCATGAGACCCTATTCTCAGCCTGGTGTGTTTCTTGCGTGATATGAATGTCTGTTATTGTTATTTGGAAGTTAAGGCCAGTGCATCCTGAACCCTCTGGATAACCAGTTCAGAAGTGGGTACCTGCCCAAGACTTCCATGCTCCTATGTGTGCTTTGTCCATGATGGCCCCTAGCACACCACTTTAATTGTCACAAGCTCAGGAGGTAAGAAGCTGAGTGCTCCCTGGACCAGGGTCCTTGTATGTGCTGTCTCGGGTGCCTGGATCTCTCTGTCCCCAGCTCTTCTCATATCTGGGTCTTTCTCTTCAAAACTTACCCTAAATGTAATGCCTCAGAGATGTCTCCTCTGATACTCTACGCAGGTGGCATCCCCTTGTTATTCTCCATCACTTTTCTCTGCCCATTTCTGTAGGATTTATTAGACATCACATTCATGCATGTGCTTGTTTTCTAGTTGATGGCCCATCTTCTTCCTCCTAGACGGCAGAACTGTGACTGTGATCTTGCAGCCATAAGCAGAAAGAAAGAGGTCCTCAGAGAGGCCACCTGGGAGTCCTGACAAAGCACAGCCTGGAACCATCAACAAAGCAGAGCCTGGAACCAGACTTCTCGTCGAGTGACGAGGCAATAAACCCTGATGGTTAGGCTGCTGCTGTTGAATATTCCGCTACTTGCAGCCAGAAGCATTTCAGTGGACACACTCTGTTATACCAAAGAGGAAACGGAATCTCAGACTAGCCAAGTCACTGGGAGAGATAGCTCTGCCTTCTCCCTTGATATTCTCCACCAACACATCTTCCTCGCCCTGCTCCTGCATCCTTCTGGCAAGGCCAGCCTTGTCCTATTTAAGGTCCACTTCAAGCCTCCTCTTCTAGGAAATCTTTGATCCCACCAACCATAGGGATCTCTCCCCTCCCTCTGCATTGCAGAGGATGGTAGGTGGGGTGAGGGGGATGCAGGCAGGGATCCTGGGAGGGAAGAGCTGCTCCCAACACCTCCTAGAGAGAGAAGACTTAAACATTTGCCTTTTAAAAAGCTGTAATTATTTTTCATGTTGCAATTAGGCTTGGTTTAAAAAGAAACGTGTTAATTATTCTATTTCCTGCTGAGTCTTTGCCAAAACAGCAGCTCATTTCCCACTCCCCCAAGTCCCCAGAGGTAGCGCCGTGCCCTGGAGATTCTCTGGTCTGCACAGCACCCAGGACTGTTTCTGTGCTTGCTTAGAGATCACAGCCAGAGGGGTGCTGAGATCGCTCCGGGCATCACCTCTCTCCAAGCTGCAGATGCTTCCACAGTGAAGTGAGGCTGTTGGATGCAGCAGATCTCCTGTCCCAGTCTCTGGGGACACCATTCTAGGGTCCCTGAGGCAGCAAGGAACTTCCTATTGAATTCTGAGCCCATTTCTCTGGTCAGCAGTGTTCTCACCGGGGATTGAGGAAGACACAGAGGCCTAGGCCTGGGTGGAGCTTCGTGAGATGGGCCATCATGGGGAAACCTTCCTCTGCGCGTTACTTTCCCTCTTGTTTCTCATCAGGTCCTCTCAAGAACCCTGGGAGATGGCCGGGCGCGGTGGCTCACGCCTGTAATCCCAGCACTTTGTGAGGCCGAGACGGGTGGATCACGAGGTCAGGAGATCGAGACCATCGTGGCTAACCTGGTGAAACCCCGTCTCTAATAAAAAATACAAAAAAAACTAGCCGGGCGAGGTGGCGGGCGCCTGTAATCCCAGCTACTCGGGAGGCTGAGGCAGGAGAATGGTGTGAACCCGGGAGGCGGAGCTTACAGTGAGCTGAGATCCGGCCACTGCACTCCAGCCTGGGTGACAGAGCGAGACTCCGTCTCAAAAAAAAAAAAAAAAAAAAAAAAGAACCCTGGGAGATGAAGAAGGAACAGTCTTTTTAACAAATTGTGCTGGGATAACTAGATATTCCCATGGAAAAGAATGAAGTTGGGCATACTACATACAAAAATTAGCTGAAAATTGATCAAAGACCTAAATGTAACTGTTAAAACCATGAAACCCTTAGAAGAAAACATCAGGGTAAATCTTTGTGATCTTGGACAAGGCAATGATTCCTTACATATTACACCAAAGGCACAAGCAGCAATGACCAAAAAAAGTTAAGTTGGACTTCACCAAAATTATAAACATTGTGCTTCAAAGAGCACTATCAAGAATGTGGAGAAAAAAAAAAGAAAAACCAACCCACAGAATGGGAGAAAACGCTTGCCAATCAAATATCTGATAAGGGAGTTGAATCTAGAATATAGAAAGAACTCGCGCTGGGCGCGGTGGCTCAGGTCTGTAATCCCAGCACTTTGGGAGGCCGAGGCGGGCAGATCACGAGGTCAGGAGAGCGGAGATCGAGACTATCCTGGCTAACACGGTGAAACCCTGTCTCTATAAAAATACAAAAAAAATTAGCCGGGCGTGGTGACGGGCGCCTGTAGTCCCAGCTACCTGGGAGGCTGAGGCAGGAAAATGGCGTGAACCCAGGAGGCGGAGCTTGCAGTGAGCCGAGATCGCGCCACTGCACTCCAGCCTGGGCGACAGAGCAAAACTCCGTCTCAAAAAAAAAAAAAGAAGAAAAAAGAAAGAACTCTTACAACTCAATAATAAAAGGACAAATAACCTAATTTAAAACTGGGCAAAGAACTAAGTAGACATTTCTCCAAAGATGATATGCAAATGGCCATTAAATACATGAGACGATGCTCAGCGTCTTTAGTCATCAGAGAAATCAAAACCGAAATCACAATGAGGTACCACTTCACACCCGCTAGGATGGTTAGAACAAAAAAGAGGAACAATGACGAATGTTGGCAAGGATGTGGAAACTTGGAACCCTCATACACTGCTGGTGGGAATGTAAAATGGTGCAGCTGATTTGGGAACCAGTCTGGCAGTTCCTCACAAAGTTAATTATAGAGTTATCACATGCCCCAGCAATTCACTTCTCGGACTATGCCCAGGATTGAAAGCACATGGCCACATGGAAACTTGAGCCCAAAGGTTCAGAGCAGCATTATTCATAATAGCCAAGAAGTGGAAACAGCTCAAATGCCCATCAACTGGTGAATGGATCAACGACATGTCACATCCATACAATGGGATATTATTTGGCAATAAAAATAGATAAAGTTTTGATTTATGCAAAGACATGCACGAGTTGAAAACACTATGCTAAGTGAAAGAAGCCAGACACAAAAGGCCGTCGATTATATGATTTCATATAATGAAACTTCCATAAAAGAACAATCCATAGAGATTAGCGGTTAGTAGGGCATAGGGAAAGGAGGGAATGGGGAGGGACTGCTAATTGGTATGGGGATGATGAAAAGTTTCTGGAATTAGTGATGGTTGCACCACTAATTGTCCTTTTAGAAAGGGTGAATTTTATAGGATGTAATTGCACACTGAATTGTACTCAATTGTAAACTTAGGAAGGGTGAATTTTATGGGCTGTAATTGAATTACATCCCATAAATTGGGATGTAATTGAACTGTACACTTAGAAAGGGTGAATTTTATGGGATGTAATTTGTGTATCTATTTTAAAAGAAAGAATCCTGGGAGCTGCAGAGGCCCCCTCCCTTCCTCCCTGCCAGTACTTCACTCCCCACTGTAGTCCAAGCCACCAGCCTTGAATTGAAGCCACAGCCATCAGCTGGGCCTGCTGCTCCCTCTCCTGGCCCCCACCGCACCCACAGTGCTCCTTTTGAAATGTAAATCACATCACGTCCCTCCCTTAGGTAAAGCACTCCAGCGCTTAGATTCAAATTCAATCTTCTGTGGCATAGAGAGCCTGCGCAATGTGGCCCCTGCCTGCCTTGAGCTCCCCCAACACCCTCATCCCACATTCCCCTAATTGTTGTCCCACAGACACCCGGGGCTTATCCCTGGTCTTGCATGGGTGGCCCCCTCTTGTTCAGATGTCAGCAGCAATGTCACCTCCTCTGAGACCACCCGCATCCCGGCTCTGAAGCAGCCTCTTTGCTCCCCCCAGCGCTTCGCCCTGAATTCCTCCTTCACTTTCACAGCGTGCGCTCACCTTGTTCACTTGTATGTTTCACTACTACTCGTCTCTCTCCACTTCTAGAATGTAAGCTCCCGAGAACAAGGATCTAGCATAGTGCTTGGCACGTACTAGGGTTTTGTCCAAAAGAACACCAGGAGCTTTATTGGTAATATCAGTTTGCAAACCAGAAAGATAAAGTCTCCAGAGTGGACTGAAGGGGCTCTCTCTTTGAAGAGGGAAAGGGCGGGTTGGTTTTATGCCTCACAGGGTCCATATTACACAATAAAGTCATACATATTCATCAGGTTTGGGGGAAAGCTATACATATTTATGAGGAAAGCCAAGTGCACGTACAACGGGTAAAAATATATGTGACATGCATCCCATGTTCACTTTGGAGTGGGTTTTAGCATTAAAATGAGGTGGAATTAGGCTGGGCGCCGTGGCTGACGCCTGTAATCCCAGCACTTTGGGAGGCCGAGGCAGGCAGATCTCCAGAGGTCAGGAATTCAAGACCAGCCTCACCAACATGGAGAAACCCAGTCTCTACTAAAAACACAAAATTTACCAGGCATGGTGGTGTATGCCTGTAATCCCAGCTACTTCGGAGGCTGAGGCAGGAGAATCACTTGAACCCAGGAGGCAGAGGTTGCAATGAGCCGAGATCATACCATTTTACTCAGCCTGGGCAAAAAAAGCGAAACTCCATCTTGGGAAAAAAAAAAAAAAAAAGAGGTGGAATTTGGCTCTTTACGATAAAAGGTGAACTATAGGCCACAAACATAATCTGTGTGCAGTCTCTGTAAACTGCTGAAACTGGCTTAAGGTCTGCAGTTGCTTTTCAGGAAAGAATGTTTGTGAGGCAGGTCCACCGTCTGATCAGTTATACTGGTCTGGGTGTAAGTCAGAGTTGAGAGGGGTTGGATCATATTCCTGATAGCGCCTATTGTTAGGGAGTTTGCAAGAGTGTGGTTTTCTTGTAGCGGTTGGAATTCAGGGAGTTGCCATGCCAGTTGCTCCAAACCATCAACTCAACCTTTATGTAACTTCTGTTTTCTTAACCTTAGGATCCATCTTAGTTGATAAGGGGGTGTCTCAGATCACAATCTCAATAAACGTGTGTCAAATGAGTAAAAAAAATCACTGTGTAGCTGCTGCTTAGCAGAGATGTGTCCTTGTTGTCAAGTTGCCTCCCAGACCGCCAGGGCCTCTGTCTCCCAATCTGTAGAGTAGGACGTCATGGGACCGTTGGTGGGAATCTGATGAGATGATGTATGTAAAGGTCAAATGGTAGCTCCTTTCCGTATGGGGTGAGATATCTAAGTAGGAGGGAAGTTTCTGTGGTTTGAGGAGAATATTTGACTACTGGACCTCCATAGGAGATTCTGGATTTATGTCCCACCCTCAAAGGCAACCCCTTAAGGGGGTCCCGCTGCTTGCGGACTTGGTGTTGCATAGCAAATCGCAACCCCAAAAGAGAGGTGTCCATGGCAAGAGACACATCTGATTCATTTCTGGGTCCCAGCAGAGCTACTGAGAGCCCGGTCTAGAGTCCACAGTCTTCAGGGTTTGAGTGCATGATGGCCATCCAAAAATGGATTCTCCCAGAGAAATGGTGAAGACCAGTGATGTGCTTTCTGGAAGCATGTCAAACACGTTGCTGTGAGCTTTTCTGCCTGGAACAGGCAGACTGGGAGGCAGGGCTGGAATTTCAGGGGTGCAGGGGAGGAGGACCTTTATACAGACTTCCACCCAACAGTGAGCACCTTGTCTGCAGTTGAGTCCGGGGAGCCTGGAGGCCAGGCTGCATCCGGCCAGGACCTAAGAAACAGCCCCACAGGATAGGCAGTTGACCTGACCAATATGCAAGCATGATGTTCTGAGAACCCAGAAGAAGTTGGGTTACTGGGGCACCAGTGATTTCCTGCTTGGCCACTGCCTGCCCCATGAAGGTACAGGTGGGAGGGGATGTGAGTGCTTTTCACCACCAATCAGGTGATCCTAGGCAGGCCACAGGAGCTCACTTCCCCTCTCGGAGCTTCAGCTTTGGTCTGGCGGAAAATGGAGTTGAACCAAGGGCATCTGTCTGTGGTCTGTTGAGAAGGAAGTAAACTGGTAGCCGGAGGAGGATTCCAGAGCCAATGCTCTGGAGTGTGGCAGGCAGCCCTTGATCTGACTCCGTTTTGGCATTTAGCAGCTATGCCGCCTCGGACAAGCCCCTGACCTCTCAGGACTTCTTTCGTCATCTGAACTGGGAACCTAAGGTTCACAGAACTATCCAAAGGACTAAGGTGCTATACACAGTGCATCCAGCGGGAAAAGATTTAGAAGAAATTATAGAAAAAAAAATTATAAGGTTAGGATAGGAATATATTTTTGGGAAAAGTTATAAAAAGCAGCACAAACCACAAGGGTAAGGAGATTATTTGATTAAAATTGAAAATATTAAACCTGTGAGTAAAAATGACCAACCACCAAGGGAAATCATCAGTCAAAGGCAGGGATATTTGCAACACATGTAACAGACCACAGATTGATAAACAGAGTGTTACAAAGAATTCCCATAAATCAAGGATAGACAAATAGCCAAGTGAAAAATGGGCAAAATAAACATGAAACTCACAGAAGAGGAAACATCAAGAGTCAAAAACACAAATGAAAAAGCACTTGACGGCCGGGCGCGGCAGTTCACGCCTGTAATCCCAACCCCTTGGGAGGCTGAGGTGGGCAGATCACTTGAACCCAGGAACTCAAGACCAGCCTGGGCAACATGGAGAAACCCTGTCTCTACCCCAAAAATACCAAATCAGCCGGGCGTGATGGTGTGTGATTATAGTTCCAGCTACTCAGGAGGCTGAAGCGAGGGGATCACTTGGCCTGGGAGGCAGAGGTTGCAGTGAGCTGAGATCACAGTACTGCACTCCAGCCTGGGCGACAGAGCGAGATCCTGTCTCAAAAAAGAAAGAGAGAGAGAGAGAGAGGAAAGAAAGAAGCACTTGACTTCATTAGTTATCAGGGAGGTGCAAATTAAAGCAAGATACTATTTCTTTTTTTTTTTTTTTTTTTGAGATGGAGTCTCGCTCTGTTGCCCAGGCTGGAGTGCAGTGGCGCAATCTCGGCTCACTGCGAGCTCCGCCTCCCGGGATCACGCCATTCTCCTGCCTCAGCCTCCTGAGTAGCTGGGACTACAGGCGCCCGCCACCTCGCCCGGCTAATTTTTTGTATTTTTAGTAGAGACGGGGTTTCACTGTGTTAGCCAGGATGGTCTTGATCTCTTGACCTCGTGATCCGCCCGTCTCGGCCTCCCAAAGTGCTGGGATTACAGGCGTGAGCCACCGCGCCCAGCGCAAGATACTATTTCAAGACCATCGGGTTGACAAAAATTTAAAAGTCAGACCATACAAGTTGTCAACCTAAAATTATCAAAAGACTCAGGATCCGGTTAAGAGTCTATTCAGGCACGAAGTGTGAGAGTGGTGGTGCCAGGAAACACAGACCCCAAAGAATAGGGATCAGAGCTCCCTGGCATGGGTAAAGGTGAGGATGGCTTATATAGGCAAAAACAGAGGTACTGACTGGCATTACAACATTTTCCATACAAAGGCTGACATATTGATACGAGAGTTGGTTGGCCACCGATTGATTACACTCTCAGCGAGTTGTGTAACATTCACTTGTAAAGAGATTACAATCACCAAAGTCTGTCTCTGATGTCATTTAGTCTAGGTTTGAGTAAAGCATAGTGAGCCTGGTTAAGGTGTAACATCTCAACCCAAAGGTCAGGAAGTAGCAGTCATGTACCAAAGAGGAAGAACAGCTGTGTTATGTGACCAGTTTCCAGGGCTTAACTTTTCCCCTGGGCATAATAAATTTGGAAGGTCCTGAAATTTTCTTTTCTTTTCACAGGGTGTTGGGAAGATGCAGCATGGCAGGAGCTGGCATACACAGCTGGGGGGTATAAATTCGTCCAGCCACTGTGGGCCTGCAAACTATTCTTAGGTACACATCCTAGGAAATCTTGAGCAATGACACAAGAGAAAGATATCAATAGGTGCAAAGAATTGTCTGTTATAACTCCAGACCAGAAAACAACAGCCCAGCTGTCCATCAACTGCAGCATGCAGTGGTCAGTGAACTTTTTCTGCCAGAGGCCAAACGGTAACGATTTTGGCTCTGCGGGTCCTACGGTCACTGCCACAATGATTCAATTCTGCCATTGTAGAGTGAAAGCAGCCCTAGAGGACATATGAAAGAACGGGTATACTTGTGTTCTAATAAAACTTTGTTCACAAAAAAAGCACACACAGACACTGGATTGGATTTGGCTCGTGGGTCATAGCGTGCAGACCGCTGGTAGAATGATTATGTACATTGTAACATATTCACACAGTGGAATAATACTCAGCAATGAAAATGTTCTACAACAAGATGAAAGAATTTTAAAAATGCATTTTAAGCTAAAGAAGTCAGATACAAGAGGATATATACCTTTAATTCAACTTACAGAAAACTCAAAGCCAGATAAAACTAGTTTTTAGGGATACACACCTAGATAACAGAAATATAAAGAAAATTGATAAAGTGATGACCGTAAAAGCCAGGACCATTGTTATCTTTAGCAGGATGCAGAGGGTTGTAATTACAAGGAGAACATAGGCTTCTGGAGCACAGACCACTTTTTGTTTCTTGACTTTGGTGGTGGTTACATGGATGTTCATTTTCTTTTTTCTTTCACTTTTTTTTTTTTTTTTTTTTTGAGACAGGACCTTGCTCTGTCACCCAGGCTGAATGGTGCAATCATAGTTCACTGCACCCCCGAATTCCCAGGCTCCCACCTCAGCCTCCTGAATAGCTGGGACCAGAGGTGCTTGCCACCACACCTGGCGAATTTTTATACTTTTGGTAGAGACAGGGTTTCGCCATGTTGACTAGGTCGGTCTCGAACTCCTGAGCTCAAGCTATCTGTATGCTCAGCTTCCCAAAGTGCTAGGATGACAGGCTTGAGCCACTGCACCCAACCCATTTTAGAATCATTCATTAAGCTGTTCTTTTATATTATACATACTTTTCTGGTTGTGTATTATTTTTCACAATTTTTTTAAACATGAGAGCTTTGTTTTCTTTCTTGAGGCAGGGTCTCACTCTGTCGCCCAGGCAGGAGTGCAGTGGAGTGATCACGGCTCACTGCAACCTCGACCTCCTGGGCTCAGGTGATCCTCCTACCTCAGCCTCCTGAGTAGCTGAGACCACAGTCACACACCACCATGTCTGGCTGATTTTTTGTATTTTGGGTAGATATGGGGTTTCACTATGTTGCCCAGGCTGGTCTGGGACTCCTGAGCTCAAGTAATCTGCCCACCTTGGCCTCCCAAAGTGCTGAGATTATAGGCATGAGCCACCGTGCCCACTCGGAGAGCTTTTAATGTTTATTCTCACATCCCAGGGCATTTCCATACATGGTGAAAGGTGTTTTAGGAGCTAATTGCCCTCACGGAGTTGGGGGGGGGGGGTACTCACGCAAGGCTCAGTGGAGAGCTTGGTTAGGCAAAAAGCCTTAGGAGGGAAATGGGCAATTAACCCCCAGGGAAATTGCCCAGGGTAATTGCACTGTGCAGAGAGAGAAGAGAGATGGCTTTAGACTCAGGAGCCATACCTTATTTAAAAGGCAAGTACCTTATGTAAGAAGAGGGGGTTAAAGCTAAAATCTAGTGTCCAAGCTAGGATTTGAAAGATAAAAGCCACCTTCACTGCCAGTATGTTCCTGTTTAAGCCTCCTCCTTAGATTTTTCTAACAGGGAGCTGGGGGTGGTGAGTTTTTGAAGGGTAGTTTCCCTAGTTACAAAGACCCACTCTTCCTAGTCCCAGGAGTGACTCACGGCAAATGCTAAATGTGTCTGCACGTGTGTGTTTGTGCAAGCGCATTTGTGCACGTGCTAAGCATTTGAAACAAGCCTTACAGATATCTACAAGATCATAGAGTGTTAAAATTATTTGGGAAAGCTCATTGGCAACCAATAACCTAAAACATGTCTCAACCCTTTTCTCAATATCGCTACATCCAAGATTGTTTCCACATGTTGCTATCAGAAATGTGAAATAAGTTTTTACAGAAAATTTTTCATCACTACGTGATCAACCCCCAGTGAACATTTGGAAATTACCTAATGTCCAAATATAGAAAACGATTAAGTTAATTGATTCCAGACACATGATGAAATATCTTACGGTTATTAAAATTCTATTTAGGGAGAGCTGGTAATCACCAAGAGGGTAACCAGATACAAAATTGAAATTATAGGATGATTACAACAGTGGCAACAACAAAACCTTATACACAGAAAAATATGGTGGAAGGAAATCCAAAACAATGGTAAGCAGTTATCTTCAGGGGACAGAAATGAAATATGAATATTTTTTCTTTCTACTTTTCTGGAAGGAATTTTCCCAAACTATCAAAAATGATGTATTTTTAAAAATTGTAGAAAAGTAGGTAAATACAAATATGCATAAGGAAAGCAAAAACTGCAATGTTTAGTGTCATGGGACAGGACAGTCAGGAGGGAAACTGAGGCACAGAAAGGGGTACCACTTGTTGAGTCCTTTTATGGTTTACATATCTCAACACTGGGTAGCTAGCGGGTTCCAAGCCAGAGGTTATGTGTAGTTCTGTCTATTTTAAGTCTGTGCTTGTATTAGTTCATTTTCATGCTGCTATAAAGAACTACATGAGACTGGGTGATTCATTTTTATTTTTTATTTTTTGAGAAGGAGTTTTACTCTTGTTGCCCAGGCTGGTGTGCAATGGTGCAATCTCGGCTCACCACAACCTCCGCTTCCTGGGTTCAAGTGATTCTCCTGCCTCAGCCTCCCGAGTAGCTGGGATTACAGGCATGTGCCATCACGGCCAGCTAATTTTGTGTTTTTGGTAGATATGGGGTTTCTCCATATTGGTCAGGCTGATGAGACTGGGTAATTTATAAAGGAAGGAGGTTGAATTGACTCATTGTTCAGCATGGCTAGGGAGGCTTCGGGATATTTACAATCATGGTGGAAGGCAATGGAGAAGCAAGGAAACTTCTTCACACGGCAGCAGGAAGGAGAAATGCTAAGTGAAGGGAGAAGAGCCCCTTATAAAACCAACAGATCTCGTGAGAACTTACTATCACGAGAACAGCAGAGGGGAACCACCCCCATGATTCAAGTACCTCCACCCGGTCTCTCCCTTGGCTTGTGGGGATTATGGGGATTACAATTCAAGATGAGATTTGGGTGGGGACACAAAGCCTAGCCATATCAGTGCTCTCCCTGAGATGGAGCAGTGACCCCATTTCAAGGGCCTGCAGCCCACCCGCCGCCAAGCATGGAAATAAAGGAAAATCTTGAGTCCCTTCAAGGGAAATTTCAGGCACCTAGCTAGCTGTGAGAAGTAAATGAGCAACTTGATAAGCAAGAAGGTAATAGTAGCTTAAAACAGTAGCCAAGGAAGTTAGTCAGGAGACGTTTTGTTCGCTGTAGAAACTAAAGATAACATCTTAACATATGTCCCTGAGTTGTTTTTCAGAAACCTGGACCCCCACCAAACAGATCGGTGGGCATGGAGACCTCAGAGATGGGGGAGCTGGGGACTGAACTCGGACCACCATTCTGTGTTCTAAATTTCTTCCTGAGGGGCTTGGAGGAGGTCACACCCACAAGCCAGAACTAATACTCTTTTCTGCTGATCCCAAATTTTTAGACAAAGCTTCGCCTCCTTAACCAATCACAAATCAGAAAATCTTTGAGTCTACTCATGACCTGTGGGCCCCCACTTCAAGATGCTCCACTTTTTTAGGCCAAACCAATATATAGTCTCCGTGTATAGATTTATGACTTTGCCTGTAACCCCTGACTTTCTGCCTTTGAAACCTTTACCTGTAAGCCATCTGAGAGTTCCTGTCTTAGGCACGAGCTGCCCGATTCTCCTTGCTTGGTGCCGTGCGATACATGCCTTGCTTTCTCTGGTTGCAAATCCCAATGTCAGTGTTTGATTTTGCTGCACTGGGTGAGGGGACCCCAGTTTGACTCATTAACATAATTCACCGACCACCTGCCTCCAGATTATCATCATCATCATTATCGTCATCATCATCATCATCATTTCCTCAATTCCAAGACACTTTCTTCCCAACATTTGAACATTTCTGCAATCAGGATACTTCCCACAATTGATACGGCAGCTTTATTTTTTTCTTTCCCAAATCTCATTAAACCAATGTTCAATTACAATCAATGCTATCATAGAATCAAGGAAATATTATGATTGCTACATTTTATTGAGTACTTAAGTGCCAGGGACTTCGCATAAGTTCCCCCAATTCCCTACAGCAACTCTCAGAAGGAAACATTTTATGCGCTGCTTTACATATGAAAATCATCACCCTGAGAAATGAGTACATGCCCCAAGGCCACCCAGGAGGTAAATGCCTAAGTCTGGACTTGATCCTCTATGCGTCATGCACTCTGGTATGTCTCCAAAGCATTCCTCTTCTGTGTCTCCACTGCTTTCATCTGCACCTTCACCTTCCCTAGCACCTAATTCCCCTGCCACAGAGGGAGTTCCCACCTCTCCCTCACCCAACACGCACATCTAAGAGCAGAGCAGTTCTCTGCAGATATTAAATAAGTACTTCTAAACTGAGTCATCTAATCTTCTTCTATGTGACTACCTATCCTTCACCGTCAGGTCCTTTGTTTCCTGTGGAGTTGACTCCATTCCTGCTTTCATAGACAAGTGCCTCAAGCCTGACCAACCCATTATCATATTGCCTTAGTCATGGTGATTGGGTCAGAGATGGGCAACAGACTCAAGTAAAGAAAATGAGATATGCTTTGACCCTTCCTGAGAATTTAAGAAATCTACTAAGGCTCTTCCCACCTAGAGAAGAATAAGAGAGAAAGTGGAAGAGCTGGAGCTGCTGCAGCCATCTTGTGACATGAGGCCTGGTCATAAAGTCAACACTGAGGAAGCTGAGAAGGGAAGAGAAAGAAACTGGGTTGGCCGGGTGTGGTGGCTCATGCCTGTAATCTCAGCCCTTTGGGAAGCTAAGGTGGGCAGATGGTGAGGTCAGGAGTTTGAGACCAGCTTGGCCAACATGGTGAAACCCCATCTCTACTAAAAATACAAAAATTAGCCAGTCGTGGTGTGCGCCTGTAGTCCCAGCTACTCAGGAGGCTGAGGCAGGAGAATCATTTGAATCTGGGAGGCGGAGGTTGTGGTGAGACGAGATTGCGCCACTGCACTCTAGCCTGGGTGACAGAGAAAGACTTCATCAGAAAGAAAAGAAAGAAAGAAAAAAAGAAAGAAAGAAAGAAAGAAAGAAAGAAAGAAAGAAAGAAAGAAAGAAAGAAAGAAAGAAAGAAAGAAGGAAGGAAGGAAGGAAGGAAGGAAGGAAGGAAGGAAGGAAGGAAGGAAGGAAGGAAGGAAGGAAGGAACTGGATCCTGGACTAAGCCATACCAAACAGTAATCTTACCCCAGTTCTGTTGGTTTAGGTAAGATCTTCTGTGCTGAAAACTCTTCAACAAGTCCTCAGTGGCTAGCAATTACATCCAAATTCCACCATTTGACATCCAAGGTCTCCCTGACATAGTTTCAACCTGCAATTTCAGTTTCTAGGCTCCTCAAATCTTCCTGCAATCCGGTGCTTCAGTTTTTATATCCCTTGCCCTTCAGCAGCAGACCCGTCATTTTCCTTCTTAAAAGCTTTTGTATATGCTGTGCTTTCTGTCTCAAATGACATTCCCTGCCCACCTCCCAACCCCATCACCACCACATTGGAATAAAACTTTCTAACAGTCTTATATGTCCAAAAAAAGTGAGTTCCCATCACTAGGGGTATCACAGGGGAATGAAAAGCCTTCAGAATGGATGTTACAGAGAGAATTCAAAGTATCAAATAGGGTTTGGTTCAGCTCATGGTTTCTGTGGTCTGGAGTCAATGACCACCTATGTCAGAATCACCAGGGGGTGATGGTTAAAATGCAAATTCAAATATCTAAATTTCACCCTAGACCTACAGAATCAGAATCTCTGGGGATGGGCCCAGGGAATCTACCCCTTTATCAAGATCTTCAGATGATTCTAATGTTTATGAACACATGAGAACCCTAGCCTAGAAGAAAGTTGAGTCCCTTTAGCCCTGCAATCTTACAAAGTCTGTGTTTTTATCAAAGTTTTCAACTTCCCTTCCTGCCACTTGCCTTATCTTGGAAATTTTTGACTTCTCTCTCTTTTCCCTATGGAGTCTAATCCTTGAAAATTATTTCTATTGTGCTGCTTCAGGTAGGAGGGGTGTTTGTTGTAAGAACTTAATTAGTGGAACTCTGTTGCCTCACCAATTCCCTGCAATACTTTGTGTGCATGTCACATGCACTCTCAGTACCATAAAAAGAGTTGTGCCCAGTGCTTCTCCCAGAATGGAGTGTGTAAATTTGTTTAATGCAAATCAAGTCTCCACACTTTCCCCTATACTACTCCTTCTGCCACAGATGCCATTGATTTCTGCATTCCTTTAACACACATTCATCAAACACCTGCTATGTGTTGGCCATCAACTGGGTGCTAGGAATACTGATATTTTAAAAACAGTCAATCTCTGTCCTCAAGGAGCTCAGTCTACCAGGAGAAATGGTTACATGAATAATCCAGCAAATGCAAAAACTGAGATATGTGCTATTCATTCACTGTTCATTCATTCACTTATTTTTTTACAAAAAAGAAATATTTGAGCACACACTACGTGCAGGGTGGTGGTGATACAGTGATGGACAAACAGACAAGACCTTTCTCTGCAGGAGCCCTCATCATAATAGAAGACAGACACCCATCAATTGAACAGATGAATGCAATGACAACTGGCAGCAGGATCTGCAATGAAGAAAATCAGACTGGACAATGTGAGAGAGTTGCTTGAAGTGGAGAAAAGGGTACATGGTGTGACCAAGGTGGTCTTCACTAAGGAGATGACCTTTGAATTGAGCCCCCGATCCAGAATGATGAAAAGGAGTCACCAAGAAAACATGGGGCAGAAGTGCAGGACAGGTCCTAAGATGACCTTGACCAACTCAGCTCTTTCCCCTCTTGCTTGCAATTCTTGAGCAGAACGTAACGACAATATAACATCCTGATATAAGGAGGAAAAGTCCAGAACAACCTGGCCTGGGTCTGCATTCATCCTAGAACAGGATGTCCTGCAATGCTTGAGCTCAGAGATCCCAGTGACACCCAGGGTATATAAACCCAGGGTGGAGTGCTTTGGGGTTTCTCAACTACAAAGCAAAGTGGGGCATCCACAGATGCCACTCCACCTTCACTGAGTCTCCCGTGGGCTCACACTTTCCTGAGCCTTAGGAGACTGGCTCACCATGAATATTAGGCTTCTGTCTGTCCTTGCTGCCTATTTCTGAGTAATAACTCTCCTTTGCCTAACTTATGCAAGTGTTCTGTCTCACTGGTCTCATGCAAATGGCAGAGATCCTGGGGTTCCTTTGTCCCTCACAATGGTCTCCACAGTGTTAGGACTGCTGCAGCAGGTGGGTCTACTCCAAGCCCTGCCAGACCTAAGAACCTTTATAAGAAGAACAATCCAGGCAGATGGACATGCCAGTGCAAAGATCCTGAGGAGCTCTGTGGTTTCCAGGCACAGAAAGCACAGTCAGCTGAGGGTTAGACACAGAGAAGAGAGGTAGGAGGTGAAGACAGAGAAGTGGGAAGGGGCCAAATGGAGCTACATGTTCAGGTTGCAGTGGGAAATCTGAATAGTTATCTCACTTGCAATGGGTGCCTTAGAAGGGTTTTAAGCAGAGGAGTATATAGGGGTGTAGAGTTTAAGGCTGGGTTTAAGAAGCTACTGCAGATCCCAGGTGAGAGACGATGCCTCAGTCTAGATTGATGGAGTCAATGTGGGGTCAAGGATGTGTTCCAAATGGAACTGGGGGTGGAACCAACAGGACTGGTGAATGGATAGGGATTAGTCTGGTAGAGAGAGGACCAAGCAGAGAGATGACAACTCACTTGAGCTAAAGGCTGGATGGTAATATATATCATTACCAAGATGGAGTAGAACTGGCTGGTTGTGGGGACAGGAGAGTGGGAATGAAGATACGTGGTTTGGATGTGTAGTAGACACTTGAGGGGCCCTGTTAGTGAGGAAGTTGGATGTTGTCTTAGTCTGTCTTGTGTTTCTACAAAGGAACACCTGAGACTGGATAATTTATAAAGAAAAGAGGTTTATTTGACTCACAGTTCTGTAGACTATACAAGAAGCATGGTGCTTGCATGTGCTTCTGGTAAGGGCTTCAGGAAACTTCCAATC